>NC_062553.1:138707294-139044345 GCF_016906955.1 Phacochoerus africanus | reverse complement strand
CTTTTCCTCCACGGTGGGGACACCTGGTAGATCTTGAAGACATGTGTCTCCTGCCTGCATGGACTCGCCTGAGTGTAGTCCCAAAGCTGAAACCGTGGCAGACCCTGAAGAGACCGAGCTTCTTTCTGCAACATGAGGAGCCAAGTTCCTTCATGAACCAGGTTCACCCGTGGACCACACATGTACCTCAAGGGTAAGAGAGGTGAGCTTGGTGCCCCCTGCCGGCCAGCTGGGATGTGCAGGCCACAACCTCCCAGTTCAGTGGAGGCCATGTTCTGAGAAGGGAAGACTGCAGAATCCACTACATATGGAAATTTGTACTGAAAGAGAGCCAAATATACCATGCCTTCTTCAAAAATACTTAGAGAATAATTAATTAATTGGAAACAATATGCAATCAAGAGAATGCAGACACAAACATTATAACTTACACCAAAATTTACTCAACATTGCCAGAGAATAATTAATTAATTGGAAACAATATGCAATCAAGAGAATGCAGACACAAACATTATAACTTACACCAAAATTTACTCAACATTGCCCGTAGGCAAAATTTAAAATGCAAAACTCTAAAAACTGTAGATGGGTATCCAGGATCAAGTGGTGGAATATGATGTGGAGCTCACCTTCTCCTACAAAGATTTTTAAAAATATATTCTTAAAATGAACCTCATAAGATGACATTCTCATATCCAGTGAATGCTGGAAGGAGACCTCAGACTTGAAAAAGGGCAAAAAAAAAAAAAAACACCACATGACTGAACAGAACAAAAGGAAAAAGAGAGAGAAGACGGGGAAAAAGAATTCAGGATGTGACCAACACTCCTGAGAAGTATCTGTGTAAGAGGAAAGGAATCTGCACTGGGAGGCCCCTGAGCAGTGGGGAAACCACCTGGGATGGAGGAGGCACCTCAGAGCCTCAGAGAAAAGCACAGCAACCCATCTGAGGAAGGAGAAACAGAGAGCCACACAGTTATCAGTACCACTGCCCAGGACACTACAGCCTGAGACACTCAGGCAGGGCCTGGGTGCTGAGGTTCAGGCTTTGGAAGTCAGCACCCAGGAAAGAACTAGGGTTAGCTGTATGAAAACAGTATGGGGGGGCACCTAGGGAGTGGTGCCCCATAACCAAGGGAGTGTGGGTGGAGGCCTTGGACCACCACAGAAGCAAGGCACCACTGCTGGGGAGGGTGAGAGGTGAGGAACTTTCTTCTGTATGCACACAGACTCTCAGATAGCAGGGTGCCTCTTTCATGGGCTACAGGAGCAGGTGCAAACCTCTGCAGCCAACTCTGACTCCAGAGGTGGGCACAGTCTGCCAGCACTGAGGGTCCCATGACCAGGCAATGCCTACTGCCCCAGTCTCCCTAGAGTTTGCCACTGCAGAGGACAATGCAACTGAGCACCGCCATTGTGCCCACCTTCCTAGGAATGCACACACCACACTGTTACCAGTGCCAAGGGCTCCAGACACCTCCCCCACCTCCCAGGGGGTCCCTGCCACTACCAGGGGCCGTACAACCAGGCACAGCCTGCCACCCTCACCTCACTAGGTCACCAAGGATATAGAATGAAGACATTCTCAGACAAAAAAAAAAAAGCTAAAGGAATACAATACTAAATCTATCCCAACAGAAATATTGAATGGTCTCCTCAAAATAGGAAAGAAGTAAGAAGATATAGGATAGAGGAGATCATATTGGAAAGTAAGCACTTAAGTCAGTATACAGATCTACAAGGAAGAAAAAGCTATTTGTGAAAGCAAAGTTACACACAAGGAACAGCAAAAGGATAAATATGAAGATGTAAAAAAGCACATGAAATCATAAAATGTGGGGAAGGAGAGTAAGAAAATCTATACTTTTTTTTTTACAATGTGTTTGACACTATACGACTATCAGTCTAAAGTGAGCAAATATAAGAAAGGGCTAACAGACTTAAAAACGGGGCAATGAAAAATCCAAAACAAACAACAGATTCAAAAAAAAAAAAAACAAGAGGAGGAGACAAGCATAAAATAAAAGGAAATCATCAAACCACAAAAAGAAAAAGAAAGGAACAAAGGGAAAACACAGAATCAAGTGGAAAACAAGGTTTAAAATGACAATAATCATGGGGGGGTGGGGGGATGGGCTGGGGATTTGCAATGGAAATGCTATAAAATTTGGTTGTGATGATAGTTGTACAACTATAAATGTAATAAAATTCACTGAGTAATAAAAAAGGGCAAAAGTAAAAGAAATTTTAACAATTAAAAATATAAATTGGCAGTATATACATATCAATAACTTAGATGGAAATGCTATAAAGTTTTGTTTTGATAACTGTTGATCATTGTACAACTATAAATGTAATAGAATTCATTGAGAAAAAAAATTAATTACCTTAAATGTCAATGGACTGGATGCTCCAATCAAAAGACACACTGGATTGAAAAAAAAAGAAAAAAGCAAGAGCCAATATGCTGCCTAAAAGAGACCCTCCATAGGGAAAAGGACATACATAGATTGTGAGAGAGGCAATGGAAAAAAAGATATTTCATGGAAATGGAAATGACAAGAAAGTAGGAGTCACAATACAAAATATACTTTAAAACAAAGGCCATCAAGAAAGGTAAAGGAAGACAGTATTTAATGTTGAAAGGATCAATTCAAGAAGAGGATATTACACTCATCAACATATACACACCTAATGTAAGAGCATTCAGATACAAAAAACAGACAGAAAAAAGCATTTGATGGGAATACAATAATAGCAGGATTAGGAGGTTTTAACACCCCATTCACATCAAAGGACAAATCCTCTAGACAGAAAATCAATAAGGCAACAGAGTTGCTAAATGAATAGAACTGTTACATTTAAAGGATATTTTCAGGACACTGCATCCAAAAAAAACCAAATATACATTCTATTTAAATGTACATAGTACATTCTCTAGGACTGACCACATACTGGGGCACAAAACTAACCTCAACAAATTTAAGAATATAGAAGTTATTTCAAGCATCTTCTCTGACAACAATGGCATGAAACCAGAAATCAACCAGGAAAAGAAATGAGAAAAAAAAACAACTACATGGAGACTAAACAATGTGCTCCTAAAGAGCAATTGGCCAACAAGGAAATCAAAAAGGAAACTTAAAAATACCTTGAAACAAACAACAATGAACCAAAAAAATGTACAAAATCTGTAGGATGCTGCAAAAGTAGTTGTTAGAGGTAAGTTCAAAGTGATAAAATCCTTTCTGAAAAATAAAAAAAAAATCTCAAATAAATATCCTGACCTCTGGCCTGGGAACCTCCTTATGCCACAGGTGTGGCCCTAAAAAGATGAAAAAGAAATATGCATAAGTGTATCAGGGTCTGTCCATTTCAAGAGGAGCTAAATACACCTGTTAATATAAGGAATATTTTAAGCTAATTATTTTTTTTAAAAAAGAACACATTGGAGAATCTCTGAAAATCAAATTGAGTACCCTTTTTTGAAGAAAAGTTACATTTACAAGGAAAATCTCCATTTAAAAGGTTGTCTCCCTCTCCATACCAGGAATGGAAGGATGACTAAATCTCAAGAAGCTCTTATCAATGGAGAATGCTAACACTTAGGTCTGCACAAAAACCAGACCCTTCCATTCTTCTGTCTATAGATGAAGATGGCATTTAAGGTGGTGGCTTTGGCCGCTTCAGGGAGTTACTCTGGATTCATGAATATCTCCTTTGCGTGTAGGATACACACATGATATTAACCTTCTGAGTGCTTTCCTCTAGTTCATCAGCCTTTCACTTTCATTACGAGGGGGGATCACAGTGAAATCCAGGAAGGGTAGAGGGAAAAGTACCCCCCCCCATATACATGTAATGGAATAGTACTCAGAAATATAAAGGAATGAACCTTCACCCCATACAAAAACACACATACTGCAAAGTAAAAGAAGGCAATCTGAAGTGCTACCCGTTGGATGACCCCATGTACGATGTTCTGGAAGAGTTAAAACTGAGATGGTAAACAGGTTGTGGGTGGGGGATTGAAATATTCCATATGATACTCTGCTGATGAATACCTGCAACTCTACATTTGTCTAAACCCATACATTTTTACAGCACAACAAATCACAATATATTAAATTTTAGGATATGGGAGTGCCACAAGATGCATTCCAGAATTTAAAAAAAAAAAAAAAAAAGGTGTGTGGGGAAAAAATACTCCCTGTTGGTGGTGGGATAAAAGGTGCTGACCTCAGTAAATTTGTACATAAATGCAATCTGTAGACCAAAGGCAAAATACCCTGCATCTAAACAGTGGACTCTATTTTATAAAATTCTTTCCTTGAGGGTAGGAGATAAGAATGCTGAAACCACTATGTCTGTCATCTGGACTAGAGACAGCCATGGATTAGTACAATGACAGATGGTGGAAGGCGGGGTTCTCAGCATTGGAATAGGAAGTTGCACATAAGCAAAGGGAGAGGCTACAATATCCACAACATAATGGATCAGGTGGGTGACATCTATAAAAACTCATCTTTATCTTAACATGATTACAGACAGTTTCTCAAAGAAATCTTTCTAATAAAGTGTATATGCACAGGTCAGAATATCTGCATATATTTCAGTGCATTGTCAGTTGGTTACACTTAGCTTCCAAATGCAAGTTTTTAATACCATCTTCTAAAGGGATCAGGACTGTTTGAAGACATGTCTGCTACTAGGACTCAGAGAGGAAATATCTGAGCCATGATAAACTTCAAGTATCAGAAAGTAAAGAAGTACCAAGAGAAGAACAACAGAAAGAAAAGCCTACAAGATGTTTTCATCGGACGTAATTCCATGAGACAATGGAAAACGCTCAACAGCCAGGCAAGAACAAACTATGCACCAAAATACTGTATGGCTAGATTATAACCATAAGCATAAAATAACAATTCAGGCATCCACAACAGTAAAATAAATGTTCACACACACTTTTTATAAATCGGGTTGAATAGAAACATCCTATGCAGAATTCCATATAACTGATATAGACACTCAGCCATCCATCAAGGAGGTGGAGCTAAATCCCCTCTCCACAAATGCTGGTTCCCAAAGTGCTTTTCTTCTAAATACAAACATGTAACAAGGACGTGGGAAAAATAACTTCACAGACAAACACGACCTCAGCCATGTGGCCAAAGTTAATATGAACAGGGCTAAGTTGCCTTGAGAGCCTGATCCTGTGACCTAAAATGTTGAGAGGTCACCTGACCTCTGTGATCTGCTTCCACAAAACCCATAAACCCCATCTCATCACAAGAAACACACCAAGTAAATACTAATGTGGGACAGTCTACAAAATACACAGCAGTCCTCCTCAACTGTGTCAAGGTCACAGAAACAAGGAGAGTCTGAGAAAGAGTCAAAGCCCAGAAGAGCCTACACACATGATGACAACATTCCATGTGCACTGGGTGGAAGGTGGAACAGAAGAAGCTAGAACAGGAGGAACCAGAATAAAACCAGAATAAAGTATCTAGACTTCAGTTAATAAAAACATAGCAAGATGTTCATTAATTGTGACAATTCTGTAGGCAGATAAAAGAGAGGAAAACGTCAAAGTCAGATGGGAAAAATCTATTTATCAAACAGGAAATGTAGAAGAAATGGGTGATTTTGTAATAAAAATACACTAAAAATGACCCCAAAAATAAGGAAAATACAGAGACCAATTAGCCACCCAGGGACCTCTTTTCCTGCTGCTTCTCCTCTCATTATTTTGGGGCTCTCCCTCTTCTGGACAGAGAAGAAACATGTACAAAGATGTCTGGCAGCTCCCCTAAGATCTGACCCTACCCGGCGTCTTCACCACTGACCACCATGGCTCCATGAAAGAGGACACCCTACCAGGGGGAGTCTCAGGGGTTACTGAATCTGATGTGTCAGCTAGGACTTTTTTGATTCCAAGGGACTGCACACACTTAATGATGTCAAATAAATTAATAAGTTTCTTAATGATAGAAGTAAAATAACACTTCCAAGAGGCAGTTAGAGGAGTGGTCCTGGGTCTGGTGGGACAGGGGCTCACACCCTCACAGTGTGACCTGGTCCCCTTTCCTACTAAGTAACTTTGTGGTGGCCCCATCCACAGGCACAGTCTCTCTTTCTCTCTGCATCAGGGGCCTCCAGCAACCCCAGGCTGACACTGATTCGTGTCCATTCTACTGGGAAGGATCGCTCCATTCTGTTCCCTGGAAAGTCACTGCTTTATATACCTTTGCTCCAACTTGAGTCCTATTCTCATCCTTGAACCCACCAGAGCACCAAGAGGATGGAACATGGGATTGGCTGGCCACGGATCATATGCCCATCTTTGAGGTGGGTGGGTCATGGGATCAGTGCTTGGCAAATGTGTGGACCAGAATCAGGTAAGATATAATTCCCCAAAACTGAGATACTGAGAATAGATGTTGGGGTGGGGACAGCACCTGATTCCACATGATTGACAGCACACCGCACGGCTGTGTATCTGAAGCCCAAGGAAAGAAAGAGTTCGCCTAGTGTCAGGGGCTGTGGCCATCGATCCAGTGCTCTTTCTGTCCTCCTGGGATGGCAAGAAGCTCTTCTGGTTGCTCAAAAATCACCTTTGCAGCTGGGGGTAAACTCAGGGCTCCTGCCTTGGGCCCTGGTTCCTCATATCTCAGAGATCGGCCGAGAATAGCCTGTGTGCCCTCAGAAAGTACACAGAACTCATTCCTGGCACTGGGAGGTAGGAACCCAGGAGTCAGGCCTGCTCCAAGCCCACATTATTCACCCATGAAGAACAAATTTCCTCATTTTCCAGACTTTTCTCTCTCCTTTTCTGAAGAACAGAAACCAGATGCTGGGGTGGTAAAGAAATTCTTACTCAATGAAGCAGTGAGAGTCTCAAGGATTATTTTACACCACGGTACCATGGTTGGTGGGTTGCCAGAGACCAGAGGGCATGGGCCAGATGTGACACATGTCTCCCCTGAGGCCACAAGGCCTCAATGGGAAACTGCCTGTCAGGAGGCCCAGGTGCTTCCATACCTTTGATTCCAGTGAACACGAAGGTCCATCTTTCTTCCAACCAGAAGGTCAGAGGACTGCAGGGCCACAGTCTGTGTGTGGGTGTGGTGATCAGGGCCACCCTCGACATTTGAAGGGTGATTTCCTCTCTTGGCAGGCTAGGAGGACATGAGGGAGGAGGCATTTGCTCAAGGACATGGATGCTGGGAACTGAAGCATCCCATCACAGCTGTTCATTACCCAGCAGTACAATCAGCTCAGTCATTGGCCATGGGGGCTTGAGGGCCAAGGCTGACCTCAGCTGCAAGACCAAGAATGCCTGCCTGGATGGTCAGAGGCCAAGGGCTGCTCTGAGGCCTGTTTCTACACCCAGGTAGATGCCATAAAGATCCATTCAGTCCCAAGAGGGTTCACCAGCCCTCCAAAGAGCAGCACCTGGGGGCTGGCAGCTCGATGCACCCAGTCCTGTATAAATCTGCACATGTCTACTGAGCACTCTGCGTGTCAGGGCCGTGCTGGACCTGGGGCTGCCCAGACAGAGTGGGGCCTTCATCCACTTCCCAAGCGGAAGGGCAGAAGAAAGACCCTGTGTGATCTCCACGGGCCTAAGAACTCTTGACTAAGGTTGAGATTAATTTGAAACAGCGAGTGACCAGAGCAGACGTCCTTCATCTTCCGTCAGAGCCCAGGATGGGAGGAGCAGGAAAAGAACAGGCCTGCCTCAACCCTGAGTCCAATGCCGACACTGATCCTAACCCTAAACTCTGACCCCGACCCTAACCCTTGACTTAGCATTAGCCCTAGCCCTTGCCCTAAACCCGTATCTTACCTAACCCATACTCATCCCCACAGCCTAATTCTAACCCTAACACCCTGAGACCTGAACCATACACTTTAAATAATGAAACCATAATTCCTAACCAAAATCATAACCATACAGCATAAAATGTATTCATCATCCATACACATAAATAAATCATCACCATAAATCACCACCTGAAGACTTAAACCGTAATGGTAAACATTAACCACCCCCAACCCCCACACGAGTCCCAGCCCTAACGCTAACCCTTCAAACCAGTAGCACCAAGCCAAAGTGTACCTTACAAATAGGAATGTAAAAATCCTCCACAAAATAAGAGCACCATGGAACCCGCAGAGCATTAAATGGATGAGATCACAAGCAAGTGTGGTCTACAACAGAAATTGGAGATGGTTCACAAGCAAGTGTATCTGCAAGAGCAATTTCAGGTTGGTCGACACACTGAAACCAGTCAATGAATTAGACCGCAATAAAGATGGGAGGTAAAAACACATGATCATAACAATCACTGCAGACAAGGCTGTGATCAAACTGTGTTATTTCATGTTACAAACACTCAAGAATGTAAGAATGAAACGAAGATTGTTCAATACGGAAAAAAGCAGTATGCAAAGCCACAGCAAACTTCCTGCTCAAAAGTAAAGACAAACATTTACTCCGACCAGAAACGAGGCCGGGAAGCTGGCCTTCACCACCATTACTCAACAGTATACTAGAATTTCTACCTAAGGGCTTGAGGAAGGAAGTCAAAGGCGTCCATGTGTGGATGGATCCAGTAAAACTGCGCCGAGGCACAGAACACAGATGACATCATCTTATATATAAAACTTCCTATAGCAACAGAAAATTTATGGACCTGCTGGTAATCCGGACTTCCGCACAAGTTACTAGACAAACATATCAATTCACAAAAAATGTGTCATGTATAACACTAGCAAGTAAATAATCATGATAAAGAAGTATATACAAACACTTCCATTTAAAATAATGTCAACATGGAGTTCCCATCATGGCTCAGTGGTTAACGAATACGACTAGGAACCATGGGTTGCGGGGTTTGATCCCTGGCCCTGTTAGGGCGATAAGGATCTGGCGTTGCCATGCGCTGGTGTAGGTCACAGAGGTGGCTCAGATCCCACTTGCTGTGGCTCTGGCGTAGGCCGGGCCGCTACAGCTGATTAGACCCCTAGGCCTGCGGAACCTCCAATTGCTTGGCCCACGGACAAGGCCAAAAAGACAACTAAATAAATAAATAAATAAATAAATAAATAAAATAATGTCAACATTACTATGTAGGAATATATTTACCCCAGAAATAAGACATGTTTTTATCTCGGTAAAGTTGTCTATATGTTCAAAATTAATGGAAAAAAGATTACTTCTGAAAACTCCATGTCAATACCATGCCAGAAAAGCCGGGAAAACATCAAACTTCCATATAGAGGCCAAGTCTTCCCAGATTCACTTGACCCAAAGTCCATGTGTAATTTAGAAACACTGGGGGAAAATTATACTCGGAGCCACTTTCTTCTGGGCTGTGAATGACATGGATGCAGCAGAAGCAGTGGATTTTTAAATTCCAATGTTTCACACTATTCCACCAGAAAAACTATTAGAACTAATACATGAATTCAGTAAATTCACAAAATTAACACATAGATATCAATGGCCCTGGGCTGTTTCTACCTAAAGACCTGCACCGTCCCCAACTAAGGCCCTGAGCTGTCTCGAACGAATGGCCTGCTCTGCCACTAACGAAGGCCCTGCACTGTCCCCAGTAAAGGCCCTGTTTGGTCTCCTAGTAAGTCCCTAAGCTGTACCTAATGAAGACTCTGAGCTATCTCTAAAAGAGTTACTGCAGTGTTCCTTACTAAGGCACTGCTGTCTCCCTAACTTAGGCCCTACACAGTCTCTGCCCTGCACTTTCCCATCTAACTAAAGCCCTGAGCAGTCCCTTGATTATATCCACATAAGGCCCAGATCCTGCCCCTAACTAAGGCCCTGTGCTGTGTCCAACTTGGTCTTGACTGTGCCCCTGAGAAAAGTCCTACCGCCATCCTTATCTTAGGCACTGCACTGTCCCTAAGGCTGCACACCATCCTTGACTGAGGCTCAGTTATGTCCATAACTAAGGCCACTGCTGTCCAAACCCAAGGCCCTGGCAGTGTGCCTAATGAAGGCCCAGGGCTGTCCCTAACAAAGACACTGGCAATGTCCTTAACAAAGGCCCTACACTGCCCTAAACATAGTTCTGCCCTGTGCCAGGCACTGTGCCTGGCTAAAGCCCTACACTGCCCCTATTTGAGACCTTTGTGTGTCCATCACTAAGTCCCTGAGTTATCTTGAACAAAGACCCTGTGCTATGTCAAACTATGGCTTTGACTTTGTCCCTAAGAAAAGTCCTAGTGCTGTCATGAACCTAGACCCTCTACTGTTCCTAAAGTCATGCACTGTCCTTAACAAAGGCTCAGTTATGTCTCTAACTAAAGCACTGTGCTATGTCCAGCGCTGTCCCTAAGAAAAGTCTTCCTGTTGTCCTCCACTTAGACCCTGCACTCTTCCTAATGCCCAGTTATATCCCCAACTAAGGCCCTTGCTGTCTACACCTAAGGCTCTGACACTCTTCCTAACTCAGTTCCTGCATTGTCCCTACCTGTGGCCATGCACTGTCCAAGAGGCCTTTATGTGTCCTTAACGAAGACCAAGATTTTCTCTCCTAAGGAATTGAGTTCTCACCAACGATGGCCCTGACCCTGTCTCTAAGTCAAGTCCTAATGCTGTCCCTAACACAGGCCCTGTACTCTCCCTAAGGCTCTGAATTGTCCCTAACTAAGGCCCTGGTCTATCCCGAAATGAGGCCCTAACAATGTCCCTACTGAAGTCACTACACCGTCTTCATCCAAGTCCCCAACACCATGCCTAAGGAAAGCCCTGCTTGTCCTTAACCAAGACCCTACACTGTCCTTCACCATAACCTGGAGCCTTCCCCAACCAAAATCTGACTCTTCCTGTAACTAGGGCACTGGGCTCTCCCTAAATACCATCTGAGCTTCTTCTAACTAAATCCTTGGCTCTCCCCAGAACTGAGACGCTGTGATGTCCCTAAATAAGGCCCTGGGCTCTCCCTGAAAGAGGCCATGCACTGTCCCCTCTCTAGTCCCTAGTCAATCTCTAACGAAGGCCCTCACCGGGTGCCTAACTTAGGCCCTGTGCTGTCCCTATATAAGCCTTGCGCTGTCCCTAACTAAGAACTTACCCTTCATTACCAGCCTGAGCTCTCTCCAAATGAGGCCCTGTTTGCCTACCTAAGGCTCTGTGCTGTGCCTAAATAAGGTCCTGGCATGTCCCTACCTAAGGCCCTGCACTAACCCTGACTCATGCTCTGAGCTGTCTCTAATTAAGGCTCTGTCTACTTACCTAATTTAGGCCTGGCCTTGCCCTTATCTAAAGCCCTAAGCTCTCTCCAACTAGACCTCCACTCGTTACATTAAAGGCCCTGACTCTCCCCCAAGGAAGCCCCGGTTGTTGTCCCGAATGAGGAATGTTGCCCTCACTGAGTGGAGGCAAACTGGGCCACTGGGGCAGAGGCACCACGTACACAAACACAAGGCTCTGGGCCCCTCCTTGAGGTTCCATCCATCCATCCATTTCCAATCACTTTCTGAGCCTGGTGAGGCAGCCAGGGAGAGGCAGGGGGAGCGGCTCACCTGCCTCTCTGGGGCCCTCTGGCGGACACGCACCCTAACAACAACCCTCAGCCCTTCCTTGGCCTCCCAGGGCAGAAGCCTGGTCTGTACTGGTCTGGGGCATTGGCCAGCATGATTTCCTGACTCCTCTCCCTGGCAGGGCACAGAAATGCACGATGGGCCAGGGTGTGACTATCTCAAAGTCGTCCAGGCCACTCACCTCACAGGACACCATCCCACTCCCTGAAAACAGACACCCTGCTTGCTAAGTCAGCACAGCCAGTTGTTGATCAATCAGCACCCCTCTGCCCTGGCATCTGGCTTGAGATCCAGGACGTCCCATGAGTTAGTCACTTTTACCTGGATTTGGGTAAGTTCCTTGGCAAACTTGTCCAGCAGAGGAGGAAGATGCTCCGGTGCAGCAGGAAAAGGGAGGGTGTGCGGATCCTGGAGTGAAAGAGCACAGCGATGAGCACGGCCCGGCCAACAATACACCATCGCAGGGACACACTGCATTCACCACCCAAAGCCCGGCTTTCCGGAAGCCACACTCCCTGCCAGGCTGGTTCTGGAAAACAGCACGTCCCACATTCAGGCCTGCTGTTTCTGGGTCCAGAGTGCTGCCTCCAAAGAAGGGAAGGACACTCAGACCCCAGAGAGCCTGTCAAGCTGATCCTTGGGCCACCCGACCAGACAGGAATTGAATTAGATATGTGATGGTGGACCTATGTCCCCTCACTGAGTTGAGGCAAATGGGGCCACAGGATCAGAGGCACCATGTACACAAACAAGGCTCTGGCCCCCTCCTTGAGGTTCCATCCATCCATCTCCTGCCATGTATGGGAGCCTGGAGATGCAGGAGAGGAGATCCAGAGGGAGCTGCTCGGCTTGTGCTTTGGCGCCATCTGGCGGACATGCGCCCTAACAGCAACCCTCCACTCCTCTGCCTCCCACAGCAGGACTCTTTTTGGCACTGGTCTTGTGCACCTGCCAGCGTGATTTCCTGGCTCCTCTCCTTCAGTGAGCCCTGAAATGCCTGATGGGCAGCCATGATTTTCTTACTCTTCTCCTTCTCAGGTCATGAAATCCATACAGGCTGGAGTTTGGCAATCTCGGATTTGGCCTGGGCACCTACCCTTTCTGATGGCAACCACTCTGAAATCAGATGCGTGAACCCTCCTGTCTGGTACTAAAACCTCTGGATACCTGAGTGCCCTAGGAGCAAGACAGAATTTTAAGTTGGTATTGCCTGTAATCCTCCCATTGCCATCATCTGGATATGGAGCTATTGTGACAGTTTTCCTTAAGTTCCTATGATTTTTTTTTTTTTTTTTTAGATCACAGCTCTATCATTTGTATGTTCTTTGGCTAGGGGTTGAATTGGATCTTCAGCTGAACCTGACATAGTGTCTGAGACGATGCAGGCTCAATCCCTGGCCTCGCTCAGTGGGTGAAGTATCCAGCATTGATGTGAACTGTGGTGTACGCTGCAGATGCGGCTCGGACCTGGTGTTATTGTGGCTGTGACACAGGCCGGCAGCTACATCTCCGATTCAACTCCTAGCCTGGAAACTTCTGTATGCCGCAGGTGCAGCTGTAAAAAGGAAAAAAAAAATTCTTCATACAAAGTTATTTTTCTTTCTAATAAATTTGCAATAGATGTAACAAGATCTTATTTAATTTTATAAAGTCTAGGTACAATAAAATATTGTATTTAATGTTGGAGTTCCTGCTGTGGCTCAGTGGGTTAAGAACCTGACTAGTATCCATGAGGATGCAGGTTCCATCCCTGGCCTTGCTCAGTGGGTTAAGGATTCAGTGTTGCTGTGGCTGTGGTGTAGGCTGGCAGCTATAGCTCTGATTTGACCCCTAGCCTGGGAATTTCCATATGCCGCACCTGTGGCACCCATTAAGAAGTATGCTTAATCTTGATGGCTTTAACGACATGTATATATTCATTATAGCAACAAATTTTAATAGCAGATATTACTTTAATACCAAATATTTCCCACTTCACATGAACCTAAAATTAATTCTGGCCTGTTATCATCAGTTTTTTTGAGCATTTATATAAGCACTTTATTTTTAAGCCAATCAAGTAAGGCTCATTGAAAAATTAATTTGGATAATACCATCCAACCTAGCATATCAGAAAACCAGTCTGAAACTTTAGTCACTACTTCAGAGGCATAAGCATTCTCCTTGCTTACTTTCTGTATTTGGGCTTTCATCTGATTAAGCAAAGCCCTGATATCGCCAGATCATAAGGTATAAAAGCACAGCATTCCGAGTGAAAGATGTGCAGGTTCCTCCTTGAGAGGCAGTGAGGACGTCTGGGGACACTCTATTTTGTAGGATTGCCTTTCCCATGAGGGAGACCTCAGTATTTAACAAGGCAGTGCTTCTCTGGCTATCCTTTAAGGCTTGAGGGGTGAACCTGGCCAGAGCTTCTCAGTGGAGACTGACACTCTCCAGGCCTATGTTGGGAACAAAGAAATTGATCAAGCAATCATACACTCTGAAAACCGACTGAGTCCCTCTGGTAGAGAGATGTGGTAGGTTGGCGATTTGGCAAATTGCAGAGTTTTTGTTTATGTCCTTGGGCCCAAGGGAAACCCAGGGTGCATCTCCCAATCCACCCCGGAGGGAACCAGGACCACAAGTTAGTTCCGCATTCCAGCAGGTCCCATAGGGGCCTCCAACAGAGTTCAGGTTTCCCTACTCACTTGGTGGCAAAAAAAATGTCACTATTTTTTATCATAATTAGATTGAGACATTGTTCCTGGGGTATCCATCTGAGGAACCGGATAGAATTTGACCAATTACAGAAAGTATGGTAACTCTGTTCCCAATTTAGGGATGTCTGGTCACTTAATATCCCAAATTCAGAGGTGAGCCAGGAAAGGCCATCCCACATCTGGTCGAACCCCTCTAAGGCACGGTGGGGGATCTGTACAAATTTTGGTCCCATTGCTTCTAAATTTTAGGTAGACATCATATTAAATTGCATAATAGTATTAAGAGAAAAGAGATTATGGCCTTGTTCCTTTAGAGCTTATTAATAGGCCACTGTGGATAATACTTTTCCCAAAATTACAAGCAATCTCAAAAGAAAATACAGATCACTTAAAGGCAAAGTACTTCACATAATCTTTTGTCAAAAGTAGCATTCCAAGACGACTTTGTTCTCTTAGTGGAGAGAGAAAAGCCAAATTCAAGTTTTGCAGCAGCTTGCTTTTAAGATGAATTTGCAATTAAATTTATTCCAAACTTTGTCAGTTCCAACCAGGCACCAAACTTTTTTCTCAGTGTCCACTTCCCACACGTCCTGCATCACTTTCTGTATCCATATTGGTCTGTCCCTTATTTTTCCATCCAGAGCAACAAACTACAAACAATGCTCCTTTTTCCCTTGATAAAGTGCAATTCCCTTCCTCATTCCTTCTTCAAAGAAAACACATGCTACTTTTCCAAAGCAGTGATGGACTGTCTTTTATCATTTCTAGAAACATCTTTTCCTTACAGAGAACATCTCGGGGTGACACTGAACACAGTAATAGTCCTAAACACCTTTAGTTTCTGCTTGTAGTTGGTGTCTCAGTATCTCATTTGACTACTATGAAACCTAGGCACAATAAGGAATTATACCGAATGCTGATAAGTCTAAAGACATGTCTCTATTAGTTAATTAACAAACTTTAGCTTTAATGCTAGATATTAATTTAATACTGAATATTTCTCAGTTCATGTGAACCTAAACATAATTCTGGCCAGTTACCTTCTACATTTGAAAATTTATGTAAGCACTTAGTTTCCTTTAAGCCAATTAGGTAGGGCTCCTTTGCATTTAATTTCTGATGATATCATCCCAAAGGTGAGACAGGTGATGCACATACACACGGACACAGAGATCTCATAGCTTCCTCTTCTAAGCTTAGTCACGAGTCAGGTATTACAAATAAAACTCACTAGCTTAAAAATAAGTTTTGAAGACTTTTCCCAATTTTTCCTTTTCAGCCTCAGGAATGAGAGATGGTCTAGACAGGTGTTCCTGGGAGCCCAGGTCAAGGCAAATGCAAGAAAAGCAGGTTCTCCTAGAAGGACTTCTTCTCTCAAGTTCAGAATCCTGAAAAGAGGTTCTCTCAAGCTTGATTTTCTTTTTATTGTACATGCAAAAACCAACTTTCTCTGGACTCTAAACAACGTTGTGGCCATAGAGTTAAAGTGTTTCTTTCTTCTTAGTCTTAGCCTCTTTCCAGCCAGACAGAATTCTGGACAGGGCTCTGCGGTAGAACAGAACCAGCCCTTCCTCTTTCCCTCGGCAGAATGGCCATCACAACGTCAACACAGAACATAAAGCACAAATCCCACAAGCATGGTCTTCCTCATCAGACACGCCCTTACGTGCAAGACTGTAGCCTCTCAGAAGACCTGCAGAGACAGAGACCCTTCGGATCCGAGTCCTAATGAACGGAGGAAACGGACATGTCTCGGGTCCTCGAAGGTCTCAAAGGGACGGAACGAGGGCAGCTCGTGAGAAGGGACATGGAAAAGCTCAGAAAATCTCTTGTCCCTTACCCAGTCGGGGCACTCTGGCCAGTCGTCCTCCTCAGGAGAAGACCAGGGACCAGAGGGTCCCAGTCGTAGCCACTGGGTCGGGTCCATCAGCGGGTGAGCTGGTGCCCAAGTCCCCAAGTGGTCGGGACGTCGGTCAAGACGCAGAAGGGACATCCGCCAGGGTCACAAACCCTGAAAAGACTTCTTTCCAAGCTAGCTTCCTCCAATAACTGCATCTGCAATAAAAGAGCCCATTCTGACTGATTCTTAGGGCAGAAACCCTCCTTTACTACTTTATTAAGAAGATACTTGCAAGCGTAAGTTTTATATGTACACACAAAATCTGGCTGAGGTGTTAGTTGGAGGCTGGCTTTCCAATGCTCCTCGTTTTTCTGCTTGAAACTCCATTTCCCATTTTAAAGTCGAACTTGTCAGGGATAAAGTTAACTAATGACATTGTGTGGTGGGCCAGTATGCTGCTCGAGAGCTTAATTCTGAAACTAACAGCACTAATGGCCTGAACCTAGAACACAGATTGGGACTTGAACCCACGTGCTTGAACTCAAACCCAGCCAAAACCCAGACTGGGACTTAAATCCATGTGCCGGGACTTGAACTCAGCCAAAATCCATGTTGGGACTTGAACCCATGTTCTGGGACTCAAACCCAGCCTAAAACCATATTGGGACTTAAACCCGTGGTTTTATGTCTTTTTTTTTTTTTTTTTTGCTATTTCTTGGGCCGCTCCCACAGCATATGGAGGTTCCCAGGCTAGGGGTTGAATCGGAGCTTGTAGCCGCCAGCCTACGCCAGAGCCACAGCCACGCGGGATCCGAGCCGCATCTGCAACCTACACCACAGCTCACGGCAACGCCGGATCGTTAACCCACTGAGCAAGGGCAGGGATCGAACCCGCAACCTCATGGTTCCTAGTTGGATTCGTTAACCACTGCACCACGACGGGAACTCCAAACCCGTGGTTTAAAATTAGAATTACTCACCTGTGCCTGGACTCACTGAGGTTCAAGTTCTTTATGCCTCTGCTCAGAAGGAATTCAGTGAGAGACAAAGTGATAGGCAAGAGACAGCTATTACGATAGGATGTTTGTGAGAGACGCAAGCGGGAAATAAAGGAAGCTCTGCTCCAAGGATCCAGGGGTCCGCAGTTTTACCTTCCAAGGGAAGTTGGGGTTGGAAAGGCCCGCCTCTTCCTTTCTGGGAGGAGTAGCTCCTCCTTAGTATCCGGTAAAGTGTGTATTCAAATCAGCTGAAGGGCGGTCCTCAAACTCTTGCCCTTGGTCTGAATCTGAATGCAGGGCTCATCCCATCCCCCATCCAATGACCTGAGGCAATTCTCACGCCTCCACTAATCAAGAAAGGCTTTCTGGAACTTGCAGAGGTCTCCCAAAATCCCCCAGGTTTCCCTCTTTAGCGATGATCCCCTATTGGGACTTCTCAACCACCTGTGCCTACTCTAGCCCTGGCAATTCCTCTAGGTTTTAGCTCGGCATTGCTTCAGCTCTCTCTCACGTGTCTCTCGGGTCTCCCAGTGGCATCCAGGACAACACAGGTGCTCGGATCACTGAATGGCTAGTTCTTACTCACATCCCTGGTTGAGCAGGTGGTAATTAATGAGAGGGTTTCCCTATGGGACCACTGCATGGTGTGGGGGCTCGGCCTCCACCACCCCCGTTAAATGTCTCAGTCACCGACCGACCGGGAGGAGCCTTGTCCCTTTTCTTCAGAGCACACGCTCTCAAGTAACACCTTCACCTTTACCCCGACACATTATATTAAGGGAGACAAATTGAGGAAAAGCGTCAGATCAGCCTGTTTTCAAACCACTCAGTCCAGAACACTCCGTCTCTTTCCTAGGTACCCTCAGATGGAAGTACAAGGAATACTGGGGGGTCTGACATGTAGACAAATGGACCACCACGTGTCTGACCTTGGCCTCCAGCCCTGTGGGGACGCAGGAAGCCCCACCACACACCATGTTGTCAGCATAGCCCAGCCTGGAGCCAGGCCCATGTAGCCTGGACACTCCCATGAGACTCAAAGTGACCTCTGGAGCCAGGAACAGAGGTCCAGCCTCTCTGTGGGCAGGTAAACCTGCACCACATGCCCAGACGCAATGCCCTTTCCATGAGGTCAGCACAGGCACAGAGGGGCCACCAGGTGCCTGCCAGTGTGTCCCATGCAGTGACCACTGACCACACTGTCCTGCTCTGCTCACAAGAGCAAGGCCAGTGAGGGGACAACAGGGGGTGGGAACAAATTCAGGCCAAGGTTGGGCCAGGTGAGAAAGGGCCCAAAGAGTGAGAACGTGGCTGCCAAGGGAATTCCTGGCCTGACTTCTTATCAGGTAACTTGCAGGGTGAGAGCAGGAACAGACGGATGACTGGAAGCACTTGCTGCTTTGACCTGCATGGCCGAGGGGTCACGGGAACAATTTATAGTGAACATGGGGCAGTGGTACTTGCAAGCAGGACGTGCTGTGTCGCGGTTCATGAAAAGGGCACCAGGCTCATGGGTGGCAGGAACACATCGGTGTTCGTTGTCTGGGGACTAACAGCGTAGAGGCCCCCTGGTCCTAATAACTATTAAACAGTCCATTAACTAGAAGGGCCTTGAGGACAGAGAAGCAAATGACCACACAGCACAGTCCTGGGTGGGGTCCGTGCAGACAGGAGCAGCTGGAGGGGCCCAGGGTGCATCAGTTATGCTGACAGCCTCACAGGAGGGAGAAAGGGCTGCAGGAGGCGCAGGTGTGAGTCCCACAGGTGCCACAGCAAAAGGGACATGGGCCAGGGGGTGGGCAGGCCTTGCTCCTTGAGCAAGACATGTGGAATCTGAAAAAAGGACAGACGGAACTTCTTTGCAGAACAGATGCTGACTCACAGACATTGAAAAACTTATGGTCTCCAGAGGAGACAGTTTGGGGGGTAGGGGGATGTGCTTGGGCTGTGGGATGGAAATCCTGTGAAATCAGATTGTTATGGTCATTATACAACTACAGATGTGACAAACAATCTCCTTTGGAGACCATAAGTTTTTCAAAGTCTGTGAGTCAGTATCTATTCTGCAAAGAAGTTCATGCTGTCCTTTTTTCAGATTCCACATGTCAATGAAAGCTTTTGATGTTGGTGTCCCATTGTCTGACTGACTTCACTTAGCATGGTAATTTCTAGGTCCATCCATGTTGCTAAAAATGCCAGTATTTCCTTCCTTTTAATGGCTGAGTAATATTCCATTGTGTATATGTACCACACCTTCTTGATCCACTCCTTTGTGGTTGGACATTTAGGTTGTTTCCATGTATTGACTATTGAAAAGAGTGCTGCAGTGAACATTGGAGTACATGTGTCTTTGCAAGTCGCGGTTTTCTCTGGATAGATGCCCAGGAGTGGGATTGCTGGATCAAATGGTAGTTCTAGTTTTAGTTTTCTGAGGAATCTCCATATTGTTTTCCACAGTGGTTGCACCCATTTACAATCCCACCAACAGTGTAATAGGGTTCCTTTTTCTCCACACTTATTGTTTGTAGACTTTTGGATGATGGCCATTCTGGCTGGTGTAAGGTGGTACCTCATAGTGATTTTGATTTGCATTTCTCTAATAATGAATGATGTTGAACATCTTTTCATGTGCTTTTTGGTCATCTGTATGTCTTCTTTGGAGAATTGTCTGTTTAGATCTTCTGCCCATTTGTTGATGGGGTTGTTTGTTTTTTTGGTATGGAGCTGCAGAAGGTGTTTATAAATTTTGGAGATTAATCCCTTGTCAGTCAATTCATTTGCAAAGATTTTTCTCCCATTCTGTGTGTTGTCTTTTCATTTTGCTTATGGTTTCCTTTGCTGTGCAGAAACTTTTATGTTTATTTAGGTCCCATTTGTTTATTTTTGTTTTTACTCTAAGAGGTGGATCTGAGAAGATGTTGCTGTCATTTATGTCAGAGAGTATTTGGCCTATGTTTTCCTCTAAGGGTTTTATGGTATCTGGTCTTATATCTAGGTCTTTAATCCATTTGGAGTTTATTTTTGTGTATGGTGTTAGGGAGTGTTCTAATTTCATTCTTTTCCATGTGGCTGTCCAGTTTTCCCAACACCACTTATTGAACAAGCTGTCTTTTCTCTATTGTATATTCTTGCCTCCTTTTGTCATAGATTAGTTGGCTGTAGGTGCATGGGTTTAATTCTGGGCTTTCTATCCTGTTCCACTGATCTGTATTTCTGTCTTTGTGCCAGTGCCATATGATTTTGATGACTGCTGCTTTGTAGTATAGTCTGAAGTCTGAAGTCTGGGAGCCTGATTCCTCCAGTTCCATTTTTCTTTTTCAGGATGTCTTTGGCTATTCTGGGTCTTTTGTGCTTCCAAACAAACTTTAAAATATTTTGTTCTAGTTCTGTGAAAAATGTCCTTGGTAATTTGATAGGGATTGCACTGAATCTGTAGACTGCCTTGGGTAGTATAGTCATTTTGATAATATTAACTCTTCCAATCCAAGAGCATGGTATGTCATTCCATCTCCATGGAGGGAACCTACCTCAACATAATAAAAGCCATATATGACAAACCCACAGCTAACATCATTCTCAATGGTGAAAAGCTGAAAGAATTCCCCCTGAGATCAGGAATAAGACAAGGATGTCTGCTCTCACAACTACTATTCAACATAGTTTTTGAAGTCCTAGCCACAGCAATCAGAGAACTAAAAGAGATAAAAGGAATCCAAATTGGAAAGGAAGAAGTAAAACTATCCCTCTTTGCAGATGACATGATACTATACCTAGACAATCATAAACACTCTACCAGAAACTCTTAGAGCTCATCCATGAAGTTGGCAAAGTCACAGGATACAAAATTAATACACAGAAATTGATGGCATTTCTATATACTAACAGTGAAAGATCATAAAGAGAAATTAGGGAAGTAATCCCATTCACCATCGCATTCAAAAGAATAAAATACCTAGGAGTAAACCTACCTAAAGAGACAAAAGACCTGTACTCTGAAAACTATAAGACACTGGTGAAAGAAATCAAAGATGACACAAACCCACGGTTTTAAATTAGAATTACTCACTCTGTGTCTGGACTCACTGAGGTTCAGGTTCTTTATACCTCTGTTCAGAAGGAATTCAGCGAGAGACAAGGTGATAGGCAAGAAACAGATTCAAGGGGCAGGCAAGGAAGATCTGGTAGGCCAGAGTTTTATCTTCCAAGGGGAGTGGGGGTTGGAAAGGCCTGCCTCTTCCTTTGAGGGAGTAGTAGCTCCTCCTTAGTATCGTGTTAGGCCTGTATGCAAATCAGCTGAAGGGCGGTCCTCACACTCCTGCCCTTGGTCTGAATCTGAATGCTGGCCTCATCCCATCCCCCACCCAATGACCTGAGGCTCACAGATGCAGCGGGATGCAGTGTGGCAGTGGCTGTGGTGTAGGCTACCGGCTGTTGCGCCAATGCTTCAACCCCTAGCCTGGGAACCTCCATATACCACGGGTGCAGCCCTAAAAATAAGAAATAGATGAATGAATAAAAATAGCAGAATTGCCCTCATTTGTATCTTCCTTGTTTAGGACAGAAGAGACGAGAATCTGAAAGCGGATGAGCATCTGGCCAGAAAGGATGCCCAGGTCAGTGACAAAGCAAAGCAGACATCTTTCACTCTTCTCCCTCTGGACTGCGTCCTCGTGTCTGCGGCTGGGGCCTAAAGCGTGGGGGATCCCCCCCAACCCCAGCTCTCTGCCTTCCCCTGTGGTGGCCGTCCTTCTGGCTCCAGCCACCCCAACTGTCAAATTTCCAATCTAATACAAGCGAGAGACTTGGATAATCAGTGAGGTCACTGACATGTAAGATAGAATAAACTTGCCCCTCTTGGAGAGAACTGGGTCCTTAATTGCACTGATGCCCCTTGTCCAACAGGTTCTCTGCAACGCGGATGAGAACCGCTGCGGCGCGGAGGACGACACCTTCACCGAGATCTTGCGTTGAAGGAATTTCCTCAACTGAAACTGAGTAAGGACTCACATTACGGTCCTCTCTGCCTGTGTTGTTTTGCAGACAGTTTCAGGTTTAATGCATAAAGTTCCAGAAAATGAAGTTAAAAATCATCAGGGCCATCCCATTTTTATGTCCAAACATTTCAGGGAGCAAGCTGGGGAAGCCGGCTTCCAACTCGAGGCAGAACCAATGCTGCTCAGTTTTCCTCTGGAGGCTGAGATTACCTAGTGGGTGACAGGTGATGGATGGGGCTGGGGAGAGAGGCCAGGAGCAGAGCGGAGAGCAGAGGTGGTGTTCTTGTGAGACAGGAGCCTGAGCACCCTGCTTCCAGCCAGCCTCTTGCCCAGTTTGCCACTTCCCAGGAAAACCGGGCATTGAGGATCCGTCTCTGTTAATGCCCTGATGAAGGGCAGGCATTTGTGAAGGCAGATGGTTGAGGGGCGAGCTCTTTTTATCAGACTGACTGTCATATGGAACTGTCAAGCCCTCACCCCTTCACCCATGCCCCTCCCCGTGTCATTCTGGAAGCAAGAGCACCCAGAAAGCCAGAACCCCACTGACTCTGTGCACCGGACTGTGGCTTCCCCGTGCGGGCCCAGAGAACTGCCAAGTGCACGGCTGCGCTTACGCCGCGAGGCCACAGGAAAATAAAGAAACACAGGGACACTACCTGTGACTTTAATTCTGAGCTCGTCCTTCCTTAACTTCAGCATTAAAACTGTGCTCTTTTTATCAAATGATGGTAACAGTATATTATGGTTGCTTTAGGAATGTCTTTATTTGAAAAATATAAGCCAGACAATCCTAGATCCCTGCCCAAATTTTCTTTTGAATATCCTGGGGGAAAACATATATATACTTGGCTTACAAAGTATGCGTACATGCTCAGTGAGTGACATATGTACAGGTTTTGCTTTGGGCCAAACATTGGTAAAGAACTTTGAATGCCTTCTAGTCAGTGTGGAGTGTGCCATGCCGCCTTAGGGAATGATTTACTCAGCGTGAAGAAATCTTCATAATGAAGATTTCTTTAGCAGATTTAAAACATATTTGACTAATGACTACATGGCAGTTTCCCAAGTGCTGCAATAATTTAAAAGTAGCCCGCCTTACTAGATAAATCATTTATCACTAACCTTTTAGGCTATTTTAAAAGCTAACATCTTGGGAAGAGGGAGGAGGGAAAAGGGAGGAGGAAAGAGGAGAGAGGTTGAGCATGGAAGAAAATGGCCTATGAAGTTCAAATTTTACTGTAGATGATTTTTTTAAAACAAGGAATAATAATAATTTAAAAAAAAAACCCAGAAACTTCTGTGCTCAATTTTTGATGGTTTAAAGGAGGTTTTGAGCTTGCCGCTTAAGTCAGTTTGCTGCGTATCAAATCAAAAACTCAAATATACTGAAGTATGGTCAACTGGGATGCTTTAAATATTTTTGTGGGGTTGCTGTTTCGCATTTGACAAATACAGAAATATTAGCCAGAAGGACATTGAGGACAGCATAAAAGGAGAATTGTCTGGGCATTCTGAAGACTTACTGCTGGCCATAGGTAAGCCCTCGGGTGCTTATAAACTGAGTTACTCTGCTTGTTTTAAGTCAACGTCAAGATTAGCTCTTTTCATTGAAGAATCCTGACCGATCATCTTTATGCTTCCACAGCCCCCGGCACAGTCCACAGGGCACACACTATGCACAACAAATATTGTTAAATGGATGCAAGAAGAAGTTACCTTTTTAGGTCTTCCTTTGCTTTTAACTTAGTCTTTGGCTTGTCACTAGGTTTGGATTGCCAGCCCCTTGGGAGATAAAAATATTACATTTCTACTGGCATTTTCGTGGAGACTGTTGAAAACACAGCCCTAAGCCAGTTAGGTAATGGACCATGTTTGGTTATTTTTGGAAGATGTCATTGGCCCAAAGTCGAGCCCAGACCAGAACTGTGGGTCTCCTCCCTCTTGGCTGGGCTAACAGGGAGTATAGACGACAAAGTCGCAGACCGAATCTGCTCTGAGAAAGACACGTGGATTAACAAGCAGACAAAACACGGCTACACAAGCTCATCTGTCTTCAACCAGGTCTCTGCAGTCTGTGATTTTAGGAACCCGAAGAACACCTTGCAGGAAAGAGGCATTCAGAGGAATGGGACACTCTTCAAAGATGGGATTCTGTGACCATTCTCGTTACAGTCAGGCAGCAAAATCTAAGTGCTTGTTCACACACAGGATTGTTCAGGATCCTAAGCCTCTCCCATTTCAGGTGCCTCTTGGGGTTGCTCCAGGCTATTTGTCCATCCATGACAGGGTAGGAGTACCTCTACTCCACCCCTCTTATCATTTCACCAATGAAAAAGCATCTGACACCCACCAAGCCCAGCAGCTTCTCTAGCGAGAGGAAGATGGCTGACGATGAAGGGTAAGGACCTTTAGAGCGAGCCTCTGATTCATCATTCAGATGTTCAGCACCACCTCTGGAGGATAAACTCCCCGTTGGGGACCTCTGGTGATATTTTTATTATTTTTTTCTTTTTCTTTTTTTTAAGGCTGCAACTGAAGCATATGGAAGTTCTCCGGGTTGGGGGTTAAATCAGAGCTGCAGCTGCTGACCTACACCACAGCCACTGCAACGCCAGATCTGAGCCACATCTGTGATCTACACCGCAGCTTGCAGCAACACCGGATCCTTAACCCATTAATCAGGGCCAGGAATCAAACCCTCATCCTCATGGACACTATGTCAGGTTCTTAACCCACTGAGCCACAATGGGAGCTCCCAGACTGTATTTTTAAACAAACACGTGTTAGGCACTTACTGTGTGCTCAGCCTTGTAGTGATCTCTTTACACATATCAACCCATCGAAACCTCACAACAATCCCATGGAATAAGGACCCTGTTATTGCCATGACAAACCTGAGGCACACACACTACATTCCTTCCCCATGTTACCCAGGGAAGGTGTGTTAGCGCTGGGATCCTAACCTAGGGCTCCACGGACTGTGATGTTAACCAACCTCTCCGATGTGCTGCAGTGTAAACACAGGCTGACTCCTGCATGTCCATGCCGAAGTATGTTAAATTACAGGAAAATTATACCAGGGAACAAGCTCTTACTAAGGTTCAGGCCCCACTTTCAGGGTTTCCTCCTTATACGTTGCTATCTCATTCAACTTCTGATTTTTCTCTTCAGTGCCAAGAGTAGGGCTCTTGATCCAAATGACACTAAAAAACCCCCCAAAAGCATGAGTTCCCATTGTGGCTCAGCAGGTTAAGAACCTGACATAGTCCATGAGGATACAGATTCAATCCCTGGCCTCATTCAGTGGGTTAAGGATCCCACATTGCCTTGAACTGCAGTGTAGGTCACAGATGCAGCCTGGATCCATTGCTGCCGGGGCTGTAGGATCTTCCATATGATGCAGGTGTGGCCCTAAAAAGAAAACAAACAAAAACAACTGTTGACTGTGATTGAATCACTAAAGATAGGCCAAGAAGGGGAAAAAAGATCTTCTCTTTCAATAAAAAAAAAAAAAAAGAGGAGTTCCTGTTGTGGCTCAGCCATAAGGAACCTGATTAGTATCCTTGAGGATGCAGGTTGGATCCCTGGCCTTGCTCAGTAGGTTAAGGATCCAGCATTGCCGTGAGCTGTGGTGTAGATCTCAGATGCAGCTAAGACCTTGCATTGCTGTGGCTGTGGTGTAGCCTGGCAGCTGCAGCTATGATTTGACCCCTAGCCTGGGAACTTCTATATGCTGTGGGTGCAACCCTAAGCAGCAAAAAATTAAAAAAAATAAAAAAGCCATCTCCATAAGTAGCTCTGAGAATTTTCCATTGGCAACAACAGAGCCATTTAATTTTTTTCCATTTCATATTTCAATCTTGACATCAATTTTGCTGCCTTGTACTTTGCCTGCAGAAATATTTGAAAAACTTTATTGAGATGTATGAATTCTCCCTTCACTGGGCTAAGAAGCATTTTTGGAAATACATATGGAATTATGCACTAAGTTTGGGCTCTAATGTACATTATTTTATCAAGTAAAAGAAAGACCTTAAAATTCAACTAATGTAAAGTTCAAGATATGTCACACTTTCACTGTCTATTTCAGTCTATCATTGGAATACAACAGGGTTTTTTTTTTTAATGTTTACTGACATATAACTCAAGTACCATAAAATTTGCCTATTTGATATGTGCGATTCAGTGCTTTTTAGTATATTCACAGAGCTGTGCGACTGTCACCATCATCAAAGTTTAGGATAATGCCATCAGCCCCAAAAGAAACCTCGTCCCCATCAACTCCTCCCCACCCTCCAGCCTCTGCCAACCACCCATTTCCTTTTGTATCAATAGAGCTGCCCATCCTGGCTGTTTCATATTCAAGGAATCTAACACAGTATGTCAACGCATAGTTTTTGACATGAAAAACCACCTGAGCTGTATCAACTTAGAAATGCATGGTAGGGAGATTTCTAGTTGGCAAATCAGGACTGAGAGAAGGAGAGGCTTTGTTCAAAAAGACTGTGGCCATGGGAAGAACATTTTGATCTCTGAAATGGGCAAGAGTCTGAAAATCAAAGAGGAAAAGGTTTTCCTTCACAGGGAGGGGTAAACAGGCCTTCGCGGAAACTTTTAAGGGGAAGCTGGTCGAGCAAGAGGGCATAATCACTGGGGTGTCAGCTGGTTCTCGGGACAAGCTGAAAAGGGCGTTCTGCATTTTCGTGCTTGCTCAGGCTGGGGCCAAGGCAGGGACCTGTGAAGGGGCAGGAGGCCTGAATCAAGTTTGGTCAGGACAACAGAGAGTGTAAGAAACGGGCAACTATGGACACTTGGTCATCGTGATAGACTCCCGTGGACCCCTGATGATGTTTAGGGATTTTTCCCCCTGAGTTCGCATACTGAGTTTGGGTCCTGAAGCAAGCTTCTTTAGCTCTCCACATACCACTACCTCCCCAGATTTTTCATACATGAGGAGAAAATCTGTTGGTTAAGAACGTAAAGCAGAGGACAAGGTAAAGGGTTATGAAAAGGACAAATTCTCTATATTTAGTTTGGGGAGTGGGAGAGGATTGATCATAATGGGATAAAAATAAGCATTAAAACCTTTCAGTTAAATGAGTAGAGCTTGCTGAATATAAGCTTGAAAAAAAAATAGGTAATATCAATGCAAATCCTTGGTTTCTTCTTTAAAAAAAAAAAAAAAAATTAGGGCCCCACTCACGACATATGGAGGTTTCCAGGCTAGGGGTCAAATCTGAGCTGCAGCTGCTGGCCTACACCACAGCCACAGCAATGCCAGATCCAAGCTGCATCTAAGAGCTACCCTGCAGCTTGCGGCAATGACAGATCCTTAACCCGCTGAGCCAGGCCAGGGATCAAACCTGAATCCTAATAGATGCTAGTCAGGTTCATAACCCAGTCAGGTTCAAACCAATCCTTGGTTTCTTCTCAGACAGCTTCAAACATATCACTATTTTCACATTTGTCTCAGATTCCATGTTTCTAATATATTTCGCCTTCTATTTCCCTTCAATCACTTTCACTAACAACAGGCATTTTCTGTTGCCTTCAGAGAGTCTAAAAGGTACTATGACAAAGCCTCTATTCTTGTTCTAATCTCCAAAATTCACTATAAATCTCATTCTCTTTTGGTCAGATTCCTACCTGCAGATCAGATTTAAGATCACAAAACTAATTGTGTTGCAATCAATAGGTTTACTCCTACAAACTCTTCTGTTCCTGGATATTTCCACTTCATTTACAGGATAATTAATTTGCTCGTGTTTTTGCCACTTACCTTTTTCTTATTCGATTCCTGCTTTACTCGTTATTTCAAAATAAAGAACAGACAGATTGTAGTATGTTGTGATGACTGAGTTCAGATTACAGGCACTGGTTCTAGGACAATGACGCTAATCAGCGTCATCATTCAAACCCCGTCATGGAAGAGGAAATCTTTCCATGGAAAAATTGGTTTTAAGTTGAACTCCAGTGGCCCTGCTTTTACCTAATGAGTTATTTGGAGCAGCAACTTTGCAGTCTTTTGACTCAGGCTATTTATCAGTAGTAGTCAAAGATGTTAGAAACGGAGCAATGGTGAATCCTAGGGAGATATCAGCGTAAGCGGGGGCGTTGATGTGTCTGGAATCTGGAAATGAGTCAGCCACTGTGGGAGTCTCTTTGGCAGGTAATTTTCTTTTCCCCGTGGCTAAGGGTAATGACTGTGCTGAAGTTCCACACAAATACGACATTAGAAAGCTGTGAAATTCAGGTTAAGCATTCACACATTCTTTACTCTAAAGAAGAGCCAGTAGTGAGGAGGAGGAGAGCGGTCTGATTACCCAAAGGTTCTCTTTTAAAAAGCGTATCACTATAGATGCACTCAATTTCTATTCAATGACAATGAACATTACTTTGCTTTTTTATAACAGTTCACTGTGCTAGGAACATGCCCGCCTTTTTAGCAGAAAGACTGCACCGAGTTTTGAAGGTTGGTCTGGAAATTTCATCTATATTCTTAGCTTCCCTTAAGGAGAACATAAAAATATGGCTTAAATATGGATGGAAGTTCATATTTTGTTTCCACTTTGATGAGTTCTCTTTTGTAGCTATTTGTCTCTTAGGTTGGAAATGAGTATTCTAATCATGACAGAGGTGGGGACAGTGAAGTGTTGACTTAACTATTTCCCCCACTTCACAGTAACCTAGGTGGTCCACTTGCTTTAGGGCAACAAACCCTCAGCGTGTTCCAATGGTCTCTCAAGCCTCCTTACTTAACACATACCAGGTCAAGTCAGCAGCCTTTCACACTGCAGAAAACCTGTTTTCTCGTCTGTGGCTGCTGCTGGATGGTGAGCTCTGGGAGTGTGGACGGGAGTTTTTCCTGCTCTTTTATATCTTCAGACCCTCATCCCAGGCTTGGTGGGATGCCAAGAAGATGCTTACTTCGGATTCTTCCTGAACGTTTCCTGTGAAAGTCTACGTGCACCTTCAAAGCTGTGTCCAAAGTTATCATCATTTTCCTCCCCACCCCACCCTGGCTCCCCATCCTGGTGTTCACACAACTCTGTGGATAACTGCAAAAGGAACTAGCCTTGCCCAGCTGGCTAAAGTTGTACCGTCGCTTCCCAGCCTTGCTCCCTGTGCCTCAGCCACATCAGCCTTTCCATCCCTTGACCATGCCAAGCCTCTTCCCTCATCCAGGTCTTTGGATTTGTCATGCTCTCTGCCTGGAACGTGTCTCCTGCAGATCTACCTATGGCTCCTTCTCCTCCTCCTCAGGTCTCAACTCAAATATCACACCTCCTGAGAGAGAGAGGTCTTCCCTGACTACACAAGTCAACTGGCTTCTTTCACTCACATTGCATCTGTAAGCGTTGTTTTGTTTGGGCCACACCTATGGCATATGGAAGTTTCCAGGCTAGGGACTGAATCCGAGCTGCAGCTGCCAGCCTACACCACAGCCATAGCAACATGGGATCCAAGCCACATCTGCAACCTACGCTGCAGCTCTTGGCAAAGCCTGATCCTTAACCCACGGAGCAAGGTCTGGGAGGGAACCCGCATCCTCACAGAGACAATGTCCGGTCCTTAACCCTCTGAGCCACAGTGGGAACTTCATCTAATTATTCTTGTTACCATTTATTTGAACAACATGTTCATTGTCTTTACTGTCCATCTCTGGCTATTAGAACATAAATTCCATGAGAACAGAGAGGTCATCTGTGCTGTTCAGGAAGGTATGCACAGCACATGGTGTAATGTCTGGCATATGGTAGGTGCTCAATAAGTATTTGTTGAATCAATGAATAAATGAATAGTGCAATATCCACCTAACTGCTCAGCTAGAAACGGTACACTTCTCACTCCTTCATTTTCTTCAGATGTTATGTCAAGTCTTATAAGTCTGCCTTTATGAGCATCTCTTGACTCTATCCTCTTTCTCCATCTTTGCTGCCATTATTCCAGGTCACTCCACCATCGTCTCTTTTTGTTGTTGCCATTGTTGTTTATGCATTCACCTCTGGATGGGTCCTAAAGCTTCCATTCTCATTGTCATCTTTATCCCACTCTTCATCCTGCTGCCGTCCAAGGAGTCTTCTAGAACCATACATCTGATCTCATCTTTCACAGATTGTATAGCTTTCACACCTGGGATAAAGTAATTTCACTTCATGGTTTACAAGGGCTGGCCTTTCCAGACACATTTCTAGCTATTTATTCTTATTATCCTTCAAAGTGGCATTTTTTTTGGTCCTAAACCATCACACATGCTGTTTCCCATACTGGCACATTTTCCTCCTCTCCGTGTGAGCTCCACTCCTTCCTCCCCTGGCTGATATTTAGGCCCCAGCTTAGATACCACCTTCTCAAACAGACGTTTCCTCATCCTCCATCTGTTTCAGGCCTCCCTAACCTAGGCTTCCAGAGCACCCAGCACTTCCCATTTGTCAGGTTTTATGGTAATGGCCCATTTTCTCATCCGTATTCTTTACCAAAATGAGAGATTGACAGGTATCTCATCACATTTGGCAATGTGATGGCACAGAGTACGTGATCAGTAAATATGTCTTGAACAACCGAATGATGAAGTGTAATGATAAGTGGGTGACGGAGAGTCCCTGTGGTTGAATATTTTGTGTACCGTTATCTATTTCCTATAAATGCAGATCTACATGCAGTTTTGTGAGCAATGGGATTTGTGTTGTGGACACCTGTGCTTCTTAACAGGGTGCTGGGACCAGCGAGTTTACTCTGAACTGAATAATGGTGTCCAGATCAGAAACTGACCTTTTGGACATTCCAGCTGAGTTTAAGAAGCATTATGGCTATTCCCTACATTCAGCAATCCAAGTAAGTCTCTTCTTAAAAATAGAAAAACATATTGAATTTTCTCTACCCATCCTCTTTCCCTTATAGTCCTTGAAACCTGGAGGTTTGTGACTTAGATGTCTCTCTCCTGTCTGCACTTAAATGTGTCTTCTGAATTTAAAAGAGTAATAACAAAATGTCCCTTAATAATAGTGATTTTTTTCCGGCTCTAAAATCCCAGGTGAATAAAAGACATTCAGCATTTTTTCCCCAGGTTTAGTGACCACTAATTTTTCTTCTTTTGTGAATTGCATATGCAAGTTGCTTGCCTATTTTTTATATTGCATTATTTTCATTTATTTCAGGGTTTTTTTCCTGACAGTAGAAGAAAACTATATTTAAAATTTTAAATGTAGTTTTAAATTTTAAATTTCCCCTTTGTTTTACTCAAAAGATAGCATGGTTCTGTACCTTGGAGTTCTTTTAATTTCAGGATATAGGGACTTTCTCATTCATTTTAACAGCTGCACATCATTCCATTATTTGTATATTTGTACCCACCAGGTCAATAGGTGTTTCTAGTTTCTTGCTATTATAAATAATGCTGCAATATGTGTACCTAGTTTCATAAAGTACAAATGTATCTGAGGGATAAAATCTCATGAGTAGGTAGGATTGCTGAAACATGTAAATACACTTATAATTTTGGTAAATATTACCAGCTGATTTCCGTTGCATCTCAATTAGTCACCTTAACTCGTTTGCCAAAGTCATTGTTTTGAAAACCAGAGCTTTTGTTTTTGCAGAAAAAGATGCATGCTTAAATTGAAAAAGAAAACTCCTTCAAAAATGCAGCTCTCAGGCTATGCCTGGGGCTTAGCGCAGATTTCATTAGCTGCTCACATTTAATACAATTTGAATCGATCCTGACACATTACAATTGTTTCAATCAATAGAGGAAGATATAATAACATTAACCACATTGTACTTACCAGGCAGAAAAGGAGACTCATACATTTTATAAAGATTGCCAGTAACAAGGTTTGAACAAGAAGAGGGCCTTGGGTTCACCCTTGGCAAACCAGAAAATTCAATTAACAATTCAGTAGCTTTCCCTCTCCGGATGGTCTAGGTAATTGAGGCTTATTGTATTAGGAAACATTTAACCATGTGTAGCTTGATAGAAAAGAAAAATCCATTGCTGAAGGGTTCAGTGTACAATTTAAAATTATTTAAGATTTCTTCATTTCTGTCACCTAACATACATTATTAAGTAATCTCATTACACTTTTGGTGCTGATGAATAGGATCTTTTCAATGGTTAATAATTTAGAAGCTGGAGTCCCATTTGTATATCATTCCAGCTTTGGGTTCTGTCTTCCTCTTCCTTCCACCTTTAATTTAGTTATTTCAATGCTCATTAACACCTTTTTCGGGTGATGATTAGAGGGAAGGAGAAGAGGAAAGTAGGTAAAAAACAAACATGCATCTCATTACTTAATGATGAGATGTTAATTAAAAAATTGGATGCAATTACAGTTTTTGGCAGATTTCCCTGATCAACAAATTAAGTACCTATTTAATAAATAGCATAATTGCAGGGTCTTTAAGGGAAAACATAGTAGCCACCTTCAATTAATTGATAATTTGTGCGGAGCCTTGAGGTGGGCATAAATAAAACAATTACAAGATGATGAGTTAATATAGTATTCTGCATAATCATATTTCATACTGATAGTATCTGCTGAAGTGTGAGATTATAAATGCAAAGAAGTTTAAAGAAAGAATAAAGTAGGCTGACTTAAAACATGAAACAAGGAGTTCCTGTCATGGCTCAGCATTTAACTAACCCAACTAGGAACCATGCGGGTTTGATCCCTGGCCTCACTCAGTGGGTTGAAGATCTGGCATTGCCATGAGCTGTGGTGTAGGTCGAAGATGCGGCTAGGATCCTGCATTGCTGTTGCTGTGGTGCAGGATGGCATCTGTAACTTGGGTTGAACCCCTAGCCTGGGAACCTCCATATGCCTTGGGTACAGCCCTAAAAAGAAAAAGAAAAAAAAAAAAAGAAAAAAGAAAAAAGAAACAACATGCAATTAAATAGACTGTGGGGTACAGAGGATAGTAATACAGGAATTGAAAATAAAAGACGGTTGGGATTAAGTAGGGAATATTTCTTAGGAAAATTGGTCTTGAGCCTGTCTTTCAAGTCAATAAGCATGTATTGAGTGCCTCCTACAGGCTGGGCGCTTTGCTGGTCAATAGGGTCTCAAAGGTGAATGGTGTAGAAACATACGTATGGTGAGAAATAGGAGGATGAGAATAAATAAAGCACTTGATTGCTTAGGAGTCTACCTGGGGAATATTGAAAAACAAAATCTGAGTGGCAGGATGCATTCATCTGAAAGAGCCTTGAGATCACATAATGTGTATTCCCAATTTAAAATGATTGCTGAATGCATATTATATGCCAGGCTCAAGACTACAATTATAAGTAAAGGGGAAAAAAGCTTTCCTGTCCTTATGGAGTTAGAAGTAAATGTATAATTACGATTATGAAGGAAAGAGAGATTATGCTATAAGATCAGGAGGATTTGACCTGTAAGAAAGTTATGGTTCAAATTTGAAAATGGCTAGACTTAACAAGGCCAAGCTCGTCAGGGTCAGAAGTCAACAGAGCATTCTAACAAAAGGAAACATAACCAAAAATGAGGCTGGAGGGACCAGATTGTGCAGGACCTTTTTAGTAACACTTACGGATTTTGACTTTTGCTTAAGAGCAACGGGAAGCCATTGAAGAGTTTACATTTTAAACACATAGTGTCCTGACCAGAAGTACAGTTAGGAAAGATCCCTGTGACGATGAGAATGAACTGAACATCATAAGGTAAAAGGGACGTGGCGTGGTCAGTTATTACATTAGTCAGGACTGTAGCACAGAACAGTGCTGCGAAGCTCCTGGTAAGCAGAGAGAGGAAAGAGCAAAGACCCAAAAGACACCTAGGCATTAAAATGTGAGGACTCTCTGTGGCATCTTGGTGTGAGGGGCAAGGACAGAAAGGAGGCAAGGATGACTCCCAGGTTTCTAAAGTGGGAAACGGTGCCACTCCCTTCGAGAGGGTCAGGGTTTTGGTATTTTTCCCCCTTTGGGGGAGTGGGGGAGAAAGCTCAAGAGTTTGCTTTGCATGTGTTGAGTTCAAGATGTCTTTGAAACATGTACAGCAAGTTGTAGCTAGTGGTGTGAGATATATTTTCAGAGATAATTATGTTATTGATTCTTTGAACATGCACGCAGATCCTCTAGGGAGAAAATATAGATTGAGAAGAGAAGACTTAGAACTGAGATGTAAGCATTACTAACAATGAATGGCCAGATAGCAGAGGATGAGCCTGCAAAGAAGACAGAAGTGGAAGGTGGCAGAGAGGAAGGAGGAAAAGCCAGGACTACTTACAGGAAAAATAAGGGCTACTTGTTTGATGGTTACAGTGGTCTTTGGACCGGATTTCCAAAACAATAAGAATTAACATCTTGGAGAATACACATTGATGAGGCCAGAATCAAGGAAACTAGTGACAAGAAATGAGAGCCTAGAGTAGATTTGTTGTGATCAAAATGGACAAAGGAATAACTTAAAAAACACCTCAAAGAAATAAGTGGCAGGGCAGATTAAATGTAGAGGATAAAAATGGGATCAGGGAGTTCTCGATATGGCACAGTGGTTAAGAATCCGACTGCAGCAGCTTGGGTTGCTGTGAAGGCATGGGTTCAATCCCTGGCTTGGCACGGTGGGTTAAGAATCCCACGTTGCCACAGCTGCTGCATAGGTCACAGCTGATGCTCAGATTCAGTCCCTGGCCCAGGAACTTCCATTTGCTGTGGGTGCGGCCCAAAAAAACCCTTAAAAATGGGATTGGAGTTCCCATCGAGGAACAGCAGAAATGAATCCAACTAGGAGCCATGAGGTTGTGGGTTCAATACCTGGCCTCACTCAGTGGGTTAAGGATCCGGTGTTGCCATGAGCTGTGGTGTAGTTCAAAGACACGGCTCGGATCTGGCGTTGCTGTAGCTGTGGTATAGGCCTGAAGCTATAGCTCCAATTTGACCCCTAGCCTGGGAACCACCATATGCCTCGGGTAAGGCACTAAAAAGTAAAAATAAAATAAAATAAATAATGGGATCAAAGTTGGAAAGAGAGAACCACTGTACCACTGTTAAAAACAGGCCAACAGAAACATTTAGTTCATTTCTAAAGAACAATTAACATGGTCTAATTAGGAAGGCATAAATTATGTTCAAAGGTTTCAAAATTACATTACTGTTTTGTGATAAAAAAAATTCTAAACTACTGTAAAAATAGAAAAGCTATTTTACTAGACGGCAAAAGGGAAGAAAGGAGAAGAAGGATGAACATTTGCCTATTGTCTCCAGTGGATCAGAATTTTACGAATAGTTCTGCATTAAGCCACTTTGATGTGTTTTCTCAACTAACTGCTAGAACCCCTCACATTGTTTACAACTTTGATGGGAGATGGCTAGAGGGAGCTGGAGCACTGCTGACTTGTCAGCAGTTCAGGACATTGTCATACAAGGTAAAGCAAAGGTTTAGGAAAATCAATGGGGAGGAACAAAACCTGTATAAAATGAAGAATGTTTATGAATACCTGTGTGTCTTGTTATAAAAGTAATGCCTAGGAGTTCCTGCCTTAGCGCAGTGGTTAACGAACCCAACTAGCATCCATGCGGTTGAGGGTTAGATCCCTGGCCTCGATCAGTGGGTTAAGGATCCAGCATTGCTGTGAGCTGTGGTCTGTAGGTGACAGACACTGCTTGGATCTGGTGTTGGTGTAGCTGTGGCATAGGCCGGCAGCTGCAGCTCCAATTCAGCCCCTAGCCTGGGAACCTCCATATGCTGTAGGTGCGGCCCTAGAAAAGACAAAAGACAAAAAAAAAAAAAGTAATGCCTAACCTCTTCTCCAAATGAGCTTTCTTCATTGCTTCCTTTATATAACTGCAGTGTGGAATTTGAGTTGCCTTAAATCAAATAAGAATAATAAGAGGGTTTTTGGCAGTCCAGGCTAAAATTTCCTGCTGATGCCATGCAAAAGTCTTACTTCTTTTGCACAGTGTCTTGTAGTTTGAGCCTCAATCTCACATGGTGTCTTTTCTGAACCAAGGTCTTTATTGGATAGCCTAGGGGAGGACCTGGAAAACCTAGGGATATAGGGAGATAGTTCATTTCACTTTCTTTTTTTTTTTGTCTTTTTGCTATTTATCGGGCCGCTCCCGTGGCATATGGAGGTTCCCAGGCTAGGGGTCTAATCGGAGCTGTAGCCACCGGCCTACGCCAGAGCCACAGCAACGCAGGATCCGAGCCGCGTCTGCAAACTACACCACAGCTCACGGCAACGCCGGATCGTTAACCCACTGAGCAAGGGCAGGGACGGAACCCGCAACCTCATGGTTCCTAGTCGGACTCATTAACCACTGCACCACGACGGGAACTCCCTCACTTTCTTAAGTAAGGAAGTATAGGATGTTAAGGGGCCAAGTTATCTGGGTTCAAATCCTGCCTCTGCACTTATTCTCTGTATAATTTTGGGTAAATTTCCTAACCTCTCTTTTTCTCATTTTACTCATCTGTTGAGAGGAGATATTGATGGTATCTACAGCATAAATTTATAGAGTTAAAGTAGTTAACCCTTAGAAGAGCAAATGTTCGATAAATGCGAACATAAACAGTTTTGGAGGTTTTGGTTTGTTTTGGGGGGTTGTTTTGCTTTTTAGGGCCACACCTGTGGCATATGGAAGTTCCCAGGCTAGGGGTCTAATCAGAGCTGCAGCTGCCAGCCTACACCACAGCCATGGCAACTCGGGACCCAAGCCATGTCTGTGACCTACACCACAGCTCACGGCAATGCCAGGTCCTTAACCCACTGAGCAAGGCCAGGGATCGACGCTGCATCCTCATGGATGCTAGTCGGGTTTGTTAACCACTGAGCCACAGTGGGAAATCCCTGGCCTCCCCTTTCTAGTCTGATCAAGCTAGGGGAATGGCAATGCATGATAAATTATTTCAGCCCTCTGAAGGCAAATTCTGAGCTATCAATCCGACCCCTGCTTGTCTGAAAGGCAAGTGTAAATTGTGGCTGTTTTGTGCTAAATACTACTTCCCCAGAATGGGTGTTTGGAATCAAGTTTCTAAGTTCCTCTAAAATAAGTTTGCAAAACAACACATTTTAAAAAGTCTTTCATGTTATCTTTGAAAGCCACCTTCAATAAAATCTCTTGACTAAAAGGAAATATAGGAGGTAAAAATATTCTAACTGGAGCTATTAGTCTGAGTGAGTATAGAAATAATAGCTGTGTGAGAAAGAGAAATAGTGCTGTGTGAGCCCAGAACTTTTCAGGAATGGATTCCATGCATCAACACTTCTGAGAACTTCCAGAAAGAGGGAGAGTTATTTCTTATTCTGAGATTTCCAAAATGCATACGGGAATAAAGCACAGGGATTTAGAATCCACCTACCTGTCCTGCCATTTGCCAGTCTGTGATGCTGGGAACTACAAACCCCTGCAAAACAAAAGTTTTTTTTGTCTGTAAAATGATGATAATTACAGCACCTGCCTCTCTCATAAGTTTTATTTAAAGATAAGATGGACTTCCTGTCATGGCTCAGAGTAACAAACCCAACTAGTATCCATGTGGACAGTGGGTTAAGGATCCAGTGTTGCCATGAGCTGTGGCGTAGGCCGCAGACACGGCTCAGATCCTACATTGCTGTGGCTGTGGTGTAGGCCAGAAGCTGCAGCTCTGATTCCACCCGTAGCCTAGGAATTTCCAAATGCAGTGGGTGCAGCCCTAAAAAAAAGACTAAGTAAGATAATGCCTGTGACACACTAAGTCTTATGCCTGGACATGACAAGCATTCGATTACGAGTTATCATCTATTATTGCCAGGCAACCTCGAAATGATCATGACAGCCTTGCAACCATCCCTCCACAGACTTTAGTTCACTTACCCTTACTTACACTTAGCCCTGTGCTAAGTGTCCCATAGGCTAAGAGAGCTAAGACTCGTTTCCTTTGGCCAAAAAGCTTACGAATCTGTTTAGAGAGGGACACGTGTGGTGGAGGTTTAAAGTAGAAGGGGAGGTGACCAGTGAAGGCAGGGGCTGGAGTGTGCGTGTCTCACAGACCTCACCAAGGCGTTTACGGGCAAGGGAGGGTTGCAGTTAGGAAAGGACACGATCCAGTTTTTGATCAAGGAGGAGGAATGCACGGGAGAAGAAAGCTGCAGGCAGGGGGCTCTCTGAGATTAGTTCTTTGATCAGTACTGGAAGTAGTCTGAGCTAAGATAACAGCAAGGGAGAAAGGGGGGAATTACACACACTCACTTAAGAAATATTTGGGAGATAACATTGACAGAATATGATAATTAAGGTGGTCAGGAGTCAAGTTTGCCCTCACCATTGATTTTTGCTTAAGTGATTTGGTAAATAAGTGTCTCACAAGCAATAAATCATTGCTACTACCCACTGAGTGCTTATTGTGTATCAGGCACCATGTTAAACAGTATAGTATATATTAAATCATTAATCCTCGAGGAACCTTCCAGTGTAGACATTAACTCACAAGACCGGAATGGAAGCTTAAAGAAATTAACTAACTTGCCCAGAGGAAGAGCCAAGATTTAAATCTTCAGCAATGCAAATCACAGTGTCCCGACTGTTAGCCAAAATTTTGCCTTAGAATTTACCCCACACTTCAAGCCTACTGTTCTTTTCAACCCTAGGCTTTAGCTATTTGGGGTTTTTGTTTGTTTGCTTTTTAGGGCCACACACACAGGATATGGAGGTTCCCAGGCTAGGGGTCGAATTGGAGCTACAGCTGCTGGCCTATACCACAACCACAGCAATGCCAGATCCGAGCCGCATCTTCCACCTACACCACAGTTCAGGACAACGCTGCACCCTTGACCCCTTGAGTGAGGCCAGGGATCGACCCCGAAACCTCATTAGAAAAGATCAAATATTAGGACAAAAGATATTCCTAGTGCTCTTATCACTTAGGAAATTCAGAGGTTTTAAGAGCTCTGTGCCAGGAATGAGGGGCACAGACCAACATACATTCGTTTCCACTGCACCACAATGGGAACTCCAACTTTAGCTATTTGAATGGAAGGATTTTTGTCTGTTGTACTCACTGCTGTTTCCCAGTGTTTAGAATGGGTGTGGCAGATAAAAGGCACTTATCTATAGCAATGCATGTCATGTATTTTATTTATTCTGACTGCTGTATATCACTGCTTTGTGTAAGCCAAAAATCCATAAATACAATTTCTGGAAAGTCAGATAATTGCCCTGAAAGCTGTAGGAGAAGCATTGTTTTGTCCGGCTCCCCACTCCTATGCCTCTTTGAAGTGCTAGTGTCCCAACTATGGCTGTGGAAGTAGCCTTCATGTCCAGTCAATAAGGGGCAGAGGGTAACACAAAAACACAACACCAATTTCCCATGTTGGGTGTGGTGAGGATGAGGAGTGGGTTCCACACCAGCAAGCAATGCTCTGACACTGGCTGGATATCCTACAGCTCAACTCAATTCTGACACTAGAGACCGGGAGATAGCAGACCCCACAGGTTAAGGGCTCAGTTGTATAGGACTACCCCACTTCAGATGCCAGTCACAAGTCAAGGTTGTCACCTGGACTTCTGACTGCTGGTTGTAGGGTGAAGTTCCATCCACCTCCACCTTGGATTTGATTGATTTGTTAGAGCAGCTCACAGAACTCAGGGAAACATTTTCTTATGTCTACTGGCTGATCATAAAAGGATGTAATAGAAGATACAGGTGAGCATCCAGGGGAAGAGGTGCGTAGGGCAAGGTATGTGGGAAAAAGCATGGAGCTTCCGTGTCCTGTCCAGGGGCACCACCTTCCCAGCACCTCTGCATGTTCACCAGCCCAGAAGCTCTCCGAACCCCATACTCTTGGGCTTTTATAAAGGTTTCATCACATTGGCTCCTTCCATCAACTCCATTTTCAGCCCTTTTCCTTCTCAAGAGAATGAGAAGCAGCCCTGAAAATTCCAAGCTTCTAATCATGGCTTGGTCTTTCCAATGACCAGTCCTCATCCAAGAGCCCACCCAGAGTTGCCTCATTAGAAAAAATCAAATATTAGGACAAAAGATATTCCTAGTGCTCTTATCACTTAGGAAATTCAGAGGTTTTAAGAGCTCTGTGCCAGGAATGAGGGGCACAGACCAACATACATGTTTTTCTATTATCTCACCCTCTTGTTTTCCCAGGGATTCACTGTGTACTCTGTCAGAAAAAAAAAGATAGCCAAGTGCTCCCATTGTTGCTCAGCGGGTTAAGAACCTGATAGAGTGTCTGTGTGGAAAGTAACATAATGTCTTTTCTATCAATGGAAATCTTGGTTACTCCATTTGCTCTGGTTTCCCTGAAACACCGCCCCCCTCCTTTTTCCCTCCTCTCCTAGTAACAATTTGTTTCAAATTAGCCACCCGAGGAGAATGTGTGCCCTGAGCTGACCAATGGGAAGGGGACAGGTACATCACCTGCATTAGGGATAAATAGGGAGGGTCTTGCATGCTTTTGAGCTCCCATGCCCTTCTGCAGAAGTCAAGAGCCTTGTTGAGATCTCCCCGTGTTCGTGTGTCTCATTTTTTGACACTGACAATCTGAGCCATGTCCCCAACATCTGTGAGGACTTGGATTCAATCTCTGGCCTCAGTTAGCCAGCAGGTTAAGGATCTGGCGTTGCTGTGAGCTGTGGTGGAGGTTGAAGGCGTGACTTGGCACTGGCGTTGCTGTGACTGTGACTTAGGCCCGCAGCTTCAGCTCTGATTCATCCCCTAGCCTGGGAACGTCCATGTGCCACACGTGCGGCCATAAAAAGAAAAAGAAGGATAGCCATTGTGAATGTTGATATAAGTGTCCATGAACACCTCGCTAAGTTCCCAGGTCTCCGTTCCTAGCAGATACATGACGAGTTTTAAGGACACTGATTTGTAAAGTGGGCAGTCAGTTTCTCCTGCCATTTGCATAAGGTTGATGTAAGGAGCACGGGAAATACTGAGTGGGGCCACCATGAATCGTGTTGAATGACATTCCAGCGTGATGTCAAATTGTGGAATTGGTATTAACATCATCGATTTTTGTTGTCTGTACGAGTATGTGCCAAGTTCTATGCTAGATATTTGTGATGTCATTTTTCTCAGAGTTGTTATATCATTTATCTGTCTTAAGTATGTTACAGAATGAAGCATGGTTATGTAGGTCAATATGAGCCCCATTTTATAGGTGAGGAAAGTGAGGCTCAGAAAATTTGGGGCACTAGCCTGAGGTTACACTGTGTGGAGGCCAAGGTTAGGGACCAGGTCAGTTGGTATTTGTGCATGAAGAAAGCTAAGAATGTGAAGAGAGTGGTGATCGCTGGACAGAACCCTGCCAAGAGAAAGGAACATGGAAAGACTGAAAGACTCCAAGGAAAGCTGTCCTCCAACCCCCTGTCTCCATCCTTCTAGCCTCCTGTGCATCAGGCCAGATGGTAGCTGCTAAAACTGGTTCTAATGATTCTAATGGCTGTCCCAAGATGGAGGGCTTGTTAGTGACCTCTCCAGAGAACTCCAATACTTATTATTGTTATTATTTTGTCCTTTTAGGGCTGCACCTGAAGCACGTGGAGGTTCCCAGGCTAGAGGTCAGATCGGAGCTGCACTTGCTAGCCTCCACCACAGCCACAGCAACGAGGGGTCCAAGTCGTGTCTCCAACCAACACCACAGCACACAGCAACACCGGATCCTTCCCCCACTGATCGAGGCCAGGGATCAAACCCGTGTCCTCATGGATACTAGTCGGGTTCGTTAACTACTGAGCCATGACAGGAACTCCCACAATACTTATTTAAATGCTTAAACAGCACAGGAGAATGAGGGGCTGCATATGGCAGAGGGCAGCCATGGTTTAATGCATGGCTCTGGAATCACACTGCCCAGATCTGAGGCTTGAGGCAAATGACTTTACTTTGCTAAGTCACATATTCCTCACCCTTAAAATGGGGATAATAACAGGAGTTCCCATCATGGTGCAGTGGTTAACGAATCCGAATCCGACTAGGGACTATGAGGTTGAGGGTTCGATCCCTGGCCTTGCTCGGTGGGTTGAGAATCCAGCATTGCTGTGAGCTGTGGTGTAGGGTGCAGATGCAGCTCGATCCCGAGTTGCTGTGGCTCTGGCGTAGGCCGGTGGCTATGGCTCCAATTGGCCCCCTAGCCTGGGAATCTTCATATGCTGTGGGAGCAGCCCTAGAAAAGGCAAAAAGACCAAAAAAAAAAAAAAACAATTGGGATGATAACAGTTCCTCCCCTGGAAATTTATTTTGATTATCAAATCAGAACACGTTTCAAAGATGTTCAGCATGGTGCTCAGCCTATGGGAAGCCCTCGATAAACGTTAGCACAGATCATATTATTATTACAATGTATTATTCAAGGGCTGTGCTTTTTATTGCCACTAGTTTCCACAAGGTGGCAGGTGGTGTTCAAAGTGGACCCCATGACTCTACCCCAAAGGCAAAAACATTTCCACTGCTAAAGCAGGCCAATATGAATTCTTCAGAAACATCTTCATTGTCTAAAGAATGTTTGTTGACCATCCTGGCATCTTGTTGCTGCTGTAAAACCCTTCACAGTGGAACATTTGAATCACTGATTTAATCCTCCTGTTTCTCAGGATTCCTGGACCATCTGCATTTACATGAAATGTATATTAACTCCTCCAGGGACCACCTGCCTATGTGAGGACCTCCAAGTTATCTCTTCATGCAGTGAGGTCAGCAAGACTGCAAAAACTAGCAAGGTGGAAACAGTCCCAGACTCTGACTGCTGACATGCAGAAGGCAGATCTGTATCCTTCGTTCTAGAGTGAGAAGGAGTTAGTCCCTTCATGAGGAGCTACCAAAAATGACAAATGGGGATGTTGGATGGGAGTGTCTCTAGCCCATTTATTAGGGCATATTGAGGGAAATGTTTAAATGCGTAATTCAGGTTTTATTCTGTGTATCCTCTCCTTTTCCCATTTCCCTATTTTCAAGCATATTGATAAACTCCAGTGTCTACAATTTTACTTTGTCTCTTTTTTTCTTTTCTCTTTCCCTTCCTTTTCTCTTTTCACAGTCACGCCCATGGCATAGGGAGGTTCCAGGCTAGGGGTCAAATCCGAGCTACAGCTGCCGGCCTCTGCCACAGCCACAGCAACTCGGGATTCCCTAACCCACTGAGCGAGGCCAAGGTTCAAATCCGCATCCTCACCGACACTATATCAGGTTCTTAACCCACTGGGCCGCAGTGGGAACTCCTACTTTGTCTTTATAGCATTGGTTTTGGGGTCAAATCAAACTGGGTCCAAATCCTGGCTCCTCTACCCATTATAGCCGTGATTTATAGCAGTAAGAATTTGACAAATACTTAACGTCTTTACCTATCGATTCTTTTTTAAAATGAGGTAACACTGATGTACAACATTATAAATTAACATTATAATATATACATCATAGAATTTATACAATTGTTATATAAACGATGTTTATAACACCATAAGTTTTCTGTGTACAGTATTTCACATACTCTAGCCACATATTTCCACTTCTGTGTGCTCTACCACGTCAGTTCTTTACCTGATCATAATAGGACCTACGTGAAAGAGCTGTTATGAGGATTAAATGAAATAAAGCAAGTGAAGAACTTAACTCAATCAGAAGTAATTACTAGTGATTACATTGGCATGGCCTTGCCCAGTACATGGCAGATCGCAGGTGTTCAGTCGGCATTTGAGGATAAATAAATGACAGTTATTTTAATGTTTGCACAGTGATAATAACACGAAGACTGGCCTTGGAGGCCTGCAAGGAAACTGCTCACTGAAATCAGTATCATCTTGTCAAACGCGTCTTCTAATGACGGGAGTCAGATAGGTAAACTCCACAGGCTTAGTTCCTGCCCACCACCGCCAAATGATGTGACATGTGAGCAATCAATTTACCTAACTTTTCTGTGCCTTGGGTTCCTTCTCTGTAAAGCCAGGATGGCAACAGCCTTTAATGGTTCGGATCCGGAGGACCTGGAGGTTTCAGTCCATCAGCTCAGGTAAAGCACGTGGCACAAAGCTTGCCATACCTTCAGTGCTCGATAAGCTCTAGCTGCTCTTTCCTGGCTGGGTTTGGAAAATCTACAGTTGCTTCTACTTGATTCACTTGGGGGATTTTCGGATGTTACAAAGGGAAGTCTTCTACGTTGTAATCAGGATAGAAGATAAAGTAGACCTCTTGGCAGTTTCCTGCCTATGAAACCTTGGTGTTACAAACCACGGAAAGTACCCCAGATTTCTTTTCAACCCACCCCAGCACACTGACGAATTCAGACCTTTCCCGCCCACTCGCTGTATGTCTCCCAGGGGACGACAGAAATAAAGCAAGGATCAGTTGCTTTGTGCATAAGCTGTTTTGCTAGTGCTCTATTCCTTCTCGTTTCAACAAACTCAGCTTTCTGCCAGTTTTTTCTACCAGAGGCTCAGCCCTGCTCAGAGACCAGAGTTGGCCTGTTTCTGTGGGTTTTGCAAAGTCACAAGTGGGAGAGAGGAGAATTTCAAGTGGGGAGGAGAATTTCAAGTTACTGAGTAGGAATCGCATTGATTGCCTGCTGCAGTAAACAGTAAAAAGAAGTCCCAAATCCTCAAACCCAAGACACTGTAAGAGCCCATTCAGCTGCAGGAGAGAAAACCGGCCATCAAAACCTACTGGGGCGGAGTTCCCGTTGTGCCTAGTAATGGGGCGGAGTTCCCGTTGTGCCAAGAGGACATGACTTTGATCCCTGGCCTCGTGGGTTGAGGATCCAGCGTTGCCATGAGCTGTGGTGTAGGTCGCAAATGCAGCTCGGATCCCACATTGCTGTGGCTGTGGTGTAGGCCGGCAGCTACAGTTCTGATTCTACCCCGAGCCTGGGAATCTCCATATGCTGTGGGTGTGGCCCTAAAAAGATTAAAAGATCATCATAATAAAACCTACCGGATTGCCCTTTTGGCACCAACTGTGGAACTAGAAGTGGCCCAGGGTGACTCACAGACCTCTGGGCTTCTGCCCTGAAGTAACAACTGATACAGTATCAACCACTAGGCAAAAAAAAAAACTTTGATAAACGACATGCAGGTGGAATCAGCCTGCACACACCAGCGTGCCCCAGGAGCTGGGAGAACAAAGGTCCCAGGTAGGAAGTGAGTGAGAAGGAGCCAAATTCACACTCTCCCCCCTTCTAGAGCTGCAGCCAGAGCATTGGTGGTCTCTCCAGGTGCTCTTGGCCACATCCCTCACACGGAGTTTAGAGATTTTCAGCACTGTAAATGTCAACTTTTCTTGTTGTCTTGTGTTAGAGAGCCAAGTTCACACGACAAATTCATATCATGCGTTGCATATTCTATTTAAACAGGTTAAGCAAAATGTCTTCCTTGGTTGCTGTCAGTCAGACCAGTTCCTCAAGTCCTTTATTCCCTCAAGTATTTATCACATGGTGAGCAGGGCCCAGGAACTGTGCAAGGTGCTGGGGTTATAGGGATGAATAAAGATGTGATATTCTGGGGAAGGAGGAAGAGAGAGTAAAGACAGCTAATCCGGCTAATTCGCAAGGATAGCATCCGACGGGGATGAATATACTATGATGATGATGATGGGGGCGATGGGGGTAGTGGCCGGGTTTGGGGACCAGGCTGCCCTGGCTGCCCCACTTTGCAGCTCTTTGACCTCAGGCAAGACTCTCACACTGTTGTTCCTGACTTCCAGAGGTAACAAATAAGATATTTGAAGAAACTGCTGGTTATTAGGTGTTCAACAAATACTGTTAAAGTCACATAGGGCAGTGGCTAAGAGTCTAAAGCCAGGAGTTCCCATTGCGGCTCAGGGGGTTAAGAATCCAATATAGTATCCGTGAGGATGCAGGTTCAATCCCTGGCCTCGTTCAGTGGTTAAGAATCCGGTGTTGCCACAAGCTGTGTCAAAAGTCAAAAATTCAGCTTGGATCCTGCATTGCTGTGCCTGCTGCATAGGCCAGCAGCTGCAGCTCCCATTCGATCCCTAGCCTGGGAACTTCCATATGCCATAGGTGAGGCCATAAAAAGAAAAGAAAAAAAAAAAAAGACTCTGAAACCGAGTTCAAATTCTAGCTCTAAATGTACTAGTCATGGACAAATTATTTAAATTTTTTCTGCCCTCTGTTCCCTTATCTGTGAAATGTGAGAGTAATAATGAAACAAACCACCTCGGAGAACACAGATCAAATGGATCAATGCGTGTGAGCCCTTAGGACAACCCAGCCAATCATTTACCCTAAGCGAGGCCTGGCTATTTACCATGAACTGTGGTGAAACACGGTATGCTCCGCCTGATGCTATTAAGAAGGCTGTGAACTACTATATGCACCATGACAGTGTACAGATAGATAGACCCCCAGACACGCGTATGAGAGAGATGCTCACGACATTTTGCTGCAGAGGAGGAAAAACCGTGTTAACCACACAGGGGAAGACGGAACACCAGAGAGACTCAAACACATGTGACACCATCACTGCTCATCTCTGCGTGGTGGGGTTACGCGTAACTCGCTGTCCTGCTTTTTTTCTAAGTTGGGATGTGTACAGTTTTCACAATCATTGGCTTACACATGTTAAAATGAAATGTAAGGAAGTTTGGTTCTTAAAAGGTGTTTGGGGCTCCAAATGAAAGACTGCTAAGATCCATCAGGAAAGAATTCACTGAGAGCGGGAACTCTGAGCTGGGTGTTAAAGGAATTCACTGGCGGGGCTTTAAATACAGTAAAGATTGGCATGGCGATGAGGATGAGTTCCTAGGAGCGCCTGACTACGTGGGTATGGATAAGATGGGAGAGTCGGGCAGCAAACAGTGCCGGTGCCAACGGCGCGTCCACCGTCCCCAAGAGCCTTCTCTGGACCGGAAGAGCAAGAGCCCATCCCTCGGGTTGGCTTGTTTGCCTGTTTCTGTGGTATCTGGTGGGAAGTCTGGCTCTTCTCTCTCACTCTCCCTCTCGCTCTCTCTTTTTCTCTCTCTAATTTCAGAAATCTCACTGTAGGATCCTGTCTGTGGAAAACAGCTAGTTTCCTCCTGCTTTGTGGTGGAACCCACAGGACAGCTGCTGATTACATTGCCTGTTTTCCAGATACTGACAGGTCGTCTGACAGCTGTGTAGACCTCCCTGTCACGGCTTGGAGCCTGTGCGAGATCCATCTCGTGGAGACACAGTCCACACTGGGTCTTTCCTTGAAAGTGGGTGACACGGTGTGACGTTCAGCTGGGAAGGGTCCTACTTTTCCGGCTCTTCCTGTGTCTCCCATGGACCTCAGGACTCTAAGGTGGCACCGGTGCTGCAGGCAGGGCACACCAGCCCCGGCAACTGGCAGTTATTTCAGAGCTTCTGGGCGGCAGCCCCACACCTTAGCTCTCTGTCACTGGAGGGCTCAGTCGGACAGAAGTGATTAGAGAATGTCTCCGGTTTGTTCTAATATGTTTCTAGAGAGAAGATCTGATAGGAAGGAGAAAAGCTCCTTTCTTCCTCTTTCTGCCTCTGGGCTCTTCCTCAGCCTTCTGCGTTTGTTTCTGGCTGACTTGAGCAATGCTGACAAGACAAAGTGAAGTCTTTCCACTGTTTAGTCTACTTTTAATTATTTCAACACGGAGACCTTCCTGGCCACGAGGCGACAAGCTGTCCGTTCTTGATTTCCTCCTCGCACTTACTTCTGGGGTTGAGTATGTAGTTTGGTTGGACCAGGTACAGCCAGAAACTTCTTGGGAGGTCCAAGTTTTCCCAGAATGTATCATCTACCCAGAGAAAGCCCCTGGTGGGGAAACTCCACAGACCTTTCTCTGGTCACAGCCCTGGGGACACTGTGGTTGTCCTCCCTCTCCTGGGCTGCCCTTGGCTTCCCCAGTGGGATGATTCTGTCTTCTTTCTTCAGGAAAAACAGTCTCCCTGACCTCCCCCTTCCTGGGTATAAAGGAAAGACTCTAGGCTCTGGAGCTACACTCTGATTTCAAATACCACCTACTTGGCTGCGTAACTTTGGGCAAATTACTGAGTGATGCTGATTCACTATTTCCTTTTCTTTATAAGATGGGAGTAGTGAAGTAAGTCAGACAGACAGAGAAAGACAAATATTGTGTATGATCTTACCTAAATGTGGAATCTAAAAAAAAAAAAAAACCCAAAAAATCCAGGACTCGGAGTTCTGGCTGTGGCACAGAGGATTAAGGAACTGCATTGCTGCAGCTGTGGCATAAATCGAAGCTGCAGCTTGGGTTTGATCCCTGGTCTGGGAACTTCCATATGCTGCAGATCTGGCCAAAAAAAACCCCCCCCCCAAAAAAAACCCCAAAAGACAAAAAATCAGAACTTGTAGATACAGAGAAAAACAGGTGGTCGCCAGAGGCGGGGTTTGGGAGGTGGATGAAATGGGTGAAGGTAGTCAAACACACAGACTTAGAGCTGTCAGAAAATAAGTCCTGGGGATGTGACGCAGAGCACGGGACTGCAGCTGGAACGCTGTGCTGTACATCTGAAAACTGCTAGGAGAATACATCTGAAATGTTCTCATCGCAGGAAAAAAAATTGTAGCAGTGTGATGACAGATGTCAACTAAACCTATTGTGCTAATCATTTTGCAATATATACATGTATCAAATCATTATGTTGTATGCCTAAAACTAATGTCAGTTCTATGTCAATTTTTCTAAAAGATGGGAGTAATTTATGTAAATCACAGTGTCAGGAGACCCAGGGAGGGAATAATTAGAACCGTTGTGGAAGAGATGAAGAGTCAAATGAGGTGACAAAAGTTACCTAACAAAGAGCACCTACTACAACACCTGATATATAGTAACAATTTGATACTATTTACACCTTTTCTCAATTCCCCATTCTCTCTTGCTATACCTGGTATATACATATGATCCTTTTTGCTTCAAATGTTTTATTATTAATAATTACAGGGCAGAATTCCCTTTGTGGAGCAGCATGCAGCATTGCCATGAGTGGGGGCATAGGTTGCCAACGTGGCTCAGATCCCACAGTTGCCGTGGCTGTGGTGTAGGCTGGCAGCTGCAGCTTCGATTCGACCCCTAGCCTGGGAATCTCCATATGCCACGGGTTTGGCCCTTTAAAAAAAAAAAAAATACAGGGCAACTGACACAGGACTGCATGGTCTGTTTAATAACCAATGTTTTGCAGCTTTCCAAACATTCTTAACTCCCTTTCAGAGGAGGGAATTCAGCTTTGGCTTTAAGACCTCACATGCTCTTCTCAGAAAACAGACCTGAAGAGCCATTAGGTGTTAACTGTCTTCTCATCCTTCCCGGTGTTTCAGTGATAATGGGCATCCATTTCTTAACACTGAGTGTGAGCAGTTTATGGATGTTCTCTCATTTAACCTCAATGCCATCAAGCAGGTAATATTTTTTTTTGCCTTTTTTTTTCCTGTCTTTTGAGGTCCGCTCCCGAGGCATATGGAGGTTCCCAGGCTAGGGGTCCAATTGGAGCCATAGCCACCAGCCCATGCCAGAGCCAAAGCAACGCGGGATCCGAGCTGAGTCTGTGACCTACACCACAGCTCATGGCAGTGCTGGATCCTTAACCCACTGAGCAAGGCCAGGGATTGAACCCACAACCTCATGGTTTCTAGTCGGATTCGTTAACCACTGCGCCACAACTGGAACTCCCAAGTAGGTAATATTATCGCCATTTATCAGTTAGGAAACTGAGGCTCAGAAAGGCTAAGTACCACCCTACATCACACAACTAGATCATTCTAGAACCATAATACTAACTGAGATATCCACAGCTCCCAAGTCCATGTCCCAGACACTCTCACACTGGTGCCTCAAAGCAATAGCAGAGCAATTGCAAAGCTCTTTACTCTGGAGGTCCTTCTCCAAGGGGGAGAAGGCTCTGGAAACTTGGAGGTCTCATGAACCCCCTGGCTTCCCACCCAAAGCAACTTCATGATATATTATCAGCTTCTAACAGTCACAAGTACTGAAGTCAAAATTGGTCCCTTGGAAGTTTATAGCTCAAGAACATAAAATCATCTAGTACAGGACAAAAGCCACCATGATAAAGAAGGCAGTGACAGTATCTTTAAATCTGAGGCAACTGGTCAGGAGGTTCTCAGACCAGAAGTGAACAATGGCTGTGTGTTTTCTGCTTCCCGGGCACTGAGCTATCGAGAGCTAAGAACTCTAGAATGTGCCAAGGCCAGGCACAGGTGTATGGGCAGAGCTGAAACCCTGAACGAACTTCTCCCCATCACTTGCATAACTTCCTTGGTCTGGGGTTTCTCATACTTTCCGAGGGGGAAGTACGCTCCTCTTCCATCTCCCCTTCTCCACGCGGCACAGAGCAGCAGGGCCGAAACCATTCAGCAACAGGGACTTGGCAGCTTCTAAAGGTCATGTCGCTGGCGGGCGCAGCTTGAGTTGAAGGGATCGTAGACATGCAGGCAAACGTCCAGAGCGTCACCAGTGCCCGGCCCTGAGCCACAGGGGAAGCCAGAGGGCCTGGAGTGGGAGAGGAATATGAGTCACGAGAGGAAACTGAATGAAGGAGGAGAAGCTTCTGGAGGACAAGCAGCAAAGTTGCTCTTTGTTCCCAAGACATCTTTAATGAGGCAGCAATGAAGGAAAAGGACTATTGACTGCCCACGGTGTGGTCAGCACTGTGCCGCATGCCTTATAGAGGCCCTTAGTCACAGTGGAGTGAGAAAGAGCTCATTTGTGCTAACTCGGCTACCCAAGTAGATTTGAGAAATTGGGAAAATCTATTCAATCTCTTTGAGTGTTTGTTTAGTCTTTGACATTGAACTAATAATATCTATAATAATTATTGAGCCCATCGATATTAACTGAAGACCTCCTGTGCTAAGCATGATAAAAGCTGGATATACATGCAGGTAAATTAAAATAAACCAGTATCTTAAAAGTAAGTTCTGAGAATGGAATGTACAGAAAGGTGATTATAATTAACAATACTTTATTTGAAAGTTGTTAGAAGAGCAAATCTTCCAAGTTCTCATCTCACACACACCCCCCCCCAAAATTGCAGCTATATGTGTGATGGATATTAACTAAGCTTATCATGGTCATTGTTTTGCAATATACGTATATATCAAATCATCGTAGGATATACCTTAAGCTTATATATCTTGTTATATATATGACAATTTACAAAACAACTTTCTCAAAAATTTCAGTTTACCTCCATAAAGCAGGAAAAAATTTTAATAAAATAAAATAAATCAGTGTCTATTTCTGTGGAACTTATAATCTATGGATACTAGCAAGTGTGGTAAATTATATAAAATGCTTGGGATTTGGCAGTTGTTATTTTATTTAATCTTAACAGCAGTCCTATGAACATTATCTAAATGTTAAATGCTGAAAATAACCCTAGGCAGGTTCAGACCAAGAAAGAAAATGCTGAGTACTAGATTCATCTTAATGGCAAAAGTTAAAGGGCTGTCATTAGCGGATAGCTCTATATAATTAAAGTTAGTTTGAGAACATGGTATATTTCATATTGAAAAATAGACCATGTCTTTCATTGATTCGTGCCTTCTGTCAGTGACTATTTGTGGTCCATCATTGTGTTCTTAGCACCTAGCCCAGTGCCTGGTACCTATTAAGTGATTGATACATAACTGTTAAATAAAATTGAGCACTTATTACATTACATTATTACCAGGCATTTTTTATTCCAAAAACTGCATTGTATCTGTTATTTGTTCCTAGAAATTGTGTTAGGGCCTGTGGATTAAAAAAAAAAAATCCTGGCCCAGTAAGCTTTAGAAAGCTATGTGAATAGAAATGAATGTAGGGGAGAGCATGGACCAGTCTTAGATGAAAAGTGGCCCACGATGACTCTAAAATAACCCCTCCGTCTCTGCTCTGAATCCCGCTCTTCTTGCTTCAAGACATTTCTCATAATGATGGGTATTCCCCAAGATTCTGCCTCTGGATTTCTGCTCTACTAGAAAAATGCATAGATTTAAGAGTCTCTAAGTCAAAGTCCCAGGATTTACTAGCTGGGTAATTTTTGTGATGTTACTTAACCATAACTGCTTCTTTCCTCTTATGTAAATATGGGCAATGCCAACTTCCGTGGTCAAGAGGATGAAATAATGTGCCTGGAGTGGCTGGTGCACTGATGAAAGGCTGGGGAGGCAGGTGCAGGTCTAGGTCCACGTTACAGTAAAGCCGGTTGGAGAAGAAGTGTAGGACCCCTTGACTCAGCATCCACACACGGCACCTGCTCCTCCTGCAGGTGCCTCCAGCCTTTCCCTTGCTGCAAGAGCTTGCCTTGGCCCCAGCTAGGGCAGAACAGCAGCACCAGGGGGCCAGCGCCCTGGGACAGCCACTGAGTAATGACGGATGGCAGGCAGTGGACAAATCCTGATTGCACTCCCCTCTGAGATAGGAAAACTCAGAGGTACCATCTACACCACCTTCCAGAGAAACACCCCCCCACCCGGGGAAGAATAAGCCCCAATTGCCCATAGCAATAACCAGTTCATAATACACCCTGCATTGGCCCCCTTCCTGTTTCTAGGTTACATCTGCTTTCACCTTCCAGCACCTCCTGGGATACCTGGATCCTTTTGTCAGGGTCACTTTCCGGGGGAAATTACCCTAAAATAGTCAGATTATTTAAATAGGAGCCATATCTGTGGGTGTAACTTTGTGAACTATGGAGTCGAGGAGTTGATGGAAGAAATGGAGGGTTTGGGGTAGAAATAATCTAGAAAGGTCAACTTTCTGTGCCCATGTGCTAAGATGTTGCTGGGAGACTTACAGGAAAGGAGAGGTGGGGTCAGTGAGCAGCTGAAGTTAGATAGATAGCTCTGGGCAGGAAGTGAGCTACAGCCCGAGTTCTGAATTTTCCTCCAAAAACACAGAGTAACTTGGACAAGAGAGAGAGGAGGGTGAGGGAGGGAGTGACATGAGGAGGCAGTAGAACTCCCATTTATTACCTGTCAAGTTACTAGGACTACCTAATAGTGCTTTGCATTTATTTCCAGGGGTTCTTTGACCATCAAGGTTAGGGTGTGGGGGTGCACAAAGGGTCAATGATTCTAGCAAGCAAGGCAGGGAGTAAAGGTAAACAGAATTAGCAAATGAAGGAGAGTGTGAAGCAGGAGAGAGGCTGACTGGGTGGGGTGGAGGGGATGACAGGCTGTGGCCATGCAAGTGGGAAAACAAAGCTCAGAAACAGACCCTTGCAAGCCCTGAGTGCCTCCCCACTGACAGGTGCACCAGATCTGGAGGTCGTTAGCAGGGGCAAAACGGCACAGTGCGTGGGGTCAAGGGATGGGAAGGTTACCACAGGCTTGAGGTCACTAAGGAGGGCAGAGGGGAAGGGACAGGAGGGAGCTAAAAGCGCTGGGAAGTGAGAACAGATGGTGTGGGCTTCACCTGAACAGGTGAGGTGGGGGGGGGGGGCAGGCGCTCAGCTGGGAGAAGAGAAAAGAGCCAGCCCTCCACCTCACCCTCTGACTCCAGGGAGGGAGGGAAGATAAAGCCCCCATGCTAAAAACTAGTGGGACAACAGGGATTTCACAGGAGAACATGTTTCAGGCCAGAGATAGAAAGAAAGCGGTTAGAAAAAAAAAGGATTTATGTTAATGGAAATGTCATGATTAATTTCATGTGTCAACTTGGTTAAGCCACAGCATTTGGATTTTTTTTTTTTTGGTCTTTTGTCTTTTTTTTTAGGGCTGGACCCATGGCATATGGAGGTTCCCAGGCTAGGGGTGTAATCAGAGCTGTAGCTGCCGGCCATAGCCACAGCCACAGCCACGCCAGATCCTTAACCCACTGAGCAAGGCCAGGGATCGAACCCACAAGCTCAGGTTCCTACTCAGATTCATTTCTGCTGCGCCACAACAGGAACTCCAGCATTTGGATATTTGATCAAACATTATTTTGCATGTTTCTGTGAAAGTATTTTTTAGATGTGATTAACATTTAAATCAACAGACTTTGAGTAAACCCTCCATAATGTGGGTGAGCCTCATCCAATCAGCTGAAGGTCTTAACAGAAAAACACTCCCCTCCCCTGAAGAAGGGGCAGTTGTGCCCACGGGCTGCCTTTGGACTCAAAATGCAATTTCAACTCTCCCCCCAGAGTCTCCAGCTTGCTAACTCAACACTGCAGATTTTTTTTTTTCTTTTTAGGGCTGCAGCCTGTGGCATATGGGAGTTCCCAGGCTAGGGATCGAATCAGAGCATCTGCAATCTACACCACAGCCACAGCAACACAGGATCCAGGCCAAGTATGGGACCTACACCACAGCTCACAGAGCAACACCAGATCCTTAACGCACTGAGTGAGGTCAGGGATCGAACCCACATCCTTATGGATTAAACACCACTAGTTGGATGCTTAATCTGCTGAGCCACAACAGGACCTCCAACCCTGGAGATTTTGGACTTGCCTGCCATAACAATGGTGTGAGCCAATTCCTTAAATTAATCTCTCTGTGTCTCTTGATAGATAGATAAATAGATAGATAAATAGGGATGCATGTAAGAGCCTGCCTCTGTGCACACATCACACTTAGGTCAATGACAGGAGTACAGGCGGCAGGGCCTCTAGCTGGGGGCAAGGAAGGAGAGAGGGCCCTGATGGAAAATAAACTTTACTGAAAATGAAAGAAATGTTGCTTTACTCTCCAAGGAACAGCATGCATTTCTGGCCAGTGGGGACAATGAGTCTCAGGTTCTGACCCCACCCTAATCCAAGCAGGTGTTACAATTAGACTGACCCAGTCTTCTTACCCAGTTTCACCAGTAAAGGCTCCCCACATAAGAGAATGGGGCAATTCATCTTCAGGGAAACAGCAGAGAAACACCTTAGGATAAACAGCAGGTCCAGCCCCTTTTGGTCTTTTTCCTCCCCTCTGATCTCATCTTTCCCACGCTTCCTTTGCTCCCTGTGTTCCAGCAACAAAAGGGCAAAGCCCTCCTGCGTCAGAGCCTTTGCCCTGCTGTTCTAAGTGGGAAATAGCCTTACTCTCTCATCTCCTTTAGGTCTCTATTCATATGCCATCTTCTCTGTGGCACTTTATGCAAAGGGGCAACTTCGAGCATGCCCTGTCTCCCACCTTGCTTTACCTTCCTACTCAGTACTAATCACCTTCTGACACACTCCTTTTATTTATTTATTTATTGGAAGTATGGGTGGTTTGTTTGTTTGCTTGCTTGCTTTTTAGGGCCCCACCTGCAGGATATGGAGGTTCCCAGGCTAGAGGTAGAATTGGAGCTTAGCCACTGGCCTACACCACAGCCACAGCACTGTGGGATCCGAGCTACGTCTTCGACCTACACCACAGCTCACAGCAATGCCAGATCCTTAACCCAATGAACAAGGCCAGGGATCGAGCCCGCAACTTCAAAGATGCTCGTCGGGTTCATTAACCACTGAGCCGCAACGGGAACTCCTATGTATAGTAATTATTATCTGCTAATCCCAAACTCCTAAATTATCCTTCCCCCACCCTCTTCCCTTTTGGCAAATTGGTGCAGCCACTGTGGAAAACAGTACAGAGAGTTTCCTTTAAAAACTAAAAAATAGAGTTGCCATGTGATCCAGCAATCCGATCCTGGGCATATATCCAGAGAAAACTCTAATTTGAAAACATACATGCCCCCCGGTGTTCATGGCAACGGCTGTTTACAATAGCCAAGACACAGAACAAGCAACCTAAATGTCCATCGACAGAGGAATGAATAAACAAGTTGTGGTACATATACACAATGGGCTACTGCTCAGTCACAAAAAGAATGACATTATACCATTTGTACCAACATGGATGGACCTAGAGATTATCACACTAAGTGAGGTAAGTCAGAAGGTAAAAGACAAATCCCCCACGTGATATCACTTATATGTGGAATCTAACATATAATACAAATGGACTTACCTGCAGAAATAGATGCACAGACATAGAAAACAAACTGACATCACCCATTTTGTATCTTCGTTTGATTAAGATGTACCTTCCCCTCTAGAAAACAAGTCCTATGAAGACAGGGACTTGGTTCACTGCTGTATCCTCCGCACCTGTAGTAGTGCCCAGAGCTCATTAAGTGCTCAGAAGTGTTTGTGCGTGCGTGCGTGCGTGCGTGCGTGCTGTATGAGTGCGTGCGTGCGTGCATGAAGAGTGTTCACGTTCAGGTCATGTTTTTCTCCCAGCTAATTTGTTTTCTCGAACTCGATTGTCTTCAAAGTTCTTTGCCACCTGCACTTTGTGTTTAGGTTCATGCGCAGAACTGAAACTGAGAAGAATTACATCAGCAAATTCTCTGTCTTAGTAGCCAAATTAGTAGCACACTTCTTCTTTGGTTGTTCTTCAAGACCTCATTTTACAGGTGAGGAGAGAGCCAAAGAGAAGTGACCTGCTGAGGGCTGCACAGGAACAAAGTTTAGCTCCCCGATTCTCAACTCAGAGCATTTCCTGCTACAAATCATTGTGACTTGTATTCTTCAGTATTCTTACTTTCATGTATATTCTAGGAATAGTTGAGGGAAAAAATGACTAACACGGGCAATCTTCCCTTTTATTTTTGCTGAGCTTAGAAAATGACATGGCTCTGTGAGTTCCCGTCATGGTGCAGTGGTTAACGAATCTGACTAGGAACCATGAGGTTGCGGGTTCGATCCCTGGCCTTGCTCAGTGGGTTAAGGATCCAGCGTTGCCGTGAGCTGTGGTGTAGGTTACAGACTCGGCTTGGATCCCGAATTGCTGTGGTTGTGGTGTAGGCCGGCATCCGTGGCTCTGATTAGGCCCCTAGCCTGGGAACCTCCATATGCCTTGGGAGCGGCCCTAGAAAAGGCAAAAAGTCAAAAAAAAAAAAGAAAAAAGAAAAAAGAAAAGAACATGGCTCTGTATCTTTGGCCTTACGTGGTTTAAGTACTAGTGTCATGAGTTATGCAGCTTCACATGTGAAAGGGATTAGTTCATGTCTCTAGAACTTTTCCCCTTTTAGAAGGTATGATCTGTTTAGAAAAACCAGCTCACCCTGACACCTTATTATTGAAATTCTACAAGTGCTGGTTACAGAAATGTTTCACCCAATCATTATCATTCACTCTGTTCCTATTACCTCTTGGAAGTATGGCATCCAATTAGACAATATTAGGTTCCTGGAAGGTTGAAATGGTCATCATTTTGGCAATTGAAAAGTGCTTGCTGAATTCACTAACTAGGGTACACATTAAATTCATCTTGTCCTGGGACTTACCAAACACTTTAAATTCTTAAAAGAAAGTCTAAAAACATCTTGTGCTGAAATCTTTATTGCCAACTAAACTGTTCTATATACTAGATTTGTCTGACCTTAAAAGAATTCCTATAGCATTTCCTGTTCTTGCTCCGGTAACACTGGCAATCAGAAAGTGAGTCATTAGTTAAGCTTAACTGTTGGACACATATCTTATCTGCAAATGATGGCACCTGGAAATTCTATTCGAAGATTGGAAAGACTTGTAGGCAGTTTTTTCCTGGGACAGATCTGCAATGACATTTGATAGGAAAAGAAGGTGGGGTGTGGGCTGAAGGAAATTTTAGCTGTATTAAAGCCATCTAGAGAGGCAAACTTCCCTGGGGGAAATTCTGGAAGGCCTGCCAGGTGGCGAGGTTGGAGACCAGCAATAGGGATTAAGTTGGCCCTAGAGGTGAGAGGCGGGGCCCTCTTATCACCAACCTGAAGGAGAATGGCAACAAAGTTTTTTTCAGTCAAGGAGTGTGCAACCAAATCCTAGTAAAGTGATGTCTCCGTTTTGTTTTGTTTTTTGAAGCTAGTCCCACTGTTGTATGCAATGAAATTCTAAAGAAAGAAAGAAAGGCACTAACTCCATTCTTTTCTCTTTCTTTCAGAAAAAGGTATGGAATGCAATTGAGTGAAAGTACATTATTATGGGATATTTTACTTAACATATTTCTGGATGATAAAGACAGAAAATCCTTCTTAAGATGACTTATTCAAGAAAAAGAATTTTGGATTTTGTAACTGAAAGTCTAGAGATAGTGTGGACTTCAGGCACAGCTGGCTTCAGGGTTCAAAATGCATCATAAGGATAAGGCTTTTCTTTAACTCTCAGCTCTGCCTTCCACTGACTGATTGATTTTAGCCTCAGGTTCTACATGGGAACAAATGACTGCAGCGGTTCCAGCTTCGTATTGCCTCAGGTTCATGCCCATTGAGAGAATGTCTGTATTGGTTCCAAAGATTTACCAAAGCTTCTATTGAATTTTACTTGCTGTCATGGGCCACGTGGCAGCTGTTAATTAATCTACAGCCTAGAAAATGCTAGGCTCTCATTGGCCAGAGAACCTTTGGGCTAGGGATGGAGAAATCACCAGAACCACTGGAATTTGAGAATGAGGAAGGAGTAAGTCTGTAACTGAAAATCAGAAGGTGTTATAGAGGATACTAAAAACTCAAATAATCCAGAGTTCTCATTGTGGCTCAGCAGATTAAGAACCCAGTTAGTATCCACATGGATGTGGTTTGATCTCTGACCTCACAAGTGGGTTAAGGATCCAGTGTTGCTGTGGCTGTGGTGTAGGCTGGCAGATGCAGCTCTGATTGCACCCTTAGCCTGGGAATTTCTATAATCAGAAATGTCCACAAGATATGGAAAATCTAAAGTTTATTCGTAATTAAATTTACTACAATAATACTGTGTGACCTTTTTTTGCCCACACCTGAGGCCTGCAGACGTTCTGGGGCCAGGGATCAAACCTGAGCCACAGCAGTGACAACGAATCCTTCACCACTAGGCCACCAGCGAATTCCAATACTGTGTGACTTTTGACACATCCCACAATCACAGGAGACAGCAGTTGACTGCAGGATTTAGCAACAACTGGATTGGTAGAAAGACTGTAGAGCCAGGCTTCAGAGTGGCTGAGTGGTGATCTTGAATCTTGTTTTGACCATGAACTTTTCCATGTAATCCTAAGTAATTCATCTTGCCTTTCTTGTTCTCCAGCTTTTTTTTTTTTTTTTTTTCCATCTGTTAAACAGATGAAGAAACATCTGCCTGTGTTACTTAGCTCACTGAGTTACCATGTGGCTGAAATCAGATAAAATCACCACACAAGGTGAGGCACATAATTTTGTGTGTATTTCTTTTTTTAATTGAAGTATAGTTGATTTACAATGTCATGTTAGTTTCAGGTGTATATTCGTACGTTCTTTTTCAGATTCTTTTCCCTTAATGTTATTAAAAGATATTGAGTATAGTTACAGTTCCCTGTGCTGTATAGTCGGCCCTTGTTGGTTATCTGTTTTTTATCTGGTACTGTGTATATGTTAATCCCAAGCTCCTAATTTATCCCACCCCCTCCCTTTCTCCTTTGGTAACCATAAGTTTGTTTTCTATGTCTGTGAGTCTCTGTTTTGTAAATAAATTCATTTATATCTTTTTTTTAGATTCCACATATAAGTGATATGATATAATATTTGTATTTGTCTTGCTTACTTCACTTAGTATAATAATCTCTAGGTCTGTTCATGTAGCTGTAAATGGCACTATTTCATTCCTTTTTTATGGCTGAGTAATATTCCATTGTGTGTGTGTGTGTGTGTGTGTGTGTGTGTGTGTGTGCATAAAATCTTCTTTATCCATTCATCTGTTAATGCACATTTAGATTGTTTGCACATCTTGGCTATTATAAATACTGCTACTGTGAACATTGGGGTGTATGTGTCTTTTCAAGTTATAGTTTTCTCAAGATATATGCCCAGAAGTGGGATTGCAAAACCATATGGTAACTCTATTTTTATTTTTTTAAGGAACCTCTGTACTGTTCTCAATAGTGGCTGTACCAATTTATGCTCCTAACAACAGTGTAGGAGGTTTTCATTTTCTCCACACCCTCACCAGCATTTGTTACTTGCAGACTTTTGATAATGGCCATTCTAATCAGAGTGAGATGATACATCATTACAGTTTTGATTTGCATTTCTCTAATAATTAGCAATATTGAGCATCTTTTTGTGGAGGCACATTTGTTTATTAGTGTACCATGGGAGATACTGCCATACAAACATCACATATTTTATTTCAATAGAAGATGATGAGGCTAATCTTCCCAGTGATTTTTTTACTTCTAAGAGTTATGCAGTTCTTGAATTCCTGACTGCAAAATTAAGGCAAGTTTCTTTTGTTGATTCTAACAACTGAGTCCAAAGTTTAACCAGATATTCATTTACTGAACTCTTAGTAAGAAAGAACATTTGAAGAATTAGCATAAAATCTGCGATGAAGGCAATTCATTGACAGATTTTCTTTTATTCTGATTCATTCATTCCTTCAACATATATTTTTGAGCACCTATTATATGATAAACAGTATAGACATTGTCCTGAATTCATAGCTTTTGGGGTCAAGGGGGCATTAGAATACTAATCTAATAATCATGCCAGTGATACATAATCACAAACTGACAAGAGCTATAAGACACTAAGGGGAACTTGTGTTTTGATGGAAGGAAGCCTCTCTGGTGAAGTGACATATAATCTGAAACTTAAATGACAAGTCATTAGAAAATGGTAAAGTGATGAGTAAGAATCAAGAGTGTTCCCAACAGAGGGAAAGGCTGGGGTGAATTAATCATATTGAGTGTCTGCTATTCTTGTCCTTCCAGCGTCCCCTTCCTTTGCTTTTGCTTTTTGTAACCTAAGCCTTCACTCCTGTGCGGAACCGATTTCCTGCCTGAGGCTGATCACAGCACTCTTTCCCCCAGGCCATGGTGACTGGTTCTGGGAGGAGACCTTATTTTTCGAGCTGCATCTACGACCTACACCACAGCTTATGGCACCTTTGGATCCTTACCCCACTGAGCAAGGCCAGGGATCAAACCCACATCCTCATGGATACTAGTCGGGCTCTTAACCCACTGAGCCACAGCGGGAACTCCAAGGGCACTCATTTCAAGGTAGCCAGCCAAGGTGTCTCCTGGAAGCTTTCTCTTAGAATATCAAGATAAGCAGAGTCGGTTGGCTATAGTTATTAAGCTAAGAATGTATAGTAGCATAAGAGTGAGCCAACCATATGGTTGGAGGAAGCACACCTCACTTCTGACACCAAATATACATTTGGTGGGTCCCAATGGCTACCTTCAGTTTTGAGGATTAACTAAAAAGACTCGCAGAGCTCACTGGATGCTGCTGTACTCATGGTTCCAGTTTATTACAGGGAAAGGACACAGATTAAAATCAGCCAAAGCCAGAGATGCAGACGTCAGGAGGCTACTGAACCTGGAGCTTCTGGTTGTCCCAGGAAGGCATATTACTCTTTTGACATCTGTAGGTGACAATATGAACAGAGTGTTGCCAATCAGGAAATTCATTTGACCGTCAATGTCTAAATTTTTATGGAAGCTTCATCACCTAAGCCTGATTGTTTGCCCAGATGGGTGGTATCAGTCTCTAGTCCCTCCAGAGGTCAACTGATTCCACATGACTCAAAGTCACCTTAACATAAAACTTGTCCATATGGGTCAAAGCCCTCACCTTAACTCACACTGTAACTTTCTGGCTGGCCTTTGGCCCCAGGCAAATAGAGACACTCTTATACACAAGACATGCCAAGGGCCTAAAGATGATCTCCCAAGAGTTCCCGTCGTGGCGCAGTGGTTAACGAATCCGACTAGGAACCATGAGGTTGCGGGTTCGGTCCTGCCCTTGCTCAGTGGGTTAACGATCCGGCGTTGCCGTGAGCTGTGGTGTAGGTCGCAGACGTGGCTCGGATCCCGCGTTGCTGTGGCTCTGGCGTAGGCTGGCGGCTACAGCTCCGATTCAACCCCTAGCCTGGGAATCTCCATATGCCGCGGGAGCGGCCCAAGAAATGGCAAAAAGACAAAAAATAAAAAATAAAATAAATAAAGATTATCTCCCAGAAGCCAAGGGCAAAGGCCAGACCTCTTTTGGGGTAAGATTAATTCTTCATTACATTAATCGATGTCTCTGACAGTGGATGTCTTGCTTCTGTGAGGACAGCTCCTGTGAAATCAAAGAACCAAATAAAAACAAGCAGAAGTAAAGGATGAAGAATAGAGCAAGAAGGTCATAACTTGAGTTTCTGGAATCAGTCATGTCTGAAGTCGCATATATTAGGTTCCTTGTTTATACAAGCGACTATACTCCCTTTTTCGGTTAAGTTTGTTTGAGTTGGCTTTTGTCCTTGCAATAAGAGAGGTTCTGAGGTAGGAAAGAATATGCTGATTTCAAAGATTTGAAAGAAAAGCTGGAATATAATGAGCAAAGGGAAGTAGTGCTAGATAACACTAAAGACACAGGCAGGGCAAGATCAAATGAGAATTTGTGTGCTGTATTAAGGATTGGGGAATCTGCCCCAAGTCAGTGGAAAGCTCCTAAAGGATTTTAAAAGGGAGGTGACATTATCAGATTTACATTTTAATCATACATCTGGAGAATGGAAGGGGTTGTGGGGGAGAACGGAAATGAAAGAGAGTATGTGTATTTGGGAAAAATTAGGAGGTAAAACTGGCAGGACGTGATGGTTGATTGACTGTGGATGGTGACAAAGACTGATCTGTCCAAAATTATCCTCCATTTCTGGCATGAGCCACTATGTAAATGGAAGTACCATTTACTGAGATGAGAAAGTGAAGAGGTAGGAGTTGGAAATGAGTTGGGGATGTGATAAATTCAAAATTCCTCTGAGTCATTCACATGAGAGATTGTTTCAAGGAACCAAGAGATGAAAATAAGTCATGAAGGAGAGAGTGACTGACAAATCCTGGGAGTTACTATGAAGACCAGGACTTGGAAACATGGCATCAACTGAGGACTTCGGCAAGAGCAGTTTCGATGCCGTGGTGGCAAAGAACAAAGAAGCCTCAAGGCCTAGGCCAAAAGTGAATGGGAAGTAAGCCATTAAGACTGCACATTGATGGAGTTCCCGTGGTGGTTTGGCGGTAGTGAATCCGACTAAGATCCATGAGGACTCAGTTCAATCCTTAGCCTCGCTCAGTGGGTGAAGGATCCGGCGTTGCCTGAGCTGTGGTGTAAGTCACAGACGTGGCTCAGATCCTGCATGGCTGTGCCTGTGGCGTAGGCTGGCACCTACAGCTCCAATTTTACCCCTAGCCTGGGAACTTTCATATGCGGCAGGTATGGCCCTAAAAAAAGACAAAAAGAAAAAAAGTCTGCACATTGATCATTTAGGAAGTTGAGAGAAAAATGGCCAGGACTGTGGAGCAGAAGAAGGCTATTTTTTGGTTTGGTTTGGTTTGAAGATGGAAGATGCTTGGTCACGTCTGAAAGCAGATAGATAGATTCTAGTGGAGAGAAATGTCAAAAGAGATAGAGGAAAGAAAAATAATGTGCTAGTTAGGGTAATGATAACTGCTATAATGAAAGGACTTAACAGTATATAATAGGTCAAACCCAATAGAAATTTATTTCCCTCTTACACAAAGTTCTTAACACAGAAGTTCTTAATGGCAGGTGGGTCTCTCCACTGGGTGATTCAGAGACTCAGCCTCCACCCACCCTGCGGAGCCATTATCTTTAGTATGTGAGCTTCAGCTTTGCTGTGCCCCTCTGCTTCAAGTGAGCAGAGGGGAGAAGAAGCATTCCTGCTTTTTAAGCTACTTGGTCAAGAAGTGAGCAGAGGGGAGAAGAAGCATTCCTGCTTTTTAAGCTACTTGGTCAAGAAGTGACCTGTGTCTCTTATCGTCACATTATATTGACAAGAACTAGTCACATGCAAGAACTAATCATGTGGCCTGACCTAAAGACAAGGGAGGTTGGGGGACATAGTCTCTTGCTGGATAGGCACTTTCCAACAGTAGCTCTTTTTGTTGAAAGATAGAAGCCTGGATATAGGAGGACGGTTATATCTGCTGTAGGTAATAACCAACTGAACACAGTTCCTGAGGAGGCAGGATGAGATGGGGTCCAGAATGCATGTGGAAGAATTTGCCTTGATAGGCAGGGGAACAAAGAGAAGAGAGAGAAGAAAGAGGGAGCTTGTATTTTCATCACCAAGCACTGACAATGAGTACTAATTAGAGGAACAAAATGAAGTAATAGGAGTTGAAACCTAGCTGTACCCAAACCTGGAGTCCCAGCCTATCATCCAGAATTTGGCTAAGGAATAAGGAATAAAGAATAAGTCACCTATGTTAGCAAGAATTTTTACTAATCGGATAGAATCAGTAGGAAGATACAGCCAAGATCAGTTATGTCTGAAGAAAGTTAAGATTTATTCCTTTAGGGCTACTACACACTATCCCTGGCCTTGGCCATGATGACCTAAAGGAAAAACTCATGGAGAGTGAGTTTTGTCTCAAGATTAAATCATCTTTTTTCTTTATCTTTTTTTGGCTGTGCCCACAGCATGCAAAATTCCTGGGCCAGGGATTAACCCACAACACAACAGTGAGTCAAGCCACATCTGTGACAATGCCGGATCCTTATCCCAGTGAACCACAGGGAACTCCTCAAAATGAAATCATCCTAAAACAAAGCCAAAGGCTTTGCCCTCCCTTGAATACAAGAGCTTATAAAAACAAACTGAAACCTTGTTAAAAGTAACCTGAGAAACATGAACAATAGCTTGTTCTCAACCTCGCAGAAGCCAAGGGAAAGCTGATGGGGAGCTGGGGCAGGTGAGTCTGTCTTGATACCACCCCAGGAGGTGAAGTCAGCAGCACGAATTCAAAAAGCCTAGCTATACCAAATCGGCTTCACGATCTTGGCTCCCGGACAAGAAAGAGAACTTGTGACCAAAAGGGACACTCCAAAAGGAATTTCAATGAAGCACAACTTGGGTCAAAACAATAAGTTGCCCAGATGACTTGGCTCGTGGACAGAGGGCCTGGCATGCGGGACGATGTCATCAGCTGGGAACACAGCCTTGATTGGTAGCTATGGAGCCTGCTGCCCACGTGGTCCCCTGAGGCTGGCTTCCTGATGAATACTAGTTGGTGAATGCCAATCCCCTCCCCTCTGTTTGCTGTTCTGTCCTCCCTCCAAATGATTCCCACGGAAATCTTTCCCATCCTAGACACCGTGATAAATATGCTTTACTCCAACATCATCACAGGGTGGTAAAAAACCTTCCCTTCAGTAGCAAGCTACTCAGAGCAACATTAATGGGTACGAATGTGAAATGGTTCAACCATTTGAAGAATTGATTGGTGGTTTCTTATAATGATAAACATACATCTATCCCATGACCCAGCAATTCCATTCCTGGGTATTTACCGTAGGGTAATATATCCGCACAAAGACTTTCATAAAAAATGTTCATAGCAGCCTTATTCATAACAGCCAAAAGCTAGAAGTAACCTAAATGTCTACCGACAGGAGAATGGGTAAACAGCTGTGGTATATCCATACAGTGGACAACTACTTGGCAATAAAAATAAATAATTATTGATAAATTCAGTAACATGGACAAATCTCAAAAATATTATGTGGACTGAAAAAGAGCCAGATACACACACACACACAATTATACAATATGAATCAGGAGTGATGAAAGTGTTTTACATCTTGCTTTGGGTGGTGGCTGCATGGGTGTAAGGCTGTCAAAACCCATCTATGTATCTGAGATCAATGCTGTTTATTGATATAAACAGCATCTCAATAAAAAGAAATAATCTCCCCTTACAAAAATGCTATTAACACACCCTTTGCAGATTCTTTGAGGGCAGGTGATTGAAAATAATCTTTCTGTCCCATTCCATACCTTAGAATGGCTTATGAGGTGAGTACCAGAAGAATTCAAAGACAAACACCAGCAGGAGTAAATGACAAACTGCAGCTAAACCAAGGGTGAAATTGGATGAGTGCTGGGACCCAGCCAAGTGGCACTTTTAAGTGGTTAAATTCTGTCGGTTATTTTTGCAACAACAGACCCCTCTTCCAGTGTGCCTTGGGAGGGGCTGGTGCTAATTCTAGCTTCGCTGGCTCCTGAGGCTTACACAGAGATTTTAGCAGGAGCTGACCCCTACAGTCGTTGGTGTAGTCATCCTTAACCGATCCCCATAACACGACCTTCCCCAAATCCCTGCTATTCTTTGCCGTACCATACCACTCAGTGTTTATTTTATAGTCAGCACGCGACTGATTAGGCTGGCGATACAATTGGATGGTTAAAGGCATGGTCTCTGCAATCAGAGACCTGAGTTCAAAATTAATCTCTGTCCCTTGTTATCTATCTAAATTTAAAGGATGATCTCAACATCCCTGAAATTCAATGATGGCTAGCCCTAGACAAGGGGTTTTCCAAGTGGGACAAACTTTAGAGGGACATAGTGTATTTGCCAAGTCGCCCTCCTGGACGGAGTAAGTGGCGGGTAAGGGAGACCAGGGCTGCTGTGCTAGTAGAAAATAAACTTCGGGAGTGGGGACAAAGCATTCTCCCCCTAGCAATTCCTATGTGATTTCACTATTTTCAAAGCTCTTTGGCCAATATGACCGACTGAGAAGCAGGTACTGTTATCCCCACTTTATAAATATGAAAAATGAGTTTCAAAATCATCATCTGTGCCAACATAAAGCTGATCATACGCGGCTATACTAGGAAGTAAACAAAGGGCTTTCAATTATTTTTATTAATGTATGATAGATGCAAATACTTTTAATTTTTTATTGATGAATTAAATACATAAAAATGCACAAGTAATAAGTATCTACTTTGATAAATGTTTACAAGTTGAACATGCTCATGGAGCCATCCCCCAAACTGAGAAACTGAATATCCTTAGCTCCTCCAAAGATTTCCTCTTCCCTAGCCTTGTGCCCGTCTCTGGCCAGTGGCCCGCCCTCAGGAATGACTGTGTCTTGACTTCTGCTCTAGACCGAATGTTTTCATCGCCCCCAAATGCGTATGTTGAAGTCCAGTCCCCAGGGTGGTGGTGTCTGGAAGTGGGGCCTTTGGAGGTGACTGGGATTAATGCTTTTATGAAGGAGATCCCAGAGAGCTCCCTTGTTCCCTCTGCCACGTGAGGACGCAGCAAAAGACGGCTGTTAGTGAACCAGGAAGTGGCTTCTCACCAGATACTGAACCTGCTTGCACCTTGATCTTGGACTTCCCAGCCTCCAGAACTGTGAGAATGGTTGATTATAAGCCACAAGTCTACAGTATTTTGTTACAACGGCTGGAACAGACAAAGACAATTTCCCCCATGCCTCCTTTTGTCCTGAGGATGCGGCAGAGTCCTACCAGTCAGACTTCTCAGCATACCTACAGAGTAATCTTGCCCACCCAGATCTGGGCCAGGCTGGGCTCCTTTTTGACCATTCAGGGGCTCCATCCTCTAAGATGACTTATTAAAAAGCTGGGTTACTTGTTCATGCAAAATATCATCTGGTCAGAAATCTCATCTGTGGGGTTCCTTTTATGGCTCTGCGGGTTGAGACTCCAGCATAGTCTCTATGTGGATACAAGTTCAACCCCTGGCCTCACTTAGTGGGTTAAGGATCTGGTGCTGCTATGAGCTGTGATGTAGGCTGGCAGCTGCAGCTCTGATTTGACCCCTGGCCTGGGACTATCCATATGCTGCTGGTGCAGCCCTGAAAAGCAAAACACCCCCTCCCCAAAAAAAAAAACCCTGAAAAATCCCCTCTTCCCTGTCTCCAGGAACCTCCAGTATCAGGTCAGCTTCAGGCTTGAGTGAGAAGATACTTTGTGTTTCTCTTACCTTAAACACTTTGCCCTACCAGGATGTATTTGCTTTTTAAAAGAAGAATGGAGAAGTTGCCATTGTGGCCCAGTGGAAATGAATCTGACTAGTAACCATGAGGTTGTGGGTTTGATCCCTGGCCTCATTCAGTGGGTTGAGGATCCAGCATTGTTGTGGGCTGTGTTGTAGGCCTGTGGCTGCAGCTCCAATTTTTGACCCCTAGCCTGGGAGTCTCCATATGCCATGGGTGCTGCCCTAAAAAGCAAAAAAAAAAAAAAAAAAAAAAAGAAGAAGAAGAATGGATCTAACCAAGTAAATTTCTAATGCAAGTACATTCCCTAATAGGAAGAAGTTCAGAACAGGAGGTAGGAGGGAGCAGCGTTCCATCCCTCTTTTACAAAGAAGGAAGCTGAGTCTTAGAAAATCCTTGGCTTGGCTGAGAGTAAGCAGCAAACTGTGAAAAGGAAGCTCTTCCTTCCAATGGTTGACTCTGGACCTCGCCCTCTTTTTGCCCCCACTTGGCATCCATTCCCATCAGCCACGAGCTGCTCTCAAGCTCTCCTTCTCCCATCTTCAAGCTTGTAGCATCATCTCCTATGGGTGGCCTGGAGAGGGGGCTAGGCCGGAGCTCCCCTCCTCCCTCCAAAGCTTTACTCTGTCCAGGCTCACAGCGGGTGCTCTTGATGAGTAAAAGTCCTGATGAAACGACTCACTGCATTGCAACATTTTATTTTATGAGACAAAACGCTCAGCCCTTGGTTACCAGTATCTTCCAATGTCCCACTAGGCGAGGCTCCCTAGGGTACACTTCCACGTTCCGTAAGGCTTTTGCATTCATCCATTCATTCAAGAGGTGTCGTAGCATAAAAAACACTAGGTCCTGGGGAGAGAAAAAGAGCCCCTTACTCCACACGACTAGGGGTTTAATTTTATGAGATGATTTGATTCAAATTCACTGGACTCTCCCTGACTCCCAAACTTACCACCTCTCTGACCCAAGGCTCAAAGCAAGCCCACGTAACTCTTCGACAGTCAACTGTTTGTAATAACAAATTGTGCTACCTCGGTGAGCTGGCTTCTCCTGATGCTCCATCCCAGAGCCACACACTCACTTTGCCTCCTGACCACGGCAGCCCTCAGGACAGCCTGCACTGTCCAAGGGCATGGAGCCAAGTCACGGCAGCCACCTTCGGCTCCCTGACGCCATCCGACAGAGCGTGCTCTGGCTTCCACACTCCACGGCTCCAGCTCTCGGCGCCTCTGTTGTCACAGTGCCCACACTGAGCACATTGCCTTGGGTGGGAGGTACCGCACACTTGGGCCTACGGCACTGCTTCAGCTCCCGTCCTGAGACCCAGCCCACTGAGGTCCAGAGGGACCAGGTGTATAGTCCCAAAGTGAACCTTATTCGAGTGTAAGTTGGTGCAGCCACTATGGAAAACAGTATGGATGTTCCGCAAAACACCGAAAGTAGAGTTGCTGTATGATCCAGCAATCCTACTCCTGGGCATATATCTGGACAAAAATATTAATCAAAAAGATACGTGCCTCTCAGTGTTCATAACAGCACTATTCACGATAGCCAAGACATGGAAGCAACTTAAATGTCCACTGACAGAGGAATAGATACAGAAGATGTGGTATACATATACAATGGAATACGACTCAGCCATAAAAAAGAATGAAATAATGTCGTTTATAGCAACATGGATGGAACTAGAGATTATCAAACTAGGTGAAGTAATCCAGAAAGAGAAGGATAAATACCATATGATATCGCTTATATATGGAATCAAAAACATGACACAAATGAACATATATACAAAACAGAAACAGACTAACAGACATAGAGAACAGATTTGTGGCTGCTGGGGTCAGGGGAGTGTGGGGGAAGAGGTAGGAGGGTGGGAGAGGGATGGATTGGGAGTTTGGGGTTAGGAGATGCAAACTGTCATATGTAGAATGGATATATAACAAGGTCCTACTATATAGCACAGGGCACTATATACAATATACTGTGACCATAATCAAAAGAATATGAAAAAGAATATATATGTATATATGTATAACTGAATCACTTTGCTTTGCAAGAGAAATTAACACAACATTGTAAATCAACTATACTTCAACAATTTTTTTAAGTGCACCTTATTCATCTTTGCATCCAAACATCTAGAATAGTCTCTACTTCATGGTAGGAGCTCAGCAAATATTTGTTGAGTGAAGGAATGAAGGATCAAAATTCTGAAGTAACTTGCCTAAAAATACTTAGTTTAGGAAAGAACCAGACAAGAATCCTGGCCCTAACTTCAATATCTGTGCTTAATCATGTCTACCAGCCCAGGTTTACATTAGCCACCTACAAAAAAAGAAAAATAAGATAGATAAGAGCAGGGGAAGGAGGAGAGGGTATAGATGAGAAAACACAATAAGTAAAATCTAGGGTTGATGGAGTTCCTGTTGTGGCTCAGTGGAAACGAACCCGACTAGTATCCATAAGGATGTGGATTCGATCCCTGGCCTTGCTCAGTGGGTTAAAAATCAGCATTGTCTCAAGCTGTGGTGTAGGTCACAGGTGTAGGCCCAGATCTGGTGTTGCCATGGCTGTGGTGCAGGCCAGCAGCTGCAGCTCTGATTCAACCCCTAGCCTGGGACCTTCCATATGCTCCAGGTGCTGCCCTAAACGACAAAAAAAAATCTGGGGTTGAATTTGCAGGTGGTAGAACAGCAAGTCTAGAGCTGACATTTTCCTCCGTCTGAGGTGGTCCACTCCAAGACAGACGGACTGTATTTAGGGATAAATGGTACCATCACCCAAATTCTCATATTTCGGATGGGCCTGTAAAAAGTGCTTGATTCCAGGCATAATTAAAGTAGCTCAGAATGCATATTTTTATTTATTTATTTTTTAGGGCTGCACCTGTGAACTCCTCAGAATATATAATTATTTATAAGATTGAAATGTGACCATTTACCACTTATCCTATCTCCATTTACAATTATTTCGTTTAAAAAATAAATATATTTCCCGGGAGTTCCTGTCATGGTGCAGCAGAAACGAATCCGACTGGTAATCATGAGGTTGAGAATCTGATCCCTGGCCTCGCTCAGTGGGTTAAGGATCCGGCGCTGCCATGAGCTGTGGTGTAGTTGGCAGAAGTGGCTGGGATCCGGCATTGCTGTGGCTCTGGCAAAGGCCAGTGGCTATAGCTCTGATTAGACCCCTAGCCTGGGAACCTCCATGTGCCACAGGCGTGACCCTAAAAAGACAAAAAAAAAAAATATATATATATATATATATATGTATTTTTTTTTCCTACCATCCCAGCAAGATAAGTGTCCTCTAAGAATTTGTTAATGGTTCCATTGCTGTTACTTTAAATGCCTTAAGTGAATCCAGCATATTCAATATAATTTATTTTTTATTGAACATAGTTGATTTATAATATGTTCATTTCTGCTGTACAGCAGAGTGACTCAGTTGTACATATATATACATTCTTTTTTAAATATTCTTTTCCACTATGGTTTATCACAGGATCAATATAATTTATTTTGACTTAATTAGTATAGATCAATTAATACTCAGAAACCACAGCAGAAATTCCAGTAAGACATTTTTTTTTTTCAGACTTTGAATCAGTTGTGTTTTTTTCCTCCCCACAAAGTATTGATTGAGGAAGAGTAGGGAAGAAAAAAAGTATCCTAAGAGGAAATGTCTTCGCATTAGCTGTACTGTTAAAACTAAAGCCTGAAGCAGAGAAATGGACTAATGAAAAATGATGACAATGCAAATTTAGGCATGCTGCCACAGAGTTCAATAAGTGGTTTTGCAAATTAGCATTAATTTCTTCACTTAATGGGAAAACATTTATACAGAAAGCTGTATATGATAACACTATCATTTGAAAATAACTGCAGTTAATTTTTTAGTATATAGTTACCAAAATTAGCGAAATAGGTGTTTTCCTAAGAAACCTCAGATATAAAAAAATATTTTAAAACGAGGTAACCTGGATCCTGAGGAAGATAACTGGGGAGCAGAAGCGGAAGAGAAATTTTTCATTGTATAGATTCTATTCCATACCTTTTTCCTTTTTGGCTGCACCCACAGAATATGGAAGTTCCCAGGCCTGGGATCGAATCCCTCAGCCTCAGCCGCAGCCGCAGCTACAAAGGATCCCTAACTGACTGTGCCACAGCAGGAACTCCTTGTCACATACCTTTTAGATTTTGTCCTTTATAAATGTATCCCTTATCAAAAACAAATCAAATTTAAAGCCAAGATTTAAAAAATACTTTAATAGGAACGGAGAAGTTTTAGACTCACAGTAGAAGAGTTTTTCCCCCACTGTGATTTCAGTAATAAATGTGTTTTCATAACGTGATCTGGTTATTGCCAGCTTAAAAAAAAAGGTGGATCAAAAAGTACAAAAACAAACAGAGGCTCTTCCTTCCTTGCCCTTTACTCCCTGCATTCACTACCTTCTAAGTCCCTGTCGCTGGCGCTGTGCAGTCCCACTTACCGCCCAGTCCTAACAGCCGGGTTAAGCAGCAGCTCTTTGTCTTTTATTGATCTCCATTCGGATAATGCTAATTCCCTGTCAGTTCCAGTTGCATCACTAAGAGTGGCTCATATAAGTTATGTTTCCTAAATAGCTAATTGTGGAGGTCCCACTGTGGCGCGGCAGAAACGAATCTGACTAGGAACCACAAGGCTTCGAGTTAGATCCCTGGCCTCCCTCAGTGGGTTAAGGATCTGGCATTGCCGTGAGCTGTGATGCAGGCCGGCAGCTGTAGCTCCCATTTGTCCTCTAGTCTGGGAACTTCCATATGCCACGGGTGCAGCCCTAAAAAGGAAAAAAAAAAAAAAAAAAAGGCCCCCAAACAAAGCAAAACAAATCATAAGTAGCTAATTGTGCTATATCCAGTTCTTGTTATGAATGTTTTAACTATAGGAGAACTCATTTTCCAAATTATTTTTTGAACTTTTTTCCCGAGATTGTGTACACATATTGTACATAGAAATTATCTTTAGTTTTTATTAAAAAATGAGATCATAATAAACATACTACTTTAGACTTTTCTTTAAACTGAACAATGGCAATGTATTCTCAACTCTCTGTTACTATTTTAATTCATCACATTCCATGTATCTACTTACAATAAAAGTTTAATTAATATCCTTTGTTTTGGGTATTTATTTTCTTTAAAAAAATTAACATTTCAAGACTTTGCTTTTCTTAATTAAACAGGATCTTTACAATGTTAGTCTATGAACTATTAAAATGAATATGACTCTTTATCATTTAAAGACAGACACAAAGGTCAACGGAGGCTGAGATTTCTACAGGCCTGAGCAACCTGCGTGAGAGCACCTTTGCGAAGCTATAACAAACCCAGGAGTCACTGAGGTCCTCCCAGAGTTTCAGGTCCACCCAAGGAAGGCAGAAAATGCATGAGTTAGCATTCTCAGATCTGCTATACATCAAATCATTTCCTCAGATAGGGGTTTAATTCCATTCAATTCAAGCAGTTTCTTTTATTTAATGAAGTGCCACATAGTATGCTAAGGAAGAGGTCGCTCTAGTTGTCCAGGACGCTTAGAATCTAGCAGGGAAATAGACGTATGTGAAACATGCTGAAATCACTAAGATACAAAGAAAGACGTAAGTAAAGACAAAATAAATGAAAATGTTCTAAGAAACAAAGGGACCAGATTCAGTTAGGTTGTGGAACGTATCACTGGACTTGCTCCCGGCAGAGTCCTTGGGATTGTGAGAGGAGAGACGGGGTGGGCTGTTGACCTGGGCTTCATTCAAGCAGCTCGGAGCTGTAGCACCTTGCCCAGTTCTCACTCTGTCCAGGGCTGCTGAGTTTCTGGGCACGCCCAGAAGATCTTCAGACTTTACAAACCGGTTGTGCAGCGCCTGGCATTTCAATAAGAACAAAATGCTGAGTAACAAAATGAAGTCAGCCTGATGCTTGCCAAGAGCTGGGAGGCCTGGGTGGTTTCCCAATCTTAAAGAGGCAGAAGGATATAAAGCCAGCTTCCTGGGGGAAAAACCTGGATGGATTTACCCATGTAGAAAATGCTATGCGCTAATCCAGGACGGGCAGGTACCGCTTCTTGGGTTACTGCTGGTCACTCCCAAGTCAGCCTGGTCAACTGAAGCTCCAGATTACTCCCCCACCCCCGCTGCCTTTTTTCCCCCCCGTGACAGACTCATACCACGAATGGCTTCCTTTGTGAAGAACCTTTCATGCTTTGCAGAACAGAGATAATGTTCAGTCAGTTCTGGGTCAAAGAGGAAAAGTTGAAGAGATTTAAACAGGAAATGACTCTACTACAAAGAATTCAGAAGTCTAAGGGAATAAAATGAGCCAGGCACACATGACAAGTTCTAGGTGTCCTAGAAAAAACAGGGCCCACTGCCAGCGCCAATGGGTGAAACTCCAGGCTGATGCAATGCTCCCGAGCTCCAAGATCAGCCCTGGATCCGTCACCCCCAAGTCACAACTTTTCCACCAGCTCAGCTCTTAATCAACATCCCGAGGCCTTTTTCCAATCATGCCTGATTGACCACTTCTTCTAGGAACAAAAGTACCAAATACTGGGGAGACTTCACAGAGTCCACAAGAGAAATGAGCAGAGGAATCAGCAGCCAGACAGAGCGACCCAAGGAAGACTGGGCCAATTCAGGAATTTCTTAATTTAATCTTTGCTTAAAGTTCTAAATCAAAAAATTTAAATATGATTATAAAAATAATATCTACCTTGATGGAAAATTTGGAAAAAACAGATATATCAAACATAAGAGAAAAATCAAGTCCATCACTGACATGTATTGGATGTATTTATTTTCATTCTATGTTCTCTGCCCAAAGGAATGCACAAAACAGAGATCATGTTACGTGTGTATATATGATTTTATGTTAATTTTTTATGTTAATATTTATTTGTTTATTTATGTATTTATTTATTGCTTTTTTAGGGCCACATGTGTGGCATATGGAAGTTTCCAGGCTAAGAGCCAAATTGGAGTTACAGCTGCAGGCCTACACCACAGCCACAGCAATGCCAGATCTGGGCCACATCTGCAACCTCTGCTGCAGCTACAGCAATGTCATATCCTTAACCCACTGAGCAAGGCCGGGGATTGAACCTTCATCCTCATGGATGTTAGGTTCATAACCCACTGAAATACAACAGGAACTCCCTTTTTTTGTTGTAGTTATGAATTTTTATCTAGCATTAAACTATGGTCATTTCCCATTTATTAAGCATTATTGCAAACATTGCATTAAATCACTGTATAATTAATCTTACAGATAAATGACAATTTCTTTAAACATTCCCCTTCTCGGGGCACTTAGATTGTTTCCAATTGTTTTGTCTGTTTGTTTGTTTGTTTTTTATTTTTCTTTTTGGAATTAACATTGGTGAATATCTATACACAGAAATATTCTACAATTAAATTTATTTCCTTAGGATGCATGTCTAAAAGTAGACTTGTTGAACTGAAGAGTACTCTTGAATTTTGTTGAAGTTACGAAGTGATAAACCATGCTGTGTGAGCAATTTATTACACAGTCTGAATGTGCAACAAATCTCTTTGAATCCCTGTGAGTGAGTCGAGTGTCCTTGGCCTCACTCAGTAGCCTTATTCTGTACATTTCCCCTGTAGTCCCTTGAGCTTCCTCATACCCGCCCCAGACTCCAAGCCGGTCGTGCTCTCCCATAGCGGATCATCTTTTTCACTTAAAGGATTTGAAAACTATTGAATTCAAGTTCAATAGTTCCCTCTCCTTCTTCCCAGGTATCTTACATCCAAATGATATGAAGGGGCGGGTTCTCTGAGCCATGAGCTTAAACTCTACCTATCTAACCCACTTACCTGCCTCTGCAACACATATACTTATCTTCTCTTGTGTAACTAGCGTGTCTAGGTTGTCAACACCCAAATTCATCTCTCCGGCTCAAATTTCTCCCCAATACTATGACGTGAAATCCAGTTGCCTACATGGCATCCCTCTTCAGATGTCTAATAATCGTCTCAAGTTTAGCATGTCTAATACTAAATGGTTGATCTTTCCCAAACCTGTTCTTCCTGTAGATAAGTTAGTGACACCACCTTTTTCCTCCTCACGCCCCAAACTTTGGAGTTCTTTTTGACTCCTCTCTGTCTCTCACACCGTACATCCCATTCATCAGCAAATATTTGCATCATTTCTCAATGGATTATTGCCACAATCTCCTTACTGGTCTCACTACTTTTCAGCCTCTTCCTCAATACAGTAGTCAGAATGGCCCTATTAAACATAAGTCAGGAGTTCCCGTCGTGGGTCAGTGGAAACGAATCTGACTAGCATCCACGAGGACGCAGGTTCAATCCCTGGCCTCATTCAGTGGGTTAAGGATCTGGGGTTGCTGTGAGCTATGGTGTAGGTTGCAGACACGGCCTGGATCCCGCATTGCTGTGGCCGTGGCGTAGGCCGGCTGCTACAGCTCCAATTTGATCTCTAGCCTGGGAACCTCCATATGCCATGGGTGCAGCCCTAAAAAAGCCAAAAAAAAAAAAAAAAGGAAGCGTTCAAATCCACTAAAGCCTTCCATTCCACTTACAGCAAAAGACGAAGTCCTCATAATGGCCACACCCAAACCCACTCTCCCTGCCTCCGTACCTACCTCGCCGTAGGTTTCATTATTTTCTCCTTTGTTGTTTCTACTGTAGCCACACCAGCAAACCTGCCCGGCACTTCCCTTCTTCAGGTCTGAGTACCTCCCATACTTTTCACACTTCTCCCAGATATCTTTCCTTTTTGTTTTTGTTTTGTTTTGTCTTTTTAGGCTGCACCTGCAGCATATGGAAGTTCCTAGGCGAGGAGCTGAGTCAGAGCCATAGCTGCAGGCCTACACCATAGCCAGAGCAACACGGGATCTGAGCCACGTCTGTGATCTACACCACAGCTCACAGCAACACCGGATCCTTGACACACTGAGCAAGGCCAGGGATCAAACACGCATCCTCATGGACACTGTGTCAGGTTTGTTATCGCTGAGCCACAGCAGGAACTCCACCTCCCAATTTCTGCCTGCCTCTCTCCCTGTCTCCTTCAAGCCTTTACTGGTTTACCTTCTTAGGTAACCTTTCCTAATCATTATATTTTAACTGCGAAAACTCCTATTCCAAGACTCTATATCTCTTTTTCTACCTTATGTTTCTCCATCATGCTTATCACTCACCAATCCACCATTTTTACTAGGCTTATTTTCTGTCTTCCCACCAGCAGAGCAGACGCTCGTCTGTTTTGTTCATTACTGTATCCTTAGCACCTCCACTACTGCCTTGCACATAGCAGAAGCTTCAAAAATCCTTGCTAGAGTAAAGGCAAACTAGGAAAAAGAATCGGTAAGGACTCTGGGTCTCAGTCCTGAGAAAGCGAGAGGCACCGAAATGCCTGCACCAATATTCGGATTCCAGTGATAGAGTCCGGGCCAGAAGCACACAAAAGAGCCAGGAACACTGCATGTCACATGAACCAGGACTAGCGTTTTCTAGTTATTCTTGGGTATTTTTGTAAATTTCACACATTATGGGAATTCTAAAACGTCTACACATTAAAACAAATCAGAAGGTCTTGAAAAAAGATTATTTGGGGTTTCTCAGCATGTTTAATTGGCCATAGAATGTGGCAAGCTTTCTGAAAATAGTGCCATTAATCAAAGGGGGAAGAAGTGAAAATAACATGGAACTGGGTGGCTTCTAAATTGCTTAACACCTTATAATATCTCATTCAAACCTTCAACGACTCTGAGAGTCAAGGACTATTATTCCAATTATCACTATATTAAACTTGAAGTTCAGAGAGAATCACTTCTTCAAAGCCACAGGCTAGTTAGTGGAAGGCTTAGAATTTCTTCTCACTAACTCCCCAATATAGGATGTAGACTCCATGGCTAATATCTCAACTAATTAGATGGCTTAGGAGAAATGATTTAATATTTCTGTCTTGGTTATCTGCAAAACGACGTACATTCAATTTAGACACATGCCTTAGAGTGAATCAGAGTGATGCCCTCAGGCTCTTCTGACTCTTATTCATTTCTCAGATCTTTCAGAAGAAAGAAAATGTTCTAAGTGATCAAGTCCTTGTGGTTCTTGTGTTTCTCCTTTAAACCTTCAGGTTAAATCACAATCACCAACACAGCATAAAGCCTCCTGGAACATTTTCCAAAGTGAAACAAGCTGTGCGCAGGTGTTAGGCAAAGCTAGAAATGGAACTCCTTGCTCGTTATCCATGTGAAAGGCCATCCTATGTTGCCAGCAGAGTCACATCTCAAGGACAATAGCTGTTGGCACAGCATCAATATGTGAAGATTGGGAAAGCTGCCAGTGAAAGCCACCTCTTTTGTGGGGCGTGCTGTGTTGCACTGGGGCATCAGCTGAAGGTCACCGTTGATGGACGTCTGAGCACTGCCTTTCACTGCAGTCCACCCAAAGGGACAACTCAGCAAATTGGAGGGTGAGTGTCTAGGGAGAGCAACACCATGTAATGGGGAAAAATTAGAAGAGAGATGATGAGGAGTTCCTGCTGTGGCTCAGTGGTAATGAACCCAGCTAGTATCCATGAGGATGCGGGTACAATCCTTGGCCTCACTTAGTGTGTTAAGGATCTGGCATTGCCATGAGCTGTGGTGTAGGTTGCAGATGTGGCTCGGATCCTGCATTGCTGTGGCTATGGCGTAGGCTGGCAGCTGCAGCTCCAATTGGACCCCTAGCCTGGGAATTTCCATATGCTGCATCTGCAGCCTTAAGAAGAAAAAAAGAGAGAGAGAGACAGAGAGAGAGAGAGACAGAGAGAGAGATGATGATGATGATGAAATCCTAATCTTCATTCCAGTGTTGTGACAGATACTGCCTTTAACTGACCTGGGCCTCATTTTCTTTATTCCCTCACTCACCAGTCATCCATCCAGTGTCCGACAGGTGTTTATTAGATGTCCATTTGTTGTCAAGGCATTGGGTCAGAGGATGTGAGCATTTCATGATTCTGCTGTGTGTGTATTAGAGATAAGAACAGTCCCATCTACCTCAACATGATGTAATGAGGCGGAAAATCCAGTTGCTGCTCCGGGAAAAATGGAAACGATTATGTTCGTCTTGCTTACTACATGGATTTACTATGAGAAACATATGAGATGTTCTTGTGGTTATTCTTTATGAACTGAAAGCATTACATTAATATGTAGGAAAATAGGTACTTTGAGTAAGACGAAACCTTTACCACTGTTGGATGTTAGTGAGAGAAAGAGAGAAAAAACGAATCCAGAAACTAGTGAGATCTAGTGCTGTTTTTCTCTTCTTATTTTTTGGTTGCAAAAGTAAGACTTTCAAAAACTAAAATAGAAGTTAGTTTACACAGTCATCTTTAGGAGTTCCCATTGTGGTTCAGCAGTAACAAACCCAACTAGTATCCATGAGGATGCGGGCTCGATCACTGGCCTTGCTCAACGAGTTAAGGACCTGGTATCGCCGTGAGCTGTGGTGTAGGTCACAGCTGAGGCTCAGAGCCCACGTTACTCTGGAAAAAAAAAAAAAAAAAAAAGCTATCTTTATAGTCTTTCTAAAAAAACACAGATAGTCTTTCTAAGAAAACACAAAATAATACCCAAACCTGTGGCTGAAACTATCCTTTTGTATTATACTTACTGCCTGTAGTTGTAGGTGTTCAACCTCTGCAGTGCAATGTTAGAACTGCAGCAGGAATTTGCATTGCTAATAGTTAGGATTAGGTTTTGCTTCATATTAAAAATACAAGCACACTACCAGTACCTACAGCGAGCAAGAACTGGGGAGGATTTTTGACTCTGTTAAAAGAAGACTGGAGCAGATTTCCCACTCTGGAGCAGTGGGTTAAGAATCCAACTGCAGCTGCTTGGGTCACTGTGGAGGCGTGGGTTGGATCCCTGGCCCAGGAACTTCCATATGCCATGGGTGCAGTCGTGAAGAAGTCCGGAGGGAGGCGATCCAAATCTGGCCATTGCAGAAAGTCATACCTTTTTTTCCCATTTTCCTAATGTGTGACTTTTATTATTAAAGCCATCTCAGGGCTATTAAATTTCCAGTTATCACATCTGCATTGCAGATCCAAAGAAGGAGAAGAAAACAGGCAGGATCCTCCCAGCTGAGCTGAATCCCTTTCAGCAGCCTTTTTGGACCTCCCAGGCGGGAATGATGCTTTCCTGTCTTTGACAGAAAATAGCCACATGGCCAAACTTAGCCTAGTCTTGCACAGAAACTCTGTGCCCAGCTAAAAACTGGGGCTGTGTTAAAGAGGAAGGAAAAATGGGACTTGAGGATAGGTAAACTGGCTGCCTCTTCTGTGCAACATATTAAGAAAAAGATTGTCAATGGATAGAATTTCCTCAATTTAAAATTTTCCTCCATAAATATTTCATATTCCTTTGGTTTTAATAATACCACCATCTCTTTACAATAGTACACAATATATCTGATTCAATAAAAAATACGTGTTTTAATAAGAAGTATTTGTATTTCATTTTATTCTGCAAAAAGCAACATCATTTTAAGGTGTTTCATGAGCCCCATTAATCCAAATCAAAGAAAATCTTAGCTGTCTGGTTTAGAAAAACATCCTATATGGAACTAAGCTGTCAGCTCCCATTCTTCCAAGAGCCTTAGTCCAGAAGCATTTACAGTATTCACGGGTGATTGGTTTCAGGGTCCCTGCAGATACTAAAATTCTTGGATGCTCAAGCCCCTCAGATAAAATGGGATGGTTGCCTACAACCCACATACATCCATCCTCCCATAAATTTTAAATCATCTCTAGATTCCTTATAACACCTTATACAATGTAAAGGCTAAGTGATTAGTTGCTGGTATGCAGCAAATTTAACTTTTACTTTTCGGAACTTCGATTTCTGGAATTTTTTTTCCCCAAAGATTTTCTTTTTTTACTTTTTTTTTTTTTTTTTTTTTTTTTAGCCACACCTGTGGCATATGGTAGTTCCTAGGTCAGGGGTTGGATTGGAGCTGCCTCTGCAGGCCTATACCACAGCCACAGGATCTGAGACACATCTGCAACCTACGCCACAGCTTGTGGCAACAGCAGATCCTTAACCCACTGAGCAAGGCCAGGGATCAAGCCTGCGTCCTCTTGGAGATTATGTCAGGCTCCTAACCTGCTGAGCAACCATGGGAACTCCCCCAAAGGATTTTCTATCTGTGGTGAATTGAATCCACAGATGCAGAACCATGAATGTGGAGGGGCTGACTGTACCTAAAATCATACTGACATGAACACCAGCATAAAACAAGGCACCTCTAAATTTTTTCCAGCACAGAAGAATGTCTTTCCTCTGTGGCCACGGCATGTGCATCTTTCTACATCTGTCTTCAAATTCCTGGCAACACGATTGTGCTCTGAGGAAAATCCCCTTGGCGTGTGTGTTGAGCTTATCCATATGTGTATTTGTGGGTCTTCCTGTGTATTTAGAATTTGCCTTGAAACCTTAAATAACTCGGAGCAACAGTGCCTGAGGACCTCGTTTCCTAAACCAAGGAGCGTGGCAAGCCACCTGGGTTATGAAAGAGCACTGGAGCGCCCCTAACTCTCCTAAGTGTCTGAGGAGGTGTCCTCTGCAGGTCCCAGTCTGAGGATGGCAGCCAACTGAGAAACATGAGCTCTGGATTCTGAAGCAGAGTTTTTCTTTCTTTAAAAACAACTAACACTATATGACATAAGCTTAAATTCCATCCACTTTGGGCCTTGCTGGCAAGAATATCGTTCCTGATTAAAGCAAGGCTTGGAGAAATTTGAAAAAGTTAATCCAATATGTGACCTTGGACAAATCACTTGACCACCTCAAACTTATTTTATGAATAACAATAATAATTACATTAGATTATTAACCTGGTGATCTTCCCAGAACATTGCAATACAATACTTTTAAATAAATGTAAGAAAAATAACTCCTGATCATCCTCTATTTGGTGGAAGAATTTTCGTTGCTTATTAAAATAGTTTCAGCAAGGCTGTTAACTGAGGGATCCCTCTGATGAGGGAATTAACCTCTGTAATCTATAACATCCTAGCTGGCTTGAGTGTTTACCTCTCTAGATCTTACTAGCTCTACATTTCTTTTTTCTTCTTTGAGTTGCTCCTTGATTCTGGGCATTTGACTGCCTTCCCTCTAAAGGTTGGCATAGGAGGGAGTTCCCTGGTGGGCTACGTTTAAGGATTTGGCATTGTCACTGCCATGGCTCAGGTTCTATTCTTGGCCCAGGGAACTTCTCTGCATGCCACGGGTGCGGGCAAAAAAGAAATAGTTTGGCAAAGGAAAAATAACAGCGATTCCAGTAAATAGAGCAAATATAAATGGAAATGAGCCAGGGGTAGTTCTGTTATGTTCAGCTGAAAATCATAGATTGATCAAATGGCACTATAACTTGGGAGGCGAAACAGAATGGTAGCTAGAATATAGGCTCTGGATTCAAAAGGGGGAAATTCATGTCTTGAAATTACTCTGTGCTGGCCACCCGACCCTTAAAATCACACAACCTCAGAGACTTCATCTAAAAACTCCAAGTGGTAAGACTCATGAGAATTGAATGATATTACCCAGATTGTGCGAGTGAAAGAATTTCGATCTAAAATAGAACCAGAGGATATAAAATGGAAGCTCTCACACGTGTGCCCTCAGGAAGACAAAATTTAGGGACCACAAGGCTGATTTCCCACAAAGGCCTGATTTATGGAAAACTGATTGTGTCAGAATGTTCTCAGATGCTAGGGGTGGGGTGGATCAGAGAGCGTCTCTCATCAAACGTGGGATGTGTTGCTAGAGGCGTGAACTGACCATCCAGGTCAGACGGGCCTCGCCAAGCAGCCGGATTGAGCTTTGTGTGTGTGACTGGACGGATTTTGTCTGCTCAGGAAGCTTTCAAGGCTGGTCTGTTTGTTTTTGATTTTGACTGACTCTAACTCTCACTGTCCCCTCTCCACATTCCCTGTCCCCAAAGACGGCCTACCCCAGACGCCAACAGACTTGCCCGCAGCGACTCCAGTCTGCTTGTCTCGAATTGCAGTGCCTCTGCTATTCCTGAGTAAAAGCTCGTTTTTTTCCAGCTTGCCTCAGTCTACCTCTCCTTGCGGTCAACCTGGGCAACGTGCTAAATGTCACCCATTACCAGTAAACGACACTTGTTATATTTCCTTATGTCAGCAACCAAACAACTCCCCCAACGCTGAGGGTTCATTTAGTTCAGGCAGTTTTCCATCCAGGGCAAATCTAGTACAGTAGGACACCCTTGGAAAGACTCTAACAGGACCAGGTCTGTTTCCAGGTCATTTCAAGAAGACACTGGCAACTTCATTATCTGCCTTGGATGCGTTCTTTCACCCAGAGTCCCTCGATGCTTTGCTTTTGTTCTCCCCGGTGTCTTCACCGGCCCTGCGGCTTTGAGGCTTTCCTCTCTTCCCAGTGTACAGTTCCATGTCATCAGCACTCCTGCTTCCTGTTTTGCCCTTGTCCAGGCTGCTTGCTTTGCACCTCTAACTCCTTCCCCTTCCTCTTCGGAGGATGGCAACATTTCCAGAAGGCAAGGGCAATGCCACAAGCTTCTCTCGCTGCAGCTTTTCCTCTGCTTTCTTTTTCTTTTTTTAACTTCCTTTGAACCATCCTAAGCTTCCTGTAATGACTACGTCTCCGTTTCAGCTATTTCAGTACTTCTGTGGCTTTAGATTTTGATCTGGATTCGCGTCTTCTAGCCGAAACCAGCTCAAACAAGTAGTTTGAGGTTTTTGCTGGAAGGTAATGTGAATGTGTTTACATGGCCACCAAATCCCAACTGAGATTGTCGTGAGATCTCTGGAGTGGAGGCGTGACCTCCCCGGATTACCTTTTTCTTATTGTCATGGAGCCATGTTATTAGCAGGGGTGGGTCGTTTTGTTCGTGACTCGACCTTGACTTCTTATTCTTCTACACAGTCACTGCTCAGAGAGGCGTATTGGGAAAGTTTCATTTCAGGACGGTTGACGAAGAGTTAACGAAAGGCTACCATAGATCCGGCTATAGGTGTGTGATTTGATATCAGTGTGAATGATCATATACACACACACACAAGAGCACACGCTTCCACGAAAACATACCACGATTACTTTGTAGTCTTCTGGCATCTTTTCTGCAAGGAAGACCCAAACATAAACTGAACATGAACAAAATAACTCAGCTGCCACGGCCACGGACAAATAGCCCAAAATATTTCTCAGGCTGCTGTGAGGTGTGCATTCATACATTCACCAAAGATCCACTGAGCACCTACTATGTTCCAGGTGCTCACAGCACAGCTATTTGCAGAACAGACTAGATCCCTGCCAGCCAAAACTTTGCGTTTGGGTGGGTGAACATCTTTCAGGATCAGCCATCCTGCCCATTGGATCAAAATCCCATGTGAGTTAAGAATCCAAGAGGGGAGTTCCCGTTGTGGGTTCAGTGGTTAGCGAACCCGACTAGTATCCATGAGGACTCGGATTCAATCCCTGGTCTTGCTCAGTGTGTTGGGGATCCAGCACTGCCATGAGCTGTGGTGTAGGTTGCAGGCTTGGCTCGGATCCCAAGTTGCTGTGACTCTGGTGTAGGCCAGCGACTACAGCTCCAATTTGACCCCTAGCCTGGGAACCTCTACATGCCGAGGGTGTGGCCCTAAAAAGACAAAAAACAAAAAACAAAACAAAACAAAAAATTCCAAGAGGAGACTGTTGAGACAAGAGCAGAGACGGGTTAATCACATGCCCCATCATACGGTTTCTTAACCGGCCAAGTGCAACACGGACTCAGGGATTGCTCACTCTCCTTCCTGCTTCTGTCCCTCAGAACACACAGCGACATTTCAAGAGTTGGATATTTCATTTCCTACTATCCTAAAACTTTTGCTGTGTTTCTTGTTATTCTCATCAAGTGAGACGGTCCTTCCCTTACCTCGCAATATTTCTGCCCTGCACCTTGAAGACTCTTAGTAGAACTCTTCTCTTGTCTTGATTTTCTCCAGGAGGCAAGGTAGTTCCTCTGAGGGACCTTCTCTTTCTTGCTCCGTAATGTCACTGTTCAGACCGAGATGTTTACTGAAAAATGCCACCCATTAAAAGTCACCACGGGGTTCCTGCTATGGCCCAGTGGGTTAGTGATCTAGCTTGTTTCTGTGGAGTTGCTGGTTCGATCTCCAGTGTGGTGCAGTGGGATAAGGATCTGGCATGGGTAATGCAGCTCAGATTTCATCCCTGGCCTGGGGAACTTCTATATACCACCGGAGCAGCGGAAAAAGAAAAAAAAAGTCACCACAAAGTTCATAATTGAATCCCACCTTAGTCTTTTTATGCTTCTGATTTATGGGCTAAAAAAAAGGTAAGCAAATACTTGCCAGTCAGGTCTTCCATTCATTTCCATATGTTTCCGTAGCGTACCTAACTGATAAAAAGCAATTTCCAAGTCTTTTCACTATTATCTGGTTTGTGTGGAGTGAGGATGTAGGCATGAGTGTATTTGGCTTTTGTTTATTGGTGGTTGTGAGTATTTCTCAAGATCCACTATTTTCTAAGAAGTCTTACTGTTCTTGTTTTCAACTAACAAAAATTGGGAAATAAAGATTGTGGGAGTATAAAATGAATGCTTGTGATGTTTGTCATTTTTTACACCCTACTTATGTAGTTCTTGACTTTTTCTAAGATGACTTCACCTAAAAGCTGAGGCCAAGCCAGCATCATTGTAAGAAAGTGATAAGGGACACGATGGCTCATGACGAATGCAGTCTGGGCGTCCTGTGGCATAGCGCGTGAACAAAAGTTAAAGCCTAATTTCAAACACAAAGGAAATGAATAAAACATCTTGCCACTAAGAATTAAGAGAAGACTATTGGAAAGCAGAATCACTTCGTGCAGCTGGCCCCATATCCTCCCCCAGATTGGCAACCGTGCCGTCTGGTGAGGAAATCTGGCTCTTATCCAAGTGGCTCATACTCAATTCTCCATTTGGGCAGGAGCTGGGGAGAGGTGGAGAACAGCAGTGAAGACATTGCCTGGGTTCAAGTCCTGCCCCTAACACCTATTTGCTATGTGCTTTCTTCCTTTCCTTCTTTCTTTCCTTCTTCCTTTCTTTTCCTCTTTTTTTCCTTCTTCCTTTCTTTTTCTTTCTTTCTTTCTTTCTTCCTTCCTTCCTTCCTTCCTTCCTTCCTTCCTTCCTTCCTTCCTTCCTTCCTTTCTTTCTTTCTTTCTTTCTTTCTTTCTTTCTTTCTTTCTTTCTTTCTTTCTTTCTTTCCTTCCTTCTTTCTTCTTTCTGCTTTTTATGGCCGAACCTATAGTATATAGAAGTTTCCAGGCTAGGGTCGAATCAGAGCTAGAGCTGCCAACATACACCACAGCCACAGCAACACCAGATCTAAGCCATGTCTGCAGACTACACCACAGCTCATGGCAACGCCAGATCCTTAACCCACTGAGAAGAGCCAGGAATCAAACCTGCATCCTCATGGATATTTGTCAGGTTCGTTACGGCTGAGCCACAGCAGGAACTCCTGCTATGTGTTTTCTTAGTAACTTGAGCACAGAATAATAGTACTTGCCTCTTAGGGGATTTTTTTTTTTTAAGACTTAAATGAGATAATGCATGTAAACCCTGTGGCTTAGCCAGCACACCGTACTCAGGGTGGTACATCATTCCATAATAATGATGGAAGTCCAGGCAAATGCACCTGGAATGACCCAGTAGGTTACTGGAAGTCAGGAGACAAGCTTCAGAAGGTGGTTAGAGAACCAAATGGGTAAGTTGGCAGGGTTATTAAGAAGGTATAGGGCAGTGCCTGTAAAAGCAAAAGGGGTAAGGGTGTCCTTTTGTCTTTGGGGAACAAGGTACATCACTTGGTCTAGATCTGGCTACACAGGGGCCTGGACCTCAGCTGAGAAGATGTTGAACCCAACGAACATGGTTCAGGTCAGATGCCGCAAAGCTTTTCTGCTTTTCTATTCACTTCTCTGGGTTGAAATATTCCCGAAGATGAATGTTCTGGTTTTCACCCTTCTAAGACCTGACTGTATAATGGAAGGAAAATAGCTCTCTAGTAATCCCTACAAAACCATACACATACGTAATTACACAAGGAGACCCTGTGTGGGATGAAAGGAGTGACAAATCTTATTCCACCAAAGCAGGAAGGGCATAAATTTACTTCTAAACATGTTACGGTTATATAGGCCACAAACTAGATTTCCGCTGATTTGAAAATACCTCTACAAGAGTTCTCTTGTGGCATAGCAGGTAAAGGATCTGGTGTTGTCACCGCAGCAGCTTGGGTCGCTGCTGTGGCTTGGGGTCAGTCCCTGGCCTGGGAACTTCCACATGTCACAGGCTTGGCCCAATAAATAAATAAATAAATAAAGGAGACTCTCATTTAAAAGGAAAAAAAGAAAAGAAAATACCACTACATATAGTTTGTTTAATTATCAAACCAGTAATTGAAAAATATGAATTTGACAAGACTCAAGAAATAGTTGTTGAGTACCTGTTTTGTGCATTACTACATTATGACAGAATCACATTATTCTGTTGCTTTATGCATAGATTTGCTTAGTCAATATGTAGCCAATTTATTTAATCTTCATAAAAAATAATAATCAAGAATCTCCTACTGGGAATATAGCAGCATATATTCATAAATTCATAGCCTTTTAAAGCTGCAGGGGGGACTCTTAGAAGAGAATGAAAACCAGTGCTTTAGGCTGTCTTCAAAATGCTAGTTAAGGTCCCAAGGGGCTTTTGAAATTTTAAAATATTATTTTTAAAATATCTTATCAAAGAAATTTAGTCAAATACATCAACCAGCTCACTGAATCCCCACCTATTATAAGAATTTATTCATCCTAGCAACACCAGTTTTAGGAAGCACAGAATGGAAAGTCAGCTAACACAAGTGACAGAGTCAAGGCGAATGGCATGAATCATTCATAAGAGTGTGATGACAATTGACAATCAATAGGGCATCTAAAGAAATAAGGGCTAGCATTTGGCCTGGCTGGTTATTTCTTTTCCCAGCTGAAAGATATTTCCTGAATATTGCCCAGCTCCTCTTGAGGTAGACAAATGTTAAAATAAAAAATAGTCACGTGCTTTGTTCACTATGGGCTCATGGGGAAAGTCCTATAATATTTTCAGCTGGTTGCTATGGAGCCAGCCAGCAGCAAGCTCAGCTAATAAATATGGGCTGACATTGTTGTGAGATGGTATCACAGTGGCAATTAATAGACGACTAAGCTTTGGAATTGTGCAGCAGAGGAAAAGCGAGGCAGGAGGATACTAGCAAAGTTTGCCTAATAGAAAATCGCAAAAATGGTACGGGTTCCAAACTTCACAAGGTATTTACAAATCCCGGTGAACAAGATGCCATTCCTTTCCCACGAGCCCTACCACAAGTAGCTATTCCAGGGAGAGCAATTTACCTGCACATTGCAGCCAGGGCTCAAGGGGAAAGAAGGTGGTTAAATTACTCGGGGAGTTAGCTGAGCTTTGAAACAACTTTGAAAAACCTTGTTCCAGGGTTGTTGCCTCTCCATTGCAGAACTTGTGAAAATACTCCGAAGTTCAACTGGAAAGCATTAAAGAACTAGCCGCCTTCGTTGTTGTTGTCTTTTTTGTTTTTTGTTTTTTTAATGGGCAATGAAGTCAAAATGACAGTCACCGTTAGCCGTGCTCATCTACGGCTCTGGACAGAGCTACTTTTTTTTCCTGTTCAGCGCTTCCTGCTCGGTGTTTGTCTAAGCGGAGAGGAGAGTCATCGTTCAAACTCTGCAACAGCAGATTGCTAGCTCAGGCTTTTCTACACTTTGTTTGCTTTTCCTGAAATGTCCTTTTCTCCAGAGGTGATTTATTGGTGACCCGGCATGCTTTACTTCTTACTCAACACTCCCCTGGGGACGTTGTTAAAACACCGCTTTGCTGTAATTCTCCCGGGTGGGGAAGTGGCAGTGGGTGGTGGCAATGAAACCAGAGCCCAGATTTGAGCAACTGCGGGCTGTTGAATTTACGCTGGTCTTTCATGAAGAGAAGCCTCAAAACACCACAGCCATTCAGCGAACAGTGTGCATTTCATCTAAGCCTGGCTGGCTGCTGTGCTTGCCTTTCTTTGGGCTAGGATGGTCCTAACCAGCCATGCCTTTGTGTCATGAGGCAGAAAGGTGGCAAGACACACGAGGATAATGCTGAAGTGTAACTGCAGAGTGGGGGAGGAAATCAGAGAGAGAAGTTAGCTCTGCACAATGGCTAGTAGTTCTCGCTCCCGGAGTTTGTTCCAACAGAAGTCAATCATTGTGCATTGTCTTCCTGGGAGTGAATACAGCATATTATTTTTGGGTAAAAGTTGAGATTCTTTTGGTGGTAAAGTATATAGAAAATAGAAGCTCTCTGTGCTTGCTTTCGTCGCTTTCATTTAAATGGCTCCTCAAGGCATTCTTCTATGAGAAGGAAAGTGACATAATAGGTCTTTAGAGATGAAACTATTTTAATGATAGAAATATTCAATATCAAATCCATTAGAACTATTGGGGAATGTTACCAAAGTTTTCAAAAGTTCTTGTATGTAGTGAACTTTGTTGATTGCCTACTCAGCAAAATATTTTTTCCCTTCTTCCTCCCAAAAATCTCAACTTTGCTTTCCTTTCATTCACCCATGTGCCCAGAGGAGGTTCATTCCCAGTTCCAGAGAGAGGTCTGATTGGTTCGAGTCATGCCAACCCTCCATCAATCAACCATTCAGGAATGAGTATGTGACTTAATTTTGCCAATAAGATATAAGCAGAAGTTTGCTGGAGGATTCTGGGTTATCCCTTGCTCTTCAGAGAACCATAGGACTCCAGCCTTTTCCTCCTTGGAGGGAAATAAGGAAGCGCATAGTCCCAGCAGTGTAGTCACTCTATATCCACAAGAGGAACAAAATTGAGGTCAAAGCTGGGGAGGGTCCTTAGGACATCACTGAGCCAGGAGATCAATCAATATACTGACTTGAATGTGTTTAAGCATTCAAGTCAGGCCTATGTTACTGCAGATAAGGGCAGCTTTATTATTATTATTATTATTTTTGTCTTTTTTGCTTTTTTTTTTTCTAGGGCCGCTCCCTCGGCATATGGAGGTTCCCAGGCTAGGGGTCGGATCGGAGCTGTAGCCAACAGCCTACACCACAGCCACAGCAACGCAGGATCCGAGCCACATCTGCCACCCACACCACAGCTCACGGCCGCGCTGGATCCTCAACCCACTGAGCAAGGCCAGGGATCGAACCCACAACCTCATGGTTCCTTGTCAAATTCGATAACCACTGAGCCGCGACGGGAACTCCAAGGCAGCTTTAAACAGAGTGGTTCTGTCAAGCCTCGTCCTGTACCTCTCTTAGTGTCTTGCTCTCTCCTCCTCTTTACCTCTTTTTCACATATGAACCCCGGCTTTTGTTCTGATGCACATTACTCTGCTCTGACACTGCCCTCCTTGTCCTCCTTTCCTCTCCTCTCTGTTTCTCTTCCTTTTGTCCTTCTTCGCACCAGTGGTACCCACAGGTATATCTTAAATCTCGTTCATCCACAGTCAAGCTCAAAGGGTAGGACTGCCACTAGGTATCACTCTGGAGCAGGTGGAATTTTGCTCCTTTTTCCTCCTTCTGCTTTGCTATCAACACTCCTCACCTCCCGAGGGTTTCCTTCACTGCATAACTAAAAGCCTGTGTGCTCTGAGACATCCACAAAAGCGAAGAATGGAGTTCCCCAGTGGCTCAGTCAGTTAAGGATCCAGCATTGTCACTGCTGTGGCTCTGATTGCTGCTGTGGCTCAGGAACTGGCCCAGGAACTTCTGCATGCCATGGGTATTGCCCCCCCCCAACCCCGCCCACAAAAAAGAAAAAAAAAGCAAAGAGTAACTGGGAGAGCACACAAATGCTGACACGGGATGTAATCCTAGTAATTTGGGGAGCTCTTTCCAAAATGACAAATGTATTTAAGAAACACCACCATGGTTATCTCTGAAAGGAAGAGATGTGCAGAGTCAACTCTCTAATTGCATTTTTTAAGAGCCTCACCTACGGCCTGTGGAAGTGCCCAGGCCAGGGAGCAAAGCTGCACCACAGCAGTGACAACACCGTATCCTTAACCCGCTTCACCACAAGGAGCTCCTGAGTGCATTTTTATGTTTAACCTTTTAGAGCCTATTAAATACATCTGTTTGATCACTCATTTGGTGGCTCTGCTACTTCTTCATGAGCTAGGAATTTGTTAATGGAAAATTACCTGTAAGCACCATTTTTATACTTTTGCACTGTGGCCAAAATGTGTCGGCTTTCCTATTGATAACTAGTCGTTATCAGCTATAACCACTCTTACAGGCCGTACTATAAAAAGGCCACATGTATAGAGTCTATAGAATTCTTAAGGATCACATGACATTCAGGAAAGCCCTATTTATAAACTGTAAAGTGCTTTATAAATATAAAATATAATTATGAATTTTTAAAGTAAAAAGTCTCTTTGCTTAAGAAATCACACATGAATTTTGATATTTCTATTAATATTACTGAGCCCCGGGAGTTCCCGTTGTGGTGCAGTGGTTAATGAATCCGACTAGGAACCATGAGGTTGCGGGTTCGGTCCCTGCCCTTGCTCAGTGGGTTGGCGATCCGGCGTTGCCGTGAGCTGTGGTGTAGGTTGCAGACGCGGCTCAGATCCCGCGTTGCTGTGGCTCTGGCGTAGGCCGGTGGCTACGGCTCCGATTCAACCCCTAGCCTGGGAACCTCCATATCCCGCGGGAGCGGCCCAAGAAATAGCAACAACAACAACAACAAAAAAAGACAAAAAGACAAAAAAAAAATACTGAGCCCTATACATTTTCCCCACAACTCTAATTAATACACACAGACACACACACACACACACACACACACACAATTTTTAAGCCTATATTCAATACAAGCCTTAAGCTCTCCCTTTTAGAATATAAGAGGAAATCAGTTTTCTTCTGTATATAGTTATGTTTGTAGGAGTTCCCATCGTGGCTCAGCAGAAACGAATCTGATGAGGATCCATGACAGTGCAGGTTCGATCCCTGGCCTCACTCAGTGGATTAAGGATCCAGCGTTGCCGTGAACTGTGGTGGAGGTCGCAGATGTGGCTCAGATCCCAAGTTGCTGTGTCTGCGGTGTAGGCCGACAACTACAGTTCTGATTCGAACTGTAGCCTGGGAACCTCCATATGCCATGGGTACGGCCCTAAAAAAAGACAAAATAAAAAATAAAAACTACATATATAGTTATGTTGATAATGTGATATATCCAAAATTGTTAAATGGTGTACTATAACCTTGATAGTTAAGACAAGGTTTTGGAGACAGTTACTTAACCTCCTAAGGTCTGGCATTCCTCGTCTGTAAATTAGGGATAATACAGTTCCCTTCGCAAAGTTGTTAGAAGACTGAGCTTCTCTCTACCCATTAAATTAATTTCACAATTCACTAATGGACCAGGACCTTCAAAAACACAGCATTAACACAGCATGAATTCTGATATCAAGAATCGTGGGCACATAGAAAACATGTATGAGGCAGGGGTATGTGTGCGTGTGCGTGTGCGTGTGCATGTGTGTGTGTGTGTGTGCATGTAGGGATTGGGTGCTGGTCTCAATCTTCTTGCTAAAGGAACTTCCTTAAAAATAAATATTCTGAAAAGTAATGACAGGAAACTTCACCAAATCAAACAGAGGATGTCGGGAAGTACAGGATGTGAGGTTGTTTTCATTTTCCTTCAGTGTTTTTCTTATTAATCATATATATTCATAACTCTAAAAAGCTGAAACGTTCACTCCTGGAGACCCAGTTTATAAAATAAAAAAAGCCATGATAAAAAAAGAACTAGCTTAGTACTTTCTGTGTTATAAACAGCGTTCGAGTCTCTGATCTTACCTTGTTGGACATTTTCCTAGGGTCTGGTCACACTCATTCTCATTAATTTATAAAACTGTTGCATCTCAGGCACTTCGTGACAAAAGGGAAAGAAGATAAAAGCAAAATACTAAAAGGTGGAAACTGACAAGAAATGGTTTCGTTTTTTAATTCTGATCATTACTTCTTTCCCAGATGACAACTGTCAAGCACAGGGACTTGTGCAAACCAACAATGCCTGAAACTGAAACCTGCTTCCCCCGTTCAGAGTCAAGTCTCCGGAACCGCCAGCGCCCTCGATGCCCGAGCAGCCACGTGACAGACGAGCACCCTGTGGTTTTCCACATGCAGAGAAAAACGACCATGTTGCCTGCAGGTTTTTCTCCATGAAATGGGGATCTGCAGCCTGTGGTCGTTACCAAGCAGCACGTTTCCTCTCAGACATGGACACACAATTTATCTACAAACAAATTTCTAGAATTCCTATTTGGCTGGAAGCCAAAATAAACAGCAAGAGCAATTGTTTTGCAGTCCTCTATTGCGCTGGACCCATAGCTATGAAGGTGGTGGGTGGGCTTGTCTTTATTTCCACACTTGACTTATTCACACCTTGGCACTCAAAGCACGAAGTTCAGTCCATCTTGTCAAAAATTAGGACCGCGTCGCAAGGCTCACAGGCTCGTGATAGAGCTCCATGGAGAGAGCTTAGACTTGAGAAGGGGAAGCCTCTTGATATTTAAAAGCAGCCTCTCCTTCACTTCCTGGCAAGATTCCCTCCATGAGGGACGTATGTGTTCATCTGTCTGGGGCCCCTCCCTCTGGGAAAATGCCACTCCTCCTCCACGTGGCTTTAGAGAGGCTGCCAATGACAGTACCGTACTCCCACCTAGGACACAGACCTGGCCAAGCCTAAGATTAATTTTCTTTTCCTGAAATTAAGATATGATGCTCAGGTGGACATGCTTTCCTTTTCCTGAGAGGTCAAACTAGGCCAGAGATCCCAGAGCTGCCAGCCTCACCACCCCCCCCCCAACCCCCCCCACACACACAGTGGAGGAGGCCCAGCTGCAGAGGGAGAGTGTGACAGAGGCAGAGGAGGCGGAGGAGAAGGGGAAGGGGAGGGAGAAGAGAGAGATGGGGGTGGGGAAAGAGGAGGAAGAGAAGAAGAGGGGGCAAAGAAGCAACTTAATCTCACCTCAGCTGCGCGAGGATTGAAGCCAGCTGAGGCCTGAACTTCCCAGATACTCGACTCAATTCCTCCTCCTCTGCTCAAGCCGTTGAAATGAGGGGTCTGCCACTGAGAGAGTCCTGCCTACATGGCAGCTGCTGTCCTGTCATTCCTTCATTCGACAGATGTTTACTGCCTGTGCTGCCCATGTGCCAGGCATTGGGGGGCACGTGGTCCTTGCCCTCACAGAGCTGCAACCCGGACTGGGAAAGAAAAGATTGCACGCAAACCCACACATTCCATTTGAATATCTACATTCAATTTTTCATCTTATGGAAGAAAGACTAGGGCACAGAGACAGCGCTAGAGGAGAATAAGCTGGGAGCCCACGGTGTCATTACAATAACACTGCACAGAAAATGGCATGCACTGGTTGCGGTTTGGGGGCTCAGATGAATTGGCTTGGTGGGAATGAAGAAACTTTCATTTATAATCAGGAGACCAGGAGCCTCATCCAGCTCTATCAAAAAGTGCAGGAGCATTCCTCATCAGCAAAGAGGTAATAACTGTCTCTATTTCCTAATGGTTGTAATGAGAAGCAAATACGAAAACATGGCTGAGGCATATTTGAAAAGGAAAGTGTGCTGTAACTCCAGCGTGCACAGGATGGAAAGAGTAACAGGACAACCTGGGGCGCCGATTGGGAAGCCTGAACTTGTTCTGGGCTTGGGGAGGCATCCAAGGAGTCAAAGCAGGAAAAACATGTAAAGGTGAGTGGGCCACCAAGGGCCACCAGCAGCCTTGTTTGGTTGTTTGCATGTGCAAAGGACATGTGGCACCAGTCTTTGTTTGCTTACTTACCCTGTCCTTTGATGTGTGGATGCCTGCTCTTCAGTCATAATGACCAACATTCACTGCTCAGCAATAGTCTGGGGAAATAGCTCTGAATAATGTTTAATATGATAACGGTTTTTTAAAACCACTTAAGGTATTTTTACTTTTTATTTCCCAGGCAGCTTTTGTGCTCTCCATACAGGACAATTTAGGCCATTTTTTAAGGAAATGCCAAAAACAAAATGGTAAAGGTGTCACCATTATTTCTCCAACTTGTTAGTTGACTTTAAAACATCTGAATATAGGAGTTCCCTTGGGGCGCAGAGGGTGAAGGATCTCGCATTGTCACAGCAGCAGCTTGGGCCCTGGCCCGCAAGCTTCCACGTGCCATGGGCATGGCCAATAAATAAATAAATCTCTAATTATAGGACTAATTGCCTAGTATTGTGAAAAATTCAAGTAGTTCAGAAGAGCATAAAGTGAAAAAAGTCCCTTACTCACCCACCTTACTATCCTTACCCAGAAGGAACCAGTCTTGACAATTTACTATGAATCATTTCTCAGTTTTCTTTATCTTCGTAGAGCCAGCTGCCTCTCGAAATCTGAGAGGCGGTCTCTTGGTAGTTAACCAAAGGAAGGGTCTTCCTACAAGAAACACTGTCATGGGTGTGATTGACGCCTAGTCCGCATGTATACGGTCTTCCTCTAAGTTAAGTAGCTCCTTAAAAACTGAACATAGAGTCACCGTATCACCCAGCAATCCCTCTCCTGGGCAAATACCCAAAAAAGACCAAAACTAATTCAAAAAGATACACGCGCCCCCTCTAAGTTCATAGCAGCACTGTATACAATAACCAAGACATCCAAGCAACCTAAATGTCTATCGACAGATGCATGATAAAGAAGATGTGGTGCATACATGCTGTGGAATATTACTCAGCCATAAAAAGAATGAAATAATGTCATTTGCAGCAACAGGGATAGACCTAGATATTATCATACTAAGTGAAGTAAGTCAGAGAGAGAAAGACAAATACCACATGATACCACTTATTTGTGGAATCTAAAAAACCTACACAAAATGAACTTATTTACAAAATAGAAAGACTCACAGACATAGGAAATAAACTTGCGGTGACCAAAGGGGAAGTGGGAGGAGTGATAAATTAGGAGTTTGAGATGAGTAAATACACACTAACCATATATAAATAGATAAACAGTAAGGACCTCCTGTCAGCACAGGGAGCTATATTCAATATCTTATAATAACCTACAATGGGAAAGAATCTCCAGAAGAGGCGTTCCCATCATGGCGCAGCAGAAACGAATTTGAGGTTGTGCGTTCAATCCCTGGCCTCACTCAGTGGGTTAAGAATCCGGTGTAGGTCACAGACATGGCTCAGATTTGGCATTGCTGTGGCTGTGGTTTAGGCCGGCAGCTTTAGCTCCGATTAGACCCCTAGCCTGGGAACTTCCATATGCCATGGGTGCAGCCCTAAAAAGTGGAAAAAAAAAAAGAGAGAGAGAGAGAATCTGCAAAAGAATATAGATGTGTGCGTGTGTGTATGTATAACTGAATCACTTTGCTGTGCACCTGAAACTAACACAAGACTGTAAATCGACCATACTTCAATTAATTAAGTGTAATTGGGTGTGAGATTGATAAGGATAGAGTAGGACAGTGACACGGTAGTTGTGGACATCCTAGCCGGGGACGATAGAGAGAGAGAGGGAAACCTAGGGAACTCTGGGTGACCACTGTGAGCTAATGATGCTCAAAAAAGCCATCGGAACTGGAAAGAAGCAGGCTTGCTTAACCATAAAACTGTAAACAAAAGCATGAGAGAATGCCTCGGATCATTAAGTGAAAGATGGAATGAGGCCTGCATTCAAGTTCAGCAAGACAATGATCCCTAGGACCAAGGACAGGAATTTAAATGAAAGATGGACATTCCAAAGTAGGGGACACCCATTATACAGAAACCTGAGATGCTTCAACACATTTTAGCACCTGTTACCACCCTTCTGCGGATTTAACTAAGCACCATGACAGTCCTAGATTGACCTCATAGGGTCAAATACTCTCACCAGATACGAAGGAGGAGCCCGTGGTGTAAGGCTGAGGTCTGCCCGAAGAGCGAGGAAGAAGGTGGGCCTTTCCCATTCCCCACTTTCCTTGGATTATAAAAATGTAACCCGCCAAATCCTGGGGGCAGCGCTTCTTTGCCTGCCCACGTGTATCTTTCACAAGCATCCTATCTTAACAAATCTATTTCTTGCCTATCACTTTGCCTCTCACTGAATTCCTTCTGGCCTGAGGCACAAAAAACCTGAGGCTCTGTGAGTCCAGACACCAGGTGACTGATTCTAATTTGAAAACCATGGATTCAAGTCCCAGTCTGGGTTTTGGCTGGGTTGGAGTCAGAGGTGTTTCAGTTTCAAGATCCCACTGGTAACTGGGCAAAATATTCCATTGTCCTCTTCTGAGTGACTTGGGGAAAACCCCTCTAAAGGTCAAAACAAGCATCCCAGGCTCATGTCAGCCAGGAAACTGTGAGTTTATGTCTTTGACTACTTACTGCTCTTTGACATTTGTCCCTGCCCTCTGCCACTTGGGTGCTCTGCTCTGGGTCACAGGCTGGCTGTGTCTCCATCTAGAATGGTGTCCGTGGCGTTTTCTTCCCACCACTTCCAAGCCCCAAGCCCCAGCCTGAGCCTAGGAAGGGCTTTGCCTCGGTCTCCTTCTTGTCTGGAAGATCCCACAACGCTGGCCTTTTGCTTTTCTTTCTTTCTTTTTTCTTTTCTTTTCTTTTCTTTTCTTTTTTTTTTTTTTTTTTTTGGCACTTTTTATGGCCACACCTGCGGCATATGGATGTTTCCAGGCCAGGGGTCGAATCAGAGCTACAGCTGCCAGGCTACACCACAGCCACAGCAACACAGGAGCCAAGCTGCATCTGTGACCTACACCACAGCTCCCAACAACGCTGGATCCTTAACCTACTGAGCAAGGCCAGGGATCGGATCAAACCCGCCTCTTCATGGATACTAGTTCTGTTTGTAACCCGCTAAGCACAACCCACAGCTTCTAAGCTGCTGCATAAATTTGAATGGGATTAGATGGAGGTTCAGATTCTCATTATAAAGCCTCGTAGCAGTTGTGACACAAACGCGTTTTCGTGCTTGATTCACAGTTGCATTTTTGGTGAGGGGCTGGCAAACTAGGGCCCGTGGGCCCAGTCCGTGCCCCTGCCTCTTTTGGAAAGTTAAGCTCTACCAGAGCACAGCCCGCGTGTTTGTTTACACATTGTCCAAGATCACGCTAGGCAAGGGCAGAGCCGTGCAGTTGTGACAGAGACCCTGTGACCACAAACCTGAAATACTGACCCTCTAACTGGCCTTTCACTGCCTGTAGCCCCTGGAACACGTTCTGTACATTCATGAGATGATAAGAGTGAAAAGGCAGAAAATCCCGTAGTTTTATGAGAAGAAGCTGGGTGTCTCCAAACCAGACTTTAAGGTGTGTTGATATAGAACAGTAGATTCCAGCAGTCTCTAAAGCTATCATCAATTAGGAAAATTTGGGGGGGGAGGGGGGCCATCCCTGCAGCACGTGGAAGCTCCTTGGCCAGGGATTGAACCTGCACCACAGCAGCAACACTACTGGATTCTTAACCCATTAAGCCACCAGGGAACTCCTAGAAAACTTTTAAAAAATGCGATAAACTATATATAACATGAACTTTGCCACTGGCCTTTTTTGAGGAAAGAGGTTAGTATGCTAATCTTTTGTTTTTTAAATTCCCTCATAGTTCCCCTTTTTACAAAAGGGAAGGCAAAGAAGCATTACACTGCCTGGCCCACTGGGAAAACTGGTATTGCAGCCTGCAGAAGGGTTCCCTGGAAGATAGGAATCCAGAAGAGTGAGGCTATGGGGACAGATGAGAACTTGCTTAGAGGTAGCTGTGTGCTATTCTAAATTGCATTTATATAGGCACTGAGGGGAGGGGATGTTGTCCACCAGAAATCAGATTTTCCTTTGAAAAAGAAACTCCAATGCCAGCAGGGATAGTGGGTTGCAGAAGAACAAGGCTGGAGGCAGTGATACCAGTTAGGAGGCTGTTGCAACAAGTCAAGAAAGATGTTGTGGACCCAGCATCTTAACCGTTGGGCTTCAAGGCTCCTTCAAGGAGACAGAACTCAAAGCCTCTGGCCACGACAAGAATTACCAGACACTTATCATCGTCCCACCTGTCTCAGAGGAATGCCCCCTCCCCCGCCTTGCAGAAACTGGCCTATTCTTCCTGCCCCCTACTAGGAAAGGCATGCAGCCCACTCCTCACCCTGGTCCTCACCTTATACGCCCCAACAAACTGGCAAGTGTATCCTAAGACCCCTTCTTTCCCCAACCAATCAGCAGGTCAGCAGGTGTATCCTGAGACCACTCCTCTCCCTGGGCTATGAAAACAGACATAACCATGGGCTTACGATCAGCTCTCCCTGGTTGTCAGGCAGTCGCCCCACTGGGCTTGCAGCATCTCTTATCTCACTACACTCTACTTTCTCTCCACCTCACCATGCTTAAGAAACCCTTACTTCTCTGCACCCCAGTACGAGACCGGAAATTCTTTTCCGACCCGTGTACACAGACCGTGACGTTAATCTCTTGTATCTGAAGGAGCTTCCATTCTGCTGGCCTATAATTTGGGTCATAGGCCAGTCTCCTACCCTAAAAGACAAAAAAGCCAGAGGCATGCATTTCTAGCCTTCCTTGCAACTGGAGGAAGGGCTTGGTAAACAATAATTTATTCTGGTGGTGCTGGTTGAAGCACAGGTAACTGACCCCAGGTCAGTGGTGGTGGTGGCCGAAGGGAAGGCAGGAGAGGCCACTGGTCTTAGGCTCGGGGATATGGTGATGCTTGGCTCTGGTTCTGGCTGCCTGAACTCCCATTGTTCCTGCCCATTTCCCAAGCATGAGTTTTCAGAACTCTGAGCAACTTTCATTTGATTTTAAAAATAATCCTCTGAGGAGGTAAGGCAGATGTCATTATGCTCATTAAAGTAAGGAAACAGAAACTCTGAAAAGATAGGTGATTTAAGATCAAAAGCTGGTAAGTGACAGACCCAGGCTTGGATCCACGTCTTCTGACAGGCTCAGTACCTGCTCCACTACCTCCGTGCTTAGCAACCTCAGCAGCTCAGAATCCCTGGCATTTGTGGCAAAGTGAAGGGAAATGATAGAAACGATAGCTGACTCATGGCACGGTTTCTAGAGTTATGTAGAAGTCTTAATTTAAAAACAAAATTAAGGCAGCATATAATGGAGTAAAACGCAAAATCTACATCCATGTAGTAAATTCAAATAAATGTTACCTTTGTAGGAAGTGAGCCTCGAGACTCCCCAGGGGTGCCAAGCATTCCCCCCAGTAGCACACATCTTGGTGGAGATGTACGAGAAGTTCCAGAATGAAGCGTCGGCGAATCCCTGGGCTAGTTCGCCGTTACCTTTAGCGGTCACCATATTTGATACCGCACACCGGACCTCTGTGCATCATAACTCATCCCTCACGCTCCTAAAGCCCAGGAGTCTGGAACATCCTCACAAGGGTGTAAAACCGGTAGAGATGAAAATGCTCGCTACTGCCACTACATGAAACGCTCTGGTGAATATCCTGCTAAAAAAGAGGTAAAACATGTTTCCTATATCTGCATGTTATGCTGAAATGACGACTGGTTTTCTGGAGATAATTCTGTGAGATGATTTCATACTGAGGAAGCAAATCCATGTTTCAATGAAAGGGTGAGGTTGATATGAATCATACTAAATTATAGTTATTAAAATTCTATAAATACAAAACATTTCAATTCTATAACTTGGGCAATGCATCCAGTTTGAGCAGCATTAACCAAATAGTATTCTTTTCACATGTTCTAAATATATCAGGTTATAGCTGACCACAAAATGTATCTCTAGAGTACATGCCTATTTATTCATTCCAGTATTCATTCAAACATGGCTAGAGGCAAAATAAATACTACAGTGATACATAAATAGGGAATTAGAATCCCATGGGATATACAGCAATGGAAGTACATACAAGGCACAGCATAAGCATCAAGGAATAAACCTCCTATTGGCCTTACTGAAGGGGTGAGTCTCACACTCAAGACTGGGTCTTAAGGGATGAATATGAGAACAACGGTGGACAGCATGCTCCAAGGTGGGAAAATTGAGCAGAGAATAGGACCTTAGACAGAGGGAGCTGCATGTGCAAGGATAGGGTGGTATAACATAATTCGATGCATTCAAAGGATTTGAAGTATTTCTTTCTTTCTTTTTTTTGGGGGGGGGGCCACACCCGTGGCTTATGGAGGTTCCCAGGCGAGGGGTCAAATTGGAGCTATAGCTGCCGCCTATGCCACAGCCACGACAACAGCAGATCTGAGCCGTGTCTGTGACCTACACCACAGCTCACGGCAACACAGTATGCTTAACCCATTGAGCAAGGCCAGGGATCGAACCTTTGTCCTCATGAATACTAGTTGGTTTTGTTTCCACTGAGCCACGATGGGAACTCCAGAATTCCAAGTACTTCTGTGTTGATGGAATCTAACTTTGAAAAGCTATGAACTAGGCTGATGGGGCAGATCATATGAAATACTACAAATAACCGTGTTATGTGGGCTTTACTTAATGCACACGAGGAAGACAGAATTTCAGGTAAGAGCCCAGCAAAAGAACATTTACCCTTTGGAAAAAAAGACTTTGAAGATACCATGGAGAATAGCTTAAAGAGGAAAGAGACAAAGGCAGAGAGTTCAGGTGAAAAGTTATAAAGACATGTGAAAATAGAGATGAAGAAATAAGAAAATATTGAGAAATTTCTAGGGAACAGCAACAGAAATTGATAGTAAATTGCATGTGAAGGGAAAAGAATGGTAAAGACGTAGACAAACGGGTGATTATCAAGCCGAAAAACAAAATAGGAAATAAAGAAGTAAGAGATTTGGTGGAAATAAAAAATAAACTCAGCTTTGGCAAGAATCTGTTTGAGCTGCCTGTGAATTACACAGGTCGGGCTAGAGGAGAAGCAATGGTTTACAGAGAAGGGGTCAGGGCTGGTGGCACTAATTTAAGTCATTGATCACACCGGGAGTGATGACAACTACGGCAGTGAGTGAGATTGCCTAATAGGAAAAGATGGTCTAAGAAAATGCCAAGGATGTGCCTGAAGTGCCATTAGCAGTCGCCGCATCTTTGTCAGCGGGTGAAGAACTCGACCTAGTGTCCATGAGGATTCGGGTTCAACCTCTGGCCTCGTTCAGCAGGCTAAGGATCCAGCATTGTCGTGAGCTGTGGCACAGGGTGCAGATGCAGCTCGGATCCGGCGTTGCCCTGGCTGTGGCCTAGGCCTCAGCCGCAGCTCTGATTCGACCCCTAGCCTGGGAATTTCCATATGCCACACATGCGGCCGTACAAAGAAGAAATTGTTGGAGTGCTTTTTTTCATGCACGCCCAGGGATGTTGCGTCATGATGTGGTAGAAAGCTGGACCAGGGAGCAGGAGACGTGGCTCCCGGTGCTGGCTGCCTCAGGAAGTCATCGCGTGATGTTGGGCCAGTCACTTCACCATTCGTTTTCTTGGTTTCTTTTTCTGCGAGATGAGGAGGCTGGATTAGACGAGCTCCAGCACTGTGATTCCTTAACCTGATCCAAACCTGGTGTTTGCCCTGGTGGGCTCTGATGATGCTGTGATGAAACCTGAAAGAACGAGGGACTCGACATTGAGGGAGAAATGTGGCCTAGGAAGAACCACAAATTTTAGGATTTTCCCCTGAGTAATGGAAATCTGGCTTTGAAAAAATATGTTTGCTGTCTTTCAGGGGCACTTATTGCAGACTATTGTGAAAATGTAGGACTGTTAATTGAAAGGAATGATACTTGGTGACAAACATTTGCATTTTGATTGAACGGCCTTTTGAGTCCATGTTATTTGGAAAATAACTATATAAGATTGTCCCATTTAAGAGCCACCTACTTGTAGTTTCACTGCATTAAGACTCAGTATGAGGTCTGATAATATTGGCCCCTCCTGGCCAATTATGACCGCCTACAAGTAACAGGAATAGAAAACATTTATGGTAATTATATTGCATTCGAATTGTATGTTCTCATAATGGGAGGCAGCTTGGATGACTGGGCAGAGAGACCTTACTGAGAGATGTGCTCATAGGTGCTGAGCTGGCCCCCAAACTAAATTCATGACAGCTTCCCCTTCGTGTTCCCCAGAATGGAAGGTGCCGTGGATTAGAAGCGCCAAAGAAACACAGATGGCCGTTCAATTAACGAAGCAAATGTCTGTGAAGATATTTATGAGCTGTGTGGTACTGTATGGGGGAAACCGTTTTTGTAAAATTATTTCGTAATTTGCTTTTGTTTTTGTTTTTGATTTTGTTTTTTAACAGCCACACCTGAGGCATATGGAAGTTCCCAGGCTAGGGATCCAATCGGAACTGGAGCTGCAGCTGCCGGCCTACACCACAGCCACAGCTACACCGGATCCAAGCCACATCTCCAGCCTATGCCACAGATGACAACGCCAGGTCCTTTACTCATTGAGAGAGGCCAGGGACTGAACCTGCATCCCCATGGGTGCTAGTTGGGTGCTTCACCCACTGATCCACCAAGGGAACTCCTATTTTGTAGTTTTGATGGAGCTGCAGCCGGGCGGTACCCTCCCACCAAGCCCCTGAATTATAATCACTCTCTGAATGTTGGACGAAGATCTCGTGAGGAGTCCTGGGCACATTGGGCCCTGCGGCACCAAGAGCCTCAGGACAGAGAGCTTCGCCAAGTTAAAGGAATTCTTGCTATTAAGCTTTATCGGCCTTGTGAAAACAATCGAAAATCCAAGCAAGATAGAAGGCTAGAGTGTTAATTACTGAAAATTAATATGTATCAACAGAATAAAACCAATTACAAGTGGGAAAGAGTACAAAAGCAAACCCCAAATGATGATTTGGGGCTTATTCATGATACCCAGGAATAAGCCCAACAAAGGATGTGTAAGATCTGTACGAAGAAAACTTTAAAACCCTACGGCATGATGGGAAGGAAGACTCGGGGCAAATGAAAAACTTCTGTTTGGAAAGAGGTCCAAGACATTACTAAGTGAAATAAAGAGGGAGCAGAACAATGCATAAAGAGTCTTACTCTTCAGAGTTACTGCAGTGGCACAGGGAGTTAAGGATCCAGCGTTATCTCTTCAGTGGCTTGGGTGGCCGCTGAGATATGGGTTTGATCCCCGGCCTTGCACAGTGGGTTAAGGATCCTGCATTGCCTCAGCCATGGCATAGATTGCAGCTATAGCTCATATTCGGTCCCTGGATCAGGAACTTCTGTATACTGTGAGTGTGGCCCAAAAAAATCTTTTTCTTTGCTTTGCTTTTTTTTTTCTGGCTGTGCCCATGGCATGTGGATATTCCCTGGCCAGGAATTGAACCCATGCCACAGCAGCAGCAATGCTGGATCCTTAACCCACTGAGCCACCAGGGAACTCCAAGAATCTTCCTTTTTCATGTAAAAAAGAATTTGCATTTGTATTTACTTATGAATAAAGAAACTCTGAAAAGATTCATAAAAATGTGTCTGTGGCGGGTGTGTAAAACAAGCGTGGAATGGAGGCTGTTTTTAGGCTCATTACAGAACACGTCCTCATCCAGTTTTACAGAAATACAGTGTTCCATTCTATATTTTACTATAATTTGGTGAGTCTTTTAATGTGGCTAATGGCTAACATTTGACAGAGCTGACCTAGAGAATTACTTTTATATGGTCCAGTGTCTTGGACCATATAAATTAATTACTCATTTTAAAAATTGAAGTATAGCTGATTTACAATGTTGTGTTAGTTTCAAGTGTACAGCAAAGTGATTCAGTTAATTTGTTTTAATCAGACTCCTGTTGATATTTAAGTTGTTTCCAGTCATTTGCTGTTACAATCGTTTCTGCAATTAATCATGTAAATGTTACCTTTCCAAAAAATCAAATTTAAAACCGTAAAGAAAGCTTTCAGCAGTCATAAAAAGCAAGCAAACACTTGGAAATGAAAGCTCTGACTTCTTAAATAGAAACTGTGAAGGTCAAAACGGCAGGTCTGAGAAGTGGCCAAGTCCAAATGAATAGCCGGCTGTCCTCACTCTCCTTTCCTTCTCCCCCTCCCACCACAAACCACACACCAGCTCTCTGGCTTGTGATGAAGCAGCATCCCTGTGTCATCCGTGCATTGGAAAACCTGCTGTGCAGATGAGAAACCAGCGGAATGATTTCATCCATGCAAGTCGGCACAGGGCTCAACTGTCCTTCCAGTTAATCAGCTGTCATTATTCTCACAGCGTCTCTTGCCATGATGGCTACTTTGCTAAACGGGAGGGTGTGGCAAGGTAATTTATTAAAATATTACCTTGTGTTGGTTCTCTATTTAGTTTCTAGCCCAGCTTTTGCTCCCTTGTCTCAGGGGTGGTTTGTGGCTGAATGAAAAGCAGGAGTTTCCCCAGGAAAAGATGCTGCATTTATTTGTGAACATCTCAACTCACCGAAGAGATTAAAACAGGTGTCCCGAATGGAGGAAAGAGAAAGGGAAGTGCCTTTGAAAGTGGCAAGAGGAGGAGTTCCTGTCGTGGCTCAGCGGTTAACAAACACAACTAGCATCCAGGAGGACACGGGTTCAATCCCTGGCCTCGCTCAGTGGGTTCAGGATCCAGTGTTACCGTGAGCTGTGGTGTAGGTCACAGATGCAGCTTGGATTTGGCGTGGCTGTGGCTGTGGTGTGGGCCGGCAGCTGCAGCTTTGATTTGACCCCTAGCCTGGGAATATCCATATGCCATGGGAGCGGCCCTTAAAAAAAAAAAAAAAAAAAAGACAAAAAAATACTAGCAAGAGGAGAAAAAGGTTAACTTTGCCATCTAGGGCAGGGATGGCAGTCTACTAGTTTCTAAAAGAGCACCTGCTCCTGGGTCCCAGACTGGGCCTCAGGAAGGACGGGAGAACATGGCTTTGGAACCCTAGGCACTGGCGTCCCAGCTCTGGTGATTCCCTGTGTTCAGTGAGAGGCCCAGGAGCAGTTTGCTGCTGAATTTCGAGAAGCCATTGGACAATGGTTGTTAAATGGACCCAGAACAATGTTTCTGCAACCATGGCGAACTGGAGAGAAGAGCTGATTCTTCTTTGAATCAGTTAGAAATGTTTTAAGCTGCAAATAATGAAAAACCCATAATACAGAGGTTTAAACAAAGAGGGTCTTTTTTTTCTCTCACAACAAGAAGTTCTGGAAGAAAGTGGATCTTGGGATTGGTTCAATGACTCAAAGATGTCAGGGCCACCACATCAACAGTTCTCCTGGCCTATTCTTCATGGTTGCAAGGTGGCTGCTAAAACTGCAGGTGTCACGTCCATATTAACTCAGGAGGAAGAGAGCACCCTAGGAGGATGCAACCATCTTATTGGGAAAGGCAAAGCATGTCCTAAGCCCCCAGCAGAAGTCCTCTTACTTCTCATCCGCCAGTACTGCCACTTGACCGCCTGTCTGTCTACCCTAGCTAGCATCAAGGGAGGAGGCCAATGCCGGAGTTTAGGAATATCTGCTGTGTTAGCCAGAACCACAGTAAACAGCCACACCCAATGTTCTGGGCATTACAGCAGCATCCTTGAGTCCTGTGTGATCAGCAGGAGATGAGACCCCAATAACGAGGTGTTTCAGTTTTCCACCTCCGGTGGATTAAGATAATTTTTAAAGGAACAAATTAAGAAGAAATAAACACCTTTTTAACAACAACAACAATTAGGAAGAGGTAAAAAGTGGTGTATTTACTCATCAGAGTTTGTGGTTGTAAATCCATTAACTTCTACGTGGGCACCAAGGATCTCTTTCGATGAGTCATCCTTAAACAAAGTACAAGAAAAAAGGAACAGCAGTAGTAGGCACATCCTCTCCAGCAGTCACCACATCTATTCACCGCAGACTTGCAAACTCAACCGTGGACATCTGAACACTGGCAATGACCATAAACCTGTTTATGAGGCACGTTTGATTAAAGGTCAGCATTACTTAAACTTAGTCATAGAAACTCTGAACTCTGTGGGGCAAGTGGCTAGATGTGGATTCTTACCAAATCTCTTAATTGGATAAAGCTTATATTTTAAATGTCAGGAATTTTATTAGAGGTAGTCAGTTTCACTAAAACCCTAATCTTGTTTGGCATGTGCCCCATATTTCTGAATTTCTGTTCTGTTTTTGTGCAGTGTTCCTTTTAGGCTTGATTTTCGCTGTCTTTTTAACCGGCATTAGACTAGTGAATTCTGTTGTCTCCTAATCCCAGCTCTGGATCCCTCACGTCTTTCCCTTCTTCTCTGCTGATGCGTTCTTGTCGAGTGCTAGTCCCATGAAGACTGGTCTCCTCATTGCAGTCTTCTCTCCCCAGAAACAGAATAATGGCCCCGCCAAAGGAATGGCAGCAGAACCTGGGCCCAGGCAAACAAGCTGCTGCTTGTTACAGAGATAGATGATTAATTCAGATCATTCAATGCAATTCATTGGCTTATCTCTTGCAAACTTAGTGTAAGTCATGTCCCAATTGTAACCACTTGCCAGCTGGAACGTTTATGCGTACGATCAGGACAGGTTAAATTGATGAGGCCCCTCAGAACACTTCCCGAGGAATTGTCTCCATGAATGTGATGGTTTTCTCCCTGTCATGATCCTATTGTTAATATGAACAAGGAGTCCCGATAAGCGGTGTGGAGTTTCTAAGATGCAAAGATGTGACCTAAAGAGAATGACTCCATTTGGAGAGAGAGAGTGTGCATACATGGAATATTACATACATCACCAAAGACCTGTGGACTTTTTCTCACTGGCGCGTAGGTAAGGACATGGTCAACCCTTTTGAATATGGTTTCTCCCATATGAACAATTTTCCATTTAAAAATTTTAGTTGTATCCAGTATTTTACTGAACTTGAAAAAGTACATTAGTGGCATGATTAAAAAATACATTTTATTTGTTTCTCTGCTTATGATTAGTTTTGTAATTAAATCTAACTATTTGGAGGCATTTTGATATAACTTCTACTTAGGGCAATGCAGTAATTGCTTTAAAGTAATAAATATGTTTATACAGTTACAAGTTGCCGTATCAACAAAACTATTCAACAGCTAAAGATTGAAAACACCCCTAGGAGTTGTCAATTAAAAAAAGACTAGCTAGGAGTTCCCACTGTGGTGCAACAGGACCAATGGTGTCTCCAGCAGGGACATGGGTTCGATCCCCAGCCAGACACAGTGGATTAAGGATCAAGCATTGCTGCAGCTGTGGCATAGATCACATCTCCAGCTCGGATTCAATCCCTCGCCATGGAGCTCCATATGCTGCAGGGTGGCCAAAAAGAAAAAAAAAAAGACGAGTTAAATAAATTATGGTACATTCTTATGAGCACTGTGCAGCTGTGAAAAATGAGGAAGTTCTCTATGTGTGGATGTAGAAAGAGTTCCACAGGGAGTTCCTGTTGTGGCACAGTGGAATCAAATCCTACTAGTATCCATGAGGACGTGGGTTTGATCCCTGGCCTTGCCCAGTGGGTTAAGGATCCGGTGTTGTTGTGAGCTATGGTGTAGGTCACAGACTCAGCTCAGATCTCGTATTACTGTGGCTGTGGTGAAGGCTGTTAGCTGTAGCTCTGATTCGACCCCTAGCCTAGGAATTTCCATATGCCACAGGCGCAGCCCTTAAAAGCAAAAAACCAAAAAGAGTTCCAAGCTGTGTTGTTAAATAAAGCGGAGAATGATATATATATATTGCCAGTTCCAGAGCATCACAATAAAGCAACTATTGCAATAAAGTGAACCACATGAATGTTTTGGTTTCCCAGTGATAATAAAAGTCATGTTTACACTATACTCAAGTTTATTAAGTACGTAATAGCATTACATCTAAAAAAAACTATGTGCATACTTTAAAAACACTTTATTGCTACAATAATGCCAAAACAATTACATAGTAACATCAAAGATCACTGATCACAAATCACCATAAGAAATATAATAATAATGGGGAGTTCCCTGGTGGCCTGGTCATTAAGGATCTGGTATTGTCACTGCTGTGGCTCAGGTCACTGCTGTAGCTTGGGTTTGATCCCTGTCCTGGGAAATTTTACATGCCACAGGTGTGGCCAGTATATATATACACACACATATATAATATAAGTGTACACACACATATATATAGTAGAAAAGCTTGAAATTTTGCGAGCACCAAAATGTGACACGGAGACACAAAATGAGCAAATGCCACTGGAGTAATGGCACCAATAGATTCGCTGGACACCAGGTTGCTACAAATCTTTGATTTGTGAAAAACGTAACATCTGGAGTTCCCGTTGTGGCGCAGTGGTTAACGAATCCGACTAGGAACCGTGAGGTTGCGGGTTCGATCCCTGGCCTTGCTCAGTGGGTTAACGATCCGGCGTTGCTGTGAGCTGTGGTGTAGGTTGCAGACGCAGCTTGGATCCCGTGTTGCTGTGGCTCTGGCGTAGGCCAGCGGCTACAGCTCCAATTCAACCCCTAGCCTGGGAACCTCCCTATGCTGCGGGAGCGGCCCAAGAAACAGCAAAAAGAAAAAAAAAAAGTAACATCTGAAAAGTTCAAGAAAGCAAAGTTAAATAAAACAAGGAATGCCTGTTCAGAGTATGCCGTACAGTGCAGTCAAAGAGTGGGGGGGGGGGGGGTGATACAAATTTATATTTATATTTGCTTGTATTTGCCTAAAGTGATTTTGGAAGTTTATACGTTAGAAAAAAAAAAAAACATGTAAAAAGGAGATTACCTATAGTAGTATGAGTTTTGGGAAATAGGTGAGAAATAGGAATGGAAGTGACATATTTTTCAGTTCTCTATATTTTATATACATAATAACATCAGAATGGATTTCTTATTCACAAAGGAAAATTAAGAAAAGAACAAGTGGAGTGCCTATCGTGGCTCAACAGAAACAAATCTGACTAGTATCCACAAGGACACGGGTTCGATCCCAGGCCTCGATCAGTGGGTTAAGGCTCCGGCGTTGCCATGAGCTGTGGTGTTGATCACAGCCGAGGCTCAGGTCTGGCATGGCTGTGTCTATGGCATAGGCCAGAGGCTACAGCGCTGATTCAACCCCTAGCCTGGCAACCCCCATATGCTGCAGGTGCAGCCCTAAAAAGACAAAACAGAAAAAAAGAAAGAAAGGGACAAGTAACCATTTGGATGCTCTGCTCTGGTCTCAGCGCCTCTACGTTCTTATGCTCCAAGTGCATACGTGCCATTGACTCCATGGAGCTTCCCCCAGAGTGGGAATCTTGCCATTTGTTTATTATATGCCAAGTATAACTCCCATGGCACTGTTGGGACTGATCACCCTGCACCATGTGTGGGCATGACTTATAGACGTCATTTCAAGGCTGTCTCTATTTACCTCCGTCCAGTCCTGCCTCACCTCTACTCGACCTTCAGGAGGGACCCTTCTCAGTTGGTTTCTTGAAAAGGCTACATTCCCTCCCGAAGAGAAGTCTCTCCTACTCCCCTTGACATGGTTGGGTTGCCTTGCTATTCTTTTCTATCCCTGTACATTCCTTTTCAAAGTACTTATGTCACCTGTTATTACCCATCATATTGTTCTTCCTTCCCCAAGTCTAGACCAGAATCTCCGTGCTGGACTGGGCATACTGGGTCATTGACGTCTGTGCCTCTAGTGCTCCATACAGTTCCTACGAAAGGTTAGCAATTATTTCTTGACTGGAAGTGAATGACATTCCTCTCTTTTACCAGAGAATCCTTTCCTTAAGGGTGAGATATGCCATATTTCTATAGCCCATGTAATATAAAGGACAGGAGGGCCTAATAGATAAGAGGCAGTGGTTCAGGTAAGAGTGCTGCCATTCGCTAATTCTGGGATTTTAACCTTTTAGCCTCTCTGGCATTCAGAGTTCTAATCTTGAAGTTTTCCATTCATTCTGTCCTTCATAAGTATTTACTGATTGTCATCCACGGGCCGGGCGCTGTTCTAGGATCTATGACACATGGTGTGCCACGCGGGAAAGTGCTTGCCGTTTGCAACACACATTCTAATTGGGATAAGCAAGGGGCGGGTGGAGAGAGGCAGAAAAAACAAATAAATAGAACAAAAAAGTAAAAATTCCCAGTAGTGATAAAGACTACCACAGAGCAGCTGAGGGTGGCAAATTCAGAATGGCCATCAAAGGCCTTTCTGAAGAGATGATATTTGAAGTGAGTTTTTGAGCAGATTAAATGAGACAGTGTCTGTCAATCGCTTAAAAGTATGTTTGGCATATAATAAACTTAAATGATCACTATTCGTATTATTAACAACTTGTCAAAAGAATGAACTGGAAGTTTGTGAAAATATAAACGGATTGTCTTTAGTATATAAAATGCTATAATGACAACATTTACATCTGCGTTTGTATGTATTTCTATACTGTGTGTGTTGAGTCAGCAAGCTCTTTTGTAACTGAGAGAATCTCCTCTTTGTTTGGTTGCTCTTCCAGTTTTACTGGGAAATCATGGATGTATAGCACAGCACAAGTTTAGGTGTACAGTACGATTTAACTTACACACGTCATGAAATGATTACCACTGTCACTTCAGTGAACATCCATAATCTCGTCGAAATAAAATTAAGGAACTAGAAAAACATCTTTTCCTTGTCATAAGAACTCTTAGGATTTATTCTCTTAGCAACTTTCATATCTAACATAGAGCAGTGTTAATTATATTGATAATATTGTACATTGTATTATTTATTTTTTAATTCAATGAATTTTATTCTATTTATATTTGGTTGTCTTTGTTTTTTAAAGAGAATCTCCTTTTTTGATTCTGAATTGTTAACGCTCCTCCCCCCAGAGCAGAACAGGTTATAACCTGGGGGTTGGGGGTTATGATTTAATTACTCACAGCACCTGACTAACGAGGTCTCAGGGAGAAATCACCGAAGCACCTGTAACATTGGTTTTCCTAGTTGATTCACTGTCTACTAAGGCGCATGAATCTATGAGGCTTTTTTCACATTGTTGTTATATCTGAGCTGATGGGGTAAAAAACCAAAAAAGATTAGAAATAAATTCTTGGCAGAGAGGGAGGCTATGGATCAGTCAGTACAAGCCCACTCCAAACTATGAAAAAATCACTGCCAATTCACTCCTTCCTGATATGATACTAAAGTAATTAGAGTGTACACCCCACGCGCATCTAATCCCCCAGAACAGACGAGGTGAGTAGCTATCCCAGGCTGTTCCCAGAGGCTGACCCTTAGATGAGGAAATTGGAAGAGGGGAGTCAGGATGTGATTTCTGGCTGAGTCTACTTGGGCTGGAGATCCCAGAGGAACTCAGGGGTGTGAAGTGTGTCCTCGTTGGAGGGAGGAGGCCTGTACGTGCATAGAAACAGTGAATGAGACCCAAGGAATCTGGGCAGAGCACGGACAGTGTCCTCTACAGCCTTCATATTCCTCATTTATTTATTGTTTGGGGTTTTTGGTTTTGTTTTTTGTCTTTTCCAGGGCCGCACCCGTGGCATATGGAATTTCCCAGGCTAGGGGTCAAATCGGAGCTGTAGCCGCCGGCCTACACCACAGCCACAGCAATGTGGGATCCAAGCCGCGTCTGCGACCTACACCAGAGCTCATGGCAACGCCAGATGCTTAACCCACTGAGTGAGGTCTGGGATCAAACCCACAACCTCTAGGATGCTAGTCGGGTTCGTTAACCCCTGAGCCACTACAGGAACTCCATATTCCTAATTTACATAAGAGGAAATTTGGAGGTTGATGCACTCGGAGAGGTAATGTACTTTGCTCAGGTTCATCTACCTATTAAGTGGCAGCGCTTGGATACATGCTCAGACAGGTCTGATGCCACAATTTCTGCTCATGCTCCTCTAACAAATGTGCCTCCCTTTCCTGACCATCCATCAGCCCTGACCACAGAAACACATCCTATATTTATATAAATAGACATCCTTACCCAGCTTCCTGAGGCAGAATATTATCAGAAATTACCATGAAACATTGTATTTGGGAATCCATAGAAGTGCACTGTCCAACAGAAATAGAATGCAAGCCACATAAGAAGTTTATTCTTTTTTATTGTGGTCACCACAATAAAAAAGACTCAAGTGTGCGTTCCCTCTTGGCTCGACAGGTTAAGGATCCAGCATTGTCACTGCTGCGGCTCTGGATACAGCTGTGGCCCAGTTTCCATCCCTGACTTGTCCCGAAACTTCCTCATGCTGCAGGCACAGCCAAAATATATATATATGTGTGTGTGTGTACACACACACATATATATATATATACTTTAGCCCAGCATATTCAAAATGCTGTTTTAATAGGTAGGGAATATTTTTAAATTATGAGATAGTTGACATTTTTATACCATCTTTTTGTATATATTACACTAAGCTCATTGTGAAATGTCTATCAGAAATATTTGGGGAGTTCCCGTCATGGCTCAGTGGTTAACAAACCCAACTAGGAACCATGAGGTTGTAGGTTCAATTCCTGGCCTCACTCAGTGAGTTAAGGATCTGGCGTTGCTGTGAACTGTGGTGTAGGCCAACAGCTACAGCTCCAATTTGACTGGTAGCCTGGGAACCTCCATATGCCATGAGTACGGCCCTAAAAAGACAAAAAAAAAAAAAAAGAAAAGAAAAGAAAAGAAAGATTTGGGAGTTCCCGTCGTGGCTCAGTGGAAACAAATCTGACTAGTATCCATGAGGACATGGGTTCAATCCCTGGCCTCTCTCAGTGGGTTAAGGATCCAGCATTGCCATGAGCTGTGGTGAGGGTCAGACTTGGCTCAGATCTGGCATTGCTGTGACTGTGGTGTAGGCCAGTAGCTACAGCTCCAATTTAACCCCTAGCCTGGGAACCTCCATATGCTGCAGGAGCGGCCCAAGAAATGGCAAAAAGACAAAAAAAGAAAAAAAAAAGGAAGAAAAAGAAAAGAAAGAAAGAAATATTTGATGTGTGAATTTAGATTTTCTAAAAATTTGCAGTTGAGAAAAGTAGATTCACATAGCCAAGCTGGTCCAAGCATACTTAAAAGCTTTCCATAACAGAATTTAGTATTGTACTTTAATTAAATCAGCTAAAATTAAATACTAAACATATTCAGTTCCTCAATCACATTAGCCACACTTCAAATGCTCCATAATTCCTTATGGCTAGTGGTCACCATATTGAATTTTCCTGTGAGAAGTACAGGTTATGACTGTACAGCATCAGGAAGGGAAACAAATGCTGTGTCCGTCATGGTGTATAGTAGATACAGTGGACACAACTCCATGGCAGGAAGAGTGAACTACAAGCATCTGCAAATGGAGTTGCTCAACTGCATGAGAATCAGCCTTGCTAATAGTTGGGGATCAGAGCCCCTCGGGAAGAAGATGGTTATTTTCGCTTGATCTTTGCCAAACCAGCTACCCACATACTTGATTTTCATCTCTTGAGACGTGATTACCCAGTTTCAGTGCATTTTATAATCTGGTGAGAAGCTCTGCAACATAGACAAGAGCCCTGACATGTTAACAGTTTGACCCCATAACCTCACTTATACATGTCAGATAGTGCTGGAAGCACAGCCAGAGGCAGACACATGAAAACACTGAAAAGACTTGGTCAAACCTTTAAATATACGTGAAAGCTTATGACTGTAAGACCTTTCCAAAAGGCAGGTGCAAAAATGTTCATGGTAGCACTATTCCTGATTTCTAAAGGCCGGAAATTATTCAAATGCACATCAACAGTAGAATGATTTAACAAGTCATGAAAATTTCTAGAATAGTCATGCAGTGAGATGCCATATAGTCATGAGAATGAAAAACCTATGGTTATATCTAGCAACATTTATGAATCTTACAAACCTATCTATCTTACAAACATTTCTATCTGGAGTTTGAACCAGATAGAAAAAAAAAAATTTAGGATTCCGTTTATACCAAGTTCAAAATTAGGCAAAAGTAATCTATGATTTTAGAAGTCAGGATACTCATTAACTTTGCTGGAGGGGGTGGGGGAAAGATTCTGATTAAAAAGTAGCATTAGGAGTTCCCGTCATGGCTCGGTGGTTAACGAATCCGACTAGGAACCATGAGGTTGCGGGTTCGATCCCTGGCCTTGCTCAGTGGGTTAAGGATCTGGCATTGCTGTGAGCTGTGGTGTAGGTTGCAGACGCAGCTTGGATCCTGCGTTGCTGTGGCTCTGGCGTAGGCCGGTGGCTACAGCTCCAACTGGACCCCTAGCCTGGGAACCTCCATATGCCAAGGGAGCGGCCCAAGAAGTGGCAAAAAGACAAAAAAAAAAGTAGCATTAAAGGGGCGACTGGGATTCTGGCCAAGTTCTGTTTCTTAATCGTGAGCTGGTTATGCAGATATGTTTGTTTAATGAAAAGACACAATTTGTGCAGTTTTCTGTGTGTGTGTATGTTATACTTTAAGATATATTTAGATATATGTAATTAATAAATTATTGAAGACCAACAGTCTTTTTGTCCATTCTAGAACTCCAAAAACAAGTTGGGCAGGTGTAAGAATGTCAAAATTATCATTCCAGTCTGTGGTTCTACCTTCTTAAAATTGCAACCATCTTTCTTGAAAGCAAAGGAAAATCAGGCTGATCTTAGAGCCCGGGGAGTCCAGGAGGATAGAAGGTAACAAAAAAGGAGAAACTTCATCCTTGTTGAGGTTCCTCTGCCTGGCATGTCCTTCCCTCACCTCTGCCTGATGAAATCCCAACCTCCTTCAAGTTCCACTGATGACACTTCCTCCATGAAGTTATCCTCGACTGACATAAACCAAAATGATCTCTCCTTCTAAATTTGGGGGCGCTCGTCAGTACTATTTGTCATATATTACCATGCATTACGGAAGTTTCTAGAAGTCAGGGCTGTGTAGTGCTTAAAAGCCTGGGAGGGGAAGTCAACCAGATTTTAAGACCTGCCTCTACCACTGCTTTGTGACCTGGGGCAAATTGCTAAATCATCATGCATTTGCTTCCTCAGTCTTCAAATGGAGATGATAAAACTAGAACCTTCTAATAGGTCGTTGTAAGGATGAAATGAGATAATGGATGTAGAGTTGCTGAAAATCAGTAAGATCTTAGGACATGTTTATTATTATCAAATATTATCTAGTCTAGGAGAGAATAGTTTCCTGAAGAATATGGAATGTGACTTAGATGCTTTACAATGAATGAATAAACTCATTACGCATGAAACCAAGCATGTTCCAGTCCTCCCCCTGCTTCTTGTTTGTAGAAAAGCTTTAGCCTCCTAGTCCTTCCTAAGTTCCAAATTCAATCAGAGAAGTGAGAAAGTGCAGGAACAAAGGAAAAGAGTCAAGCAAGACAAAACAATAATAGTTCAGCCATGAAGCAAAATCAAGGACTCTCGTTTCCTTCTTAAGGGCTATAAATAATATCCTAAGCCATATCCTTGAGTTGTTTTGCAGATACTAAAACCTCCACCAGGTGAATGAAGTTAAATGCATTCTCACCCCAGACTGGTTGGAACCAGAGTGTCGATGACTGAGATTCTGGAAACACCCTGTTACCTCACCACCAACCAGTCAGAAAGATGTACATGAGCTGATCACTCCCCGTGAACTTCTCCCTCGCTTTGCCTTTAAAAGCCCTTCCCTGAAAGCCACTGGGGAGTTTGAAGCTTTTGAGCAAGAGCTGCCTGGTCTCACTGCTTGGCCCCCCCACTGGGTGCCTTGCAATAAATGCTGTATGTTCCTTCACCACAACCCAGTGTTAGAGGATTGACTTTACCACGGTAAAGCCACAATAGGTGACAGGATCCAAGTTTGATTCGGTAACATATAACCCATGTGGGCTTGCCTGACATGCAGTCACGTTCTTGTCTAGGTTCCCCACTAGCCTAAACACCTTAAGAACAGGAGTTGCATTAGTGGTAATGCCCTTCACTTTGTATAACCCTGGGATTCAGGCTTTGGAGATGCTTCGTAAAGGGTTGAATCACCTGAAGAAGGCTTGCCCCTTCTTAGGCAGCAATACTCAAAGCAATCAAAAGAGAACTGCCATAAACACATACCACAAGTTTTCCTACCTCTTGAGTGACCAACACACTCCCATTTGCCCTTGGCTGGGCCAGTTTGGACACTGAAAGTGTCATCATTGAGGAGACCCCTCAGTCCCAGACAAACCAAAAGGCTGATCCCACTACCTGCACCTGTGCCCATACACTCCAGGGGGCACCTGTTTTTATGGATGAACAATGATCTAAAGACAAGCCCTCGTTCTGGTTGGCATTTCCTCTGCCCACTCAAAGACTGGGGTCTTGAAACTCCCCTCTATCCTTCCTGCATCATCAATCTTTTCCTCTCTACTGAGCCTTTTTCCCACCAACATATCAATAGCCCATAATTTTTCCTATTAAAAAAATATGTTGTGATGCAATGGGATCAGTGGCTTCTCTGAATTGCCAGGACACAGGTTCAATCCTCAGCCTGGCAGAGTGGATTAAGGATCTTGCGTTGCCCCCATTGCAGCGTAGGTCACAACTGTGGCTCAGATCTTATCCCTGGCCTGGGAAACCCATATTATCATGGAATGGCCAAAAAAGGAAAAAAAAAAATGTTAAAAAATTGAAAAGATTGACAACAACCAAAAAAAAACCAAAAAGGCCCAAAGCTAACTATCCCTCAAGCTACTGCCCATTTCTTGATGCCCCTATATAACAAAACTCTTTGAATGAATTGTCTCTACACTGTCTTCTTCTTTGTGTGTGTGTGTGTTTTTACTTTAGGGCCACACCCACGGCATAGGGAGGTTCCCAGGCTAGGGGTCGAATTGGAGCTGTAGCTGCTGGCCTACACCACAGCCATAGCAACACCAGATCCGAGCCAAGTCTGTGACCTATACCACAGCTCATGGCAATGCCAGATCCTAAACCCACTGAGTGAGGCCAGGGATCGAACCTGTGTCCTCATGGTTACTAGTTGGATTCGTTTCCACTGGGCCACAACCAGAACTCCTGTCCCCAGTTCTAATGCCTCCCTTCCCCATTCTTTGTTAACACCTTCAGTCATTTACTTTGTCCTCAACTCTCCATAGAAAGAGGTCTCACCACAGTTTGCCAACAATCTGAAACTTTCCTAGACTGTTGGATTATGAGAAATAAGCTTCTAGTACTGAGGCACTGAATTTCGTCATTTTCCTAATCACAGAGGTGTATTACCCTCGCTGCAGTACCAGAGCTCACCGCTTCTGCATGTATACCTTTGGTTTATGTATCTCCTCTGCATTTCACACTTGCGTATCCAACTATCCACTCTGTAACCAACTGCATGCAGAGGAAGTATCTCATTCTTCATGATTCAGAACAGGACTCTCTTAATTTCCATCCCTCTGCATTCTCCCCCTTTAGAAAATCACCCTCCATTCTTCCTGCTCAGGCTCCAAATCATGAAGCCATCGCTGACACCTCTCCATCTCTCACACCCACACCAGTCCTCCAGGAAAGGCCATCATCCTCTCTTGCCAGATGATTGCAACAGCTTCCTAACTGACTTCATTGTTTCCTCCCTGGCCCTGACCCCTCTCAACGTAGCAGCCGGAATAACCCTCTAAAAATATAGGTCAGTGTTAGCCTCACTCGGTGGGTTAAGCATCCAACGTTGCCTCAGCTGTCGTAGGTCACAACCGCTGCTCAGATTCAATCCCTGGCCTGGGAACTTCCATGTGCGGTGGGTGTGGCCAAAAAAACCAATCCAAACAAACTAGTACTTATGCAGAACCTACCCTGTGCCAGGCACTGCTCTTTGCACCTCAGATGCAGCAGAGACTAAGCCTGAGAAAAACTGTGGTCCTGTGGAACTGACTCCCAGTGAAGATGGAGGAGCCGTAAAAGCACGCTAGGGGGTAGCAAGACGCTGATTGCTTTCTTTGCTACTAGGCACCTTTTCTTCTTTCTTTTCCTTTTCTTTTCTTTATTTTTTAAGGCACCTTTTCTAGCACCCGTATTTCCACTGGAGAATGGCCTTTTCTTTTGGATACAGTCTGTTAGGACCGTTACCCGGGGTGACCGACCCTCCCTCACCAAGACAGGCCAGTGTACCTGTCCTGCGATTTGAATCTTCAGAAAAGTAGCAAAAAGATTGAGAAGAGTTGGAACTCATTCATTCCAGGGGTGTTCCTGAGATGACTCCATTGAGAAGCTCCACATCTGCCCTGCTTCCTACGCATTTATGAGCCTTGTTCTATACAGGCCTTGTTCCCCGAGCCATGACATCTTCCTAAGAAATTCCTGTGTCGAGTTAGGTGAGGCTGGTTCTGAAGCTTGTGGTTAAAGGACTCTAATTACAAGCCCGAAGTTTAAGAGCAGGTCTCCGGGCCCAGGGGACAGACTGGTAGAAATAAATAGTAATGGTGTTTCAATAACTTCCATTAACGTCGCCCCTTGTTTCTTGATATGGGCACCTGAGGCTTCCTCAGTCTAATGCAAGGTATTAAGCAAAAGCAGTTCCAAGCGGCCTTCTTCCAATCGGATTGCTGTGCTAAGATCTTCCTACACAGAAATTCTGAAGACAGCCTTGGAAATAGTTTTTAAAGCACAGACTGAAGCACAAGCATGGGTTAATAGAACTCTGATAAAGACACAAAAGCATTTAGAGCTGGCAGGATTAAGCCAGAGCTCAGAACCAGACCAGCAGGACAAGGGAGACTCCAAGCCCTTATCCCAGACTCCTTGAATCAAATCTCTGGGCTGGGCACTGGGCAACCATTCAGAGGCTAAGATTTGATAACCCTGTTGTTCAGGGCTGGCTTGAGCCCTCGGATTAGTGCTTGTCCGACTTTAACATGCAGACCGCTGATCTTGCTAAAATTCCGATTCAGATTCAGGACATTTGGGTGGAGCCTGAGATTCTGCATTTCTAAGGGCTGGGCAGATGATGTCCTTGCAGCTCAGATGGGTCATAGTCTAAGAGGGCAAACCCTGAGGCTGGGAGGCGCTGGGCACAGATGCAAGGAGGAAGCTGAGAAGTAGAGCCTGACCGTTCACTCCTTGGTGAACTGACAGAAGGAAGACATGGAGCCTGCAAAACCCACAACTGGGTTATTATTTATTTCTTCTACATCAAAGTATAATTGATGTATGATGATGTGCTAATTTCTGCTGTACAGCAAAGTGACTTTGTTATACACATATATACATTCTTTTTTAATATACCTTTCCATCATGGTCTGTCCCAGGCGACTGGATTTAGTTCTCTGTGCTGTAGGGTAGGACCTCATTGCTTATCCATTCTAAATGTAATAGTTTGCATCTACTAACCCCAAACTCCCCGTCCATCCCTCTCCCTTCCCCCTCCTTGGCAACCACAAATCTGTTCTCTATGTCTGTGTGTCTGTTTTATAGATAAATTCGTTTGTGCTATATTTAAATGCCACATATAAGCGATTTGTCTTTCTCTTTCTGACTTACTTCACTGAGAATCTCTAATTGCATCCATGTTGCTGCAAATGACATTATTTCATTCACAGTACTCCACTGTGTATATACATACATATCACAACTTTTTTTTTTCTTTTTTTACAGCTGTAGGTATGGCATATGGAACTTCCCAGGCTAGGGGTCTAATCGGAGCTACAGCTGTTGGCCTACACCACAGCCACAGCAACGCCAGATCCAAGCTGCATCTATGACCTTCCCAGAAGATCAGGGCAACCCTGGATCACTAATCCACTGCGTGAGGCCAGGGATGGAACCCCCATCCTCATGGATACTAGTCGGGTTGTTTCTGCTGAGGCACAACAGGAATTCTATGTATCACTTTCTCTTAATCCATTCATCTGTCAATGGACATTTAGGTTGTTTCGAAGCCTTGGCTGTTGTAAATAGCGCTGCAATGAATATCGGAGTGCATGTATCCCTTTGAATCGTTGTGTCAGGCGATATGCCCATGAGGGGATTGCTGGATTGTATGGTAATTCTGTTCCATAACCAGTGCAGTGCTACCTTCTTCTGGCTTAACCTGGCGGGTGGGGGGCGGGGGGTGGGGTGGCACAAAGCATCCAGGAGACTCAATCCTCAAGAAGCTACTTTGCCCCGACCCTTTCTCTCTGATTCCTTGTTCAGCATTACAGTATGAAACAAAAACAAAGATGTGATTCCAAAGTTCAACCAGATGTAATTCGTTGCTTTGTTCTTAATTAGAGTGCAAAGTACTCTCTTTGCAGCCATCGCAACTGTGTAGATGACAAGTTTCCTGTTTTCTGCTCTAAAAAACTGCTCATTATGATAAAAAAAAAAAAGCGTTCCTACAAAGCAAACAAAGTTTGCAAATGATTGATGAGACGGAATCAGATTATCCCAAAGAGCGTGTGAATATTTAATTAGTAGACATGACCCTTCCCTTTCTGTTCATTGATAAATTCAGTAGAAATCATGGCCCAGGTGTTATGCTGAGCATTGACATTTGTCACAAGGGTTATGTGCTCCCAAGAGCCTGGCCAAGAAACTCAGAAATTCAACCTCCGTATATTGTTTGATGGAACTTGTGGGATCCACTCCATCGTTGGGTTTATTTATTAAGTGGAAGACTATGTGCAAATCCCTGGTCCAGGTCCTCTGGAGGAAATGCAGAAATGAAGGTAGAGTTCCAAATGGCAGAGAATAAACAACAGGTGGTCTAGGCTGCGTTCAGAACATGAGTCATACTAAAAATGAGTGTGGGGTTTTAAAGAGTCATTTCCACTCCAGATTTCAGTGTACTCTACTCAGCATAAATGGGTATGTAATAGACACCACAATAGCTGGTTATTAAGGCAAAGCTCTATTGAATGGCTATTTTTATGCCTGTGAGCAGCATTTGCAGGGCTGAGCAGAAGGAGGGGGAAAAGTTACCTCTCTCAAGGCCTTTTATCCCTGACTGACAGGTCATCAAAAAATTGAAAACCTCTGCTTTATACTAGAATTAGTTCTCAAATAGCATTTCAAGAGGGACGAATAAGAACAAAATCACTTAGAAATATATGTTAAGCACCCACATGCAAATTCTTTGTGAATTTAAGGAGACTGCTGGAAATGGAGTTCTCTTGTGGTGCAGGGTGTTAAGGATCTAGCATTGTCACTGCAGCGGCTCAGGTCGCTGCTATGGTGCTGGTTCCATCCTTGGATGGGGAATTCCCTATGCTTCAGGGGTGACCGGAAAAAAGAAAAACTCCTGGCAATGATTAGAGAGAGAATGTGAGAATGGGAGGAAGAAGTCCACAGTGAGGGCAAGCCAAGAAAGAGGACCATTCCTGAAAGGGCTGAAGCGAAGTCTGTGCTGACATCAGCTCTTGCTAAGAAGAGGGATGCAGAGTGAGAGGTACAGAAACAGATCACCGGTACCTTGAAAGACTCGAGAAGAAAGAAAAGGCATCACAAGGAATATGGGCTTATTAGAGAGGTTTTCCCTGACCAATGTATCTAAAATAAATACTCTGATCCCAACACATTATTTTCCATCCATTTACCCTTACTCTCTTTTTTCCCATGATGCTTATTACTACATGACGTTATTTTATGTGTTATGAATACATATTTGTTTATATTCTGTTTTCATTTATAATGGAAACCCCACGATGCCAGGAACCTGGTCTTTTCCCTACTGTATCCCTAAACCGAGAGCTGTGCCTGGCAATAGTACTCAATAAAATATATGTTCAATGAGTTAAACCAATAAAGACATTTGAGACGGGGAAAAGGCAGAATGCTAGTACAAGTTTTAGAATAGAGATGCAATGAACGAGAATGAGGAGGAGGAGTTCCTGTTGTGGCGCAGCAGAAATGAGTCTGACAAGTATCCAAGGGGACGCAGGTTCCATCCCTGGCCTCCATCAGTTGGTTAAGGATCCAACATTGCATTGAGCTGTGGTACAGGTCCCACATGGGGCTCGGATCCCGCGTTGCTGTGGCAGTGGCGTAGGTCGGCAGCTGTAGCTCTGATTCAACCCCTAGCCTGGGAACTTCCATATGATGTGGGTGCGGCCCTAAAAAGAAAAAAAAAAATGTATGAGGGGGGAAGAGAGAAAATAAAAGTAGAACATTTTATCAAGTATCTTAAGATAAAAAGATATATGAGATCTTAAACTCATCCCAAATCCAATCTAAGCAGCCCGGAAGTATTGTAAAACTCTATGTGAGCTTTAGAATAGAAGCATCAAATAATTCTCAAGGAGGAAAACCGAGCCCTTGATTCTGGGTAGAAGGGCCCATGGGCTCTAAAGACCCTCCACTTCCTCCCATCTCAGCAACTTGACTTGCCCCAGGGGTTCACCAGACCCTTCTGGAAATTCACACTAGAGGGAGCATCCCATGTCACTTGGAAGCTGTTGGAGAAAAGAGAAAAGCAGAATTAGTAAGGGGGGAAAGTTTTATAAATGTAGTAACTAGTCAGAAATGAGAACTTGACAAGCCACCCCGCCTACACTTTCCTGGTCCCAGGCAGACAGTCTCTCATTGTTGGGATTATGTTTACTTGAGAAAAGACAAAGCCTCAGCTGTGAGTCTGTGGTTGTGCACGCCTAGCACTTCTTTCACCAACTGTCTTTGTGCTGAAGGGGCTGGTTTAGGCAAAGGACAAAGGAGCAACTTTTGACTCTACCAAGAGGACAGTGCATCACAACGCACCTTCTCCAACAGAGACCTGGGTTTTTGCCTCGTTGCCAGCTCTTAATCATCCTCAGACCGACAGGGCAGACACACAGCAGAATACTTCTTACCTAAGAACAACATTCAAATGCGGCTTAACCTGATGATGGTGGTTACCTCGGAAGCGTGAAGGGGAAGTGAGGGACCCTTTATTATTTTATGCAGTCTGAAAAAATGATGAAATTTATTGTTTACTTACTTTATAAATTCCACTTGGTATTTTTGAAACTGTAATTTTTTTTTTTTTTCACTTTTTAGGGCCACATTCAAGGCATATGGAAGTTCCCAGGCTAGGGGTCGAATCAGAGCTACAGCTGTAGGCCTTCGATATAGTCACAGCAACACCAGATCTGAGCTGTGTCTGCGGCCTACACCACAGCTCATGGCAACACCGGATCCTTAACCCACTGAGCAAGGCCAGGGATTGAACCCGCATCTTCATGGATACTGGTCGGATTCATTTCTGCTGTACTACAATGGGAACTCTGAAAGTGTAATTTTATTAAATAGAAAAGTGATGGGTTAGGGGTACTTTTTTTTTACTTTCTTTTTTTCCACTTAATTCATATATATATATATACATGTATACTTTTTTGTGTCTTTTTTTGGGGGGGGCCACACCCACAGCTTATGGAAGTTCCCAGGCTAGGAGTCAAATCGGAGCTATAGCTGCCGGCCTGCACCACAGCCACAGCAACAAGGGATCCCAGCCTGATCTGCGGCCTACATGGCAACTCAAAGCAACACCAGATCCTTAAACCACTGAGCGAGGCCAGGGATGGAACCCTCATCCTTATGAATACTAGTCGGGTTTGTTATCGCTAAGCCACACAGGAACTCGCTATATTTGTATTCTTAGGAGAATCAAATTGCAGAAGATTGTTTTAGGAAAAGTTGATGGCCATTAGATTTGAAATGTAACTGCTACTGAAACTGACAGTATTAAGGGCCTGAACCCAGCCAGAACACAGATTGGGACTTGAACCCAAGGTTTTAAATGAGAATCCCTCACCCAGTGTCTGGACTCACTGAGGTTCGGGTTCTTCACATCTCCGCACAGAAGGAACTCAGCAAGAGACAAGGCGACAGGCAAGAAATAGATTTATTGAGGTAGGCCACTTGTGAGAGATGCAAGCAGGCAGGCACGGAAGCTCTGCGCCAAGGATCCGGTGGGCTACAGCTTTTATCAGCCGAGGAGATTGGGGGTTGGAAAAACCCACCTCTTCCTTTCCGGAAGTAGTAGCTCCTCCTTACCATCTAGTAAGGAGGTTTTCAAATCCTCCTCAGTATCCCATAAGGTGTGTATTCAAGGAGTGGTCCTCAAACTCTTGCCCTCAGTCTGAATGTGAATGCAGGCCTCATTTCCCACCCCCCACCCCCCCACCCCCCGCCACCAGTGACCCGAGGCAATTCTCAAGGCTCCACTAGTGAAGCCAGCCTGCCTTGTGCTGATGGCTTTTTTGAGCAACTTATTTACTTACAGAGATCTCCCAATGTCCCCTAAGTGTCCCTCCTTATCTGTGGTCCTTTTCTGGGACTTTTAAAAATACCCATGTCTACTGCATCACTATCACTACCACGTCACACCTGTCAGAATGGCCATCATCAAAAACGTCTACAAATAGCAAATGCTGGAGAGGGTGTGGAGAAAAGAAAACCCTCCTACACTGTTGGTGGGAAGGTAAATTGGTGCAGCCACTCTGGAGAACAGTATGGAGGTTCTTTCAAAAGCTAAAACTAGAACTACTCTATGATCCAGCAATCGGACTCCTCGGCATATACCTGGAGAAAACTCTACTTTGAAAAGACGCAAGCATCCTAACGTTCATTGTAGCACTATTTCAATAGCCAAGACATAGAAGCAACCTAAATATTCATTGACACATGAACGGATAAAGAAGATGTAGTATATACATAATATGGAATATTACAGTGTTCACACACAATGAAATATTACTCAGCATAAAAAAAGAATGACATAATGCCATTTGTAGCGACACAAATGGACTTAGAGTAAGACAGAGAAAGACAAATATTATATATAATATAACTTATATGTGGAATCTAAAAAAATTATACAAATGAACTTATTTACAAAACAGAAACAGACTCACAGACGTAGAAAACTAACTTATGGTTACCAAAGGGGAAAGGGAGGATGGGATAAACTGGGAATCAGGGATTAACAGATTCACACTACTGTGCACAAAATAGACAAACAATGAGGACCTACCGTGTAGCACGGAGAACTCTACTCAATATCTTGTAATAACCTACAATGGAACAGAATCTGAAAAATCCCTTTGCTATACACGTGAAATATTGTAAATCAACATTAAAAAAGAAAGAAAATATCACTACAATGCAGGTAGGTTTTAGAGTCCTATGTAAATTTTAGCACAGGTGTGTCATTAAAAACTAATTCTTCCTTATCACCGGGTCCCATGAACTGCTCTGAGTTCTCTGTTCTGTGTTTATTTGTTTAGTCCTTATGACAACCAGATGAGGGAAGTATTATTGAGTCCCTGTTTACAGATGAGGAACGGGCATTGTTGGGGGAGGAGTGCAAGATGTTAAGTAAATTACAAAATCCTGTGATTGCGTCCTTGGGAGCTCCACGTTACAATACAGAGATGTGATGCAAGCTGTCCAGATCCTTTTCTTTTTTCTTTTTTTGTCTTTTTGTCTTTTTAGGGCCACACTCACGGCATGTGGAGGTTCCCAGGCTAGGGCTCTAATCGGAGCTTCAGTTGCTGGCCTACGCCACAGCCACAGCAATACCAGATCTGAGCCACGTCTGCGACCTACAACCACAGTTCGTGGCAATACCAGATCCTTAACCCACTGAGCAACACCAGGGATCGAACCCATAACCTCATGGCTCCTAGTCGGATTCATTTCCGCTGTGCCATGTCAGGAACTCCCAGCTTCTTTATCTTAACTTTTTAATTGAAATTTAACAAATGTATAATAAAGTATATTAAGTACACCTATCTTGGAGTTCCCATCGTGGCGCAGTGGTTAACGAATCCGACTAGGAACCATGAGGTTGTGGGTTCGATCCCTGGCCTTGCTCAGTGGGTTGAGGATCTGGCGTTGCCATGAGCTGTGGTGTGGGTCACAGATGCAGCTTGGATTCCACGTTGCTGTGGCTCTGGTGTAGGCCAGTGGCTACAGCTCCAATTCGACCCCTAGCTTGGGAACCTCCATATGCCACGGGAGTGCCTCAAGAAAAGGCAAAAAATAAGACAAAAAAAAAAGTACACCTATCTTGAGTGTATAGCTTGAAGACTTTTCATACAGATATCCACCAGGAAATCAGCACCTGATAAAAACACAAGGTATTTCCAGCATCCCAAAAAAGAAGTTCCTTGAGCCCCTTTCTAGTCAATAGCTCCCCGAAAGAAAGGTATTTTCTTGTTATCACAAATCATTTTTACCTGTTCTTGAACTTCACATAAATGGAATCATATAGCAGTTGCTCAGTTTTGGCTTCTTTCACTCAACATTGTGTTTGAGACCGTCATCCATGCTGTTGTATGTATTAGTAATTCATTCTTTTTTAATTGCAGTGTCGTATTCCACCATGCAAAGATTCTACAATTATTTATCCATTCTCTTGTTGATAGACTTTTGGGTTGTTTCCAGTTTAGCATTATTATGAATAAAACTGCTATGAATATTCTTTTTTATGTTTTTTAAGGAATAAATGCTCTTATTTCTTTTGGCTATCTACTTAAGAGTCGGATTGCTGGTTTACAGAGTAGATGTATATTTAGAGTCTACAGATATGGCCAAAGAGTTTTCTAAAATGATTTTTGTCAGTTGATACTTCCACTAGCAATGCACGAGAGTGTCAGTTGCCCTCCAGCGTTGCCAGCTCTGTCATTCTAGTAGATGTGCAGTGGTATCTCACTGTGGTTTTAATTTGCATTTCCCTGTTAACTAAGAATGTCAAGAGGCTTCTAATATTCTTGTTAGCCATTTGGATATCCTCTTGTGTGAAATACCTTTGAAAATCTTTTGCTTATTTTTTTAAATTATGTGGTTTGTCTTTTTCTCATTGAGTTACAGGAGCTCTGAATGTTGTCTTGTTTGGAATCCTTTGTCAAATACATGTAACTGGGAATAAATTCTCACAGCCTGGCTTCTCTTTTCATTCTCTCTCTCTTTTTTTTTTTTTTTTTTGTCTTTTTGTCTTTTCTTGAGCCGCTCCCTCGGCATATGGAAGTTCCCAGGCTAGGGGTCCAGTCGGAGCTGTAGCCACCGGCCTACGCCAGAGCCACAGCAACGCGGGATCCGAGCTGCATCTGCAACCTACACCACAGCTCACGGCAACACCAGATCCTTAACCCACTAAGCAAGGCCAGGGACCGAACCTGCAACCTCATCATTCCTAGTTGGATTCATTAACCACTGCGCCACGACAGGAACTCCTTCACTCTCTTAATGGAGTTTTTTAACACCAAATCCTTTTTCCGGAATTAGGTAATAATATATTTTATATGATATGTATAAAGGAGAGAACTTATAAGTTATCAACATGTCCAATATAATAAAATTTATGTCAATAGCTTCAAATAAAATCTGTTTCAAAAAACCATTTTATTCTTTCAAGCATACACTTCAATATTTATCCCATGTTAATTATGTACAAAGCACTCCGCTTTTGCTGCAAACATGGCTGAGATTCTTGCCCTCAAGGAACTCCATGACTTTAGCAAACAATACATTGCAAAATGTAATGGGAGTAATATTAGATATGTATACATTTCCATGAGATCAGCTGGAGTGAATGTACTATGAAGGAGCCTGGCAGGAAGAACATTAAAGCAGTTTCACCAACGGACATTGCCCTGGACTCGAATGAAGAGGCAGGAGGCTTGCTTTGTCCACCAAGCAAACTTTCGGGAAGGGACACAGAAGGCCTGGAGGGGTCAAATGCAAATACCTTGCTCTCCCTAAATTATTGATTTCCAGTTTGTGGTTTTCAGACCATCTGCACAAAATGGACCTGGAAAATATGTGAAAATTACAGATTACTTACAGCTTTTAACCTCAGATCTTTGTAATTCAAATCTTTGAAGGTGGGACTTGATAATCCGTAGTTTGATGATGCCCCACGTATGATTGTAGTCTTATTTTACACCTTTATGCTTAAGAACCAGACTAGAATGTAGAGGGACCAATACAACACAGGAAATGGTGTTTAAACCCAAGTGTGAAGAGCCTTTCCTTGAATTTCACGTTGAAGAGTTTGATTAAATCCAAGTGGACAATGTAAGGACATTAGAGGAGTTTTTGAAGAGAAGAAATTTTTAAAAATCAAGATAAATGATCTTTTTATTTTATTAGTATTAAAGTATAGTTGATTTACAATGTTTCATCAAATTCTGTTGTATAACAAAGTGACCCAATCACACACATTTCCCTGTGCTGTACAGTAGGATCCCATTACTCATCCATTCCAAATACAACAGTTTGGATGCCCCAAACCCCCCAAATGCCCATCCATCCCACTCCCTCCACTTTTCCCTCCAGAACCCCAAGTCTGCTCTTCTTGGCCATGATCTGTTTCTGTTTGTTAGTTTGTTTGTTTGTTATTTTTAGATAGGATCATCTGTTCCATATCTTACATTCTACAAATAAGTGATATCGTATGGTATTTGTCTTTTTCTTTCTGGCTTACTTCACTTGATATGCGAGTCTCTAGATCCATCCGTGTTGCTGCAGACAGCATTTGTTTGTCTTTTTTATGGCTGAGTAATAGTCCATTCATCTGTTGATGGATATTTAGGTTGTTACCATGTCTTGGCTATTGTGAATAGTGCTCCTGTGAACATAGGGGTATATGTATCTTTTTCAATGAAAGTTTTGTCTGGATATATGCCCAGCATTGGCATTGGAACTCAATGAAAGTTATGCCTGGATCATATGGTAGCTCTACATTTAGTTTCCTGAGGCACCTCCATACTGTTTTCCATAGTGGTTGTACCAACTTATATTCCCACCAACTGTGGAGGAGGGTACCTTTTTCTCCACACCCTCTCCAGCATTTGTTATTTGTTGATTTGTTAATGATGGCCATTCTGACTGATATGAGGTGGTACCTCATTGTAGTTTTGATTTGTATTTCTCTAATAATTAGTGATACTGAGCATTTTTTCATCTGCTTGTTGGCCATCCGTATGTCCTTGGAGAAATGTCTGTTTAGGCCTTCTGCCCACTTTTTAACTGGGTTATTTTTTTGTTGTTGAATATTGTGAGTTGTTTGTGTATTTTGGAGACTAGACCCTTGTCTATTGCATCATTGGCAAAGATTTTTTTCCCATTCTATGCATTGTCCTTTTTTTTTTTTAAATGATTTCCTTTGCTGTGCAAAACTTTTGAGTTTGATTAGGTCCCATTAGTTTATTTGTGTCTTTATTGTCATTATTCTAGGAGGTGGATCAAACAAGATGTTGCTGTGATTTATGTCTTGATAAATTTAATTCTACTTCCCAACTGTTAAAATCATCAAGGAGATGTGTGATCTATCTGACAGTATTTGAACAATGCCTTGACTAAAAGTCAAAGGAGAAAATCATAGTTGTATTTACTATTCCAGATCAGGGATCATAAAATTTATTCTGTAAAGGGCCAGACAGTAAACATTCTATGCTTTGCAGACCGCACATTCTCTGTTACACCTACGCAATTCTGCTCTTAGCAGGAAAGCAGCCAAGCAGCCATAGAAAATATATAAATGAATGGGCATGACTGAGTTCCCACAAAACATTATTTACGAAATCAGGCAAGCCAGATTCAGCTCATGAGAAGTAGTAGTTTGCCTTCTTTAGTTCTAGATAGCTTCTCTCAGTCTAGTTAAAGGCTTAACTTCACAAAGTTTGACTCATGGATATCTTTTCCCCAAATATCATGTGTAATGTCTACTAATTTAAAGAAATATAAATCTGAAAAAATTATGAAAAAAAAATTTAGTAAAAGCTAGATTGTCATATATTTGACAAGGAAATGTCCTAGATGCTGAACATGTAATGAGACATTTTTTTTATAATGATTTTTGTAAGGAGACTTTTTTTATATAATGATTTTTATTTTTTCCATTATAGCTGGTTTACAGTGTTCTGTCAATTTTCTACTGTACAGCATGGTGACCCAGTTACACATACATGTATACATTCTTTTTCCTCACATTATCAGGCTCCATCATAAGTGACTAGATATAGTTCCCAGTGCTATACAGCAGGATCTCATTGCTTATTCATTCCAAATGCAATAGTTTGCATCTATTAACCCCAAATTCCAGTCCATCCCACTCTCTTCCCCCACTCCACCCCCCACAACGAGTCTATTCAAGGAGACTGTTTTAGTCTAGATTTTTTTTTAAAAAAATTGAAACTTTACAATCAAATATAATGCATGAAGCTTCATAGGACTCTGGATCAAAAAAGAAAAACAAAAACAGCTCTAAAGAACATACATGGAACACATGGGAAATTTTGAATATGATCTATACATTAGGTGATATTAAATGTTACATTTCTTTGTTTCTTTCTTTTTTTAATGCTACACCTGCAGCATATACAAGTTCCCAGGCTAGGGGGTCACTGGGAGCCGAAGCTGCCACAGCAATGCCGGATTCTTAGCCCACAGAGGGAGGCCAGGAATTGAACCCACATCCTCATGGATACTAGTGGCCTTCTTAACCTGCCGAGACACAGGGGGAACTCCTAAATGTTGCGTTTCTTTTTCTTTTTTTTTTTGTCTTTTTGTCTTTTTAGGGCCGCACCTGTGGCATATGGAGGTCCCCAGGCTAGGGGTCTAATCGGAGCTACAGCTGCCAGTCTACCCCAGAGCCACAGCAATGCCAGATCCCAGCCATGTTTGCAACCTCCACCCCAGCTCACAGCAATGCCAGATCCTTAGCCCACTGAGCAAGACCAGGGATAGAACCCACATCCTCATGGATCTCAGTCGGATTTATTTCTGCTGAGCCAGGATGGGAACTCCTGCATTTCTTAAATGAGATAATGAGATTGCAGATATATAGAGAATGTCTTTGTTCTTAGATATGCATGCTTATATTTAGGGATTAGAATATTGTGAAAATGGTTCAACAAAAACAAGAGAGACTTGGAGTTCCCGTTGTGGCTCAGTGGTTAACGAATCTGGCTAGGAACCATGAGGTTGCAGGTTCTATCCCTGGCCTTGCTCGGTAGGTTAAGGATCCGGTGTTGCCGTGCGCTGTGGTGTAGGTTGCAGACACGGCTCAGATCCCGAGTTGCTGTGGCTCTGGTGTAGGCTGGTGGCTACAGCTCCGATTCGACCCCTAGCCTGGGAACCTCCATATGCCGAGGGAGCGGCCCAAGAAAAGGCAAAAAGATAAAAAAACAAAACACAAACAAACAAAAAAAACCAAGAGAGACTAAGGCGTTGTCTTAGCAATTGTTAAATCCAGGTAAAGGGCATAGAAATGTACGGTTATTTCAACTTTTCTGTGGCTCTGACTTTTTCAAAACATGGAATCAGGGGAAACAAATATTGTAGCGTTCCATAAAGACTGTGCTATTTTCTCCTTTGGAAATGCCAAAAAGGACTGGTCTACTTCAAAGCAAGTTAACTCAGCATTAGAATTCTATCATTAAGTAATGGAAGGCCCCGCAGACACTCATCTTTAGGCCCGGAGTTTCCATTTATAACTTTTGGCCCCGGCAGCCCCGTCCCCACCCCCACCCATCCGCTTTTGTTTCCTCTTTTTCTTCCCTCGAGGTCCCCCCGAGGAGGGGCGTGGAAAACATTCGCTTTCCACCAGAGTCTCGGCCCGTCTACACTGGGGAGTGCGCCATGTCCAGAGCAGCCCCGCACCCTTTCCTGCGAGGAGGTGCGACTGTGGCGCTGGCATTGTCACTGTGGACCCTGACATTGTCACGCTTAACGTTTTGAGGAGTCCCTTCTGCATGGCGGGTGGGAAGTCGATCAGGATGAGGGGACAGGGGCAGCACTGCCCACGGGGACAGGAGGCTCCGGTGGAGCCCTGGGCTCTTTCATCTCCCTTCTCTTTTCTGGCGCAGCCCCGGCTCCTCGGGGTGGGGGGGGGGGTGGAAGCCTTGCTCGGTCACTGTGCCTTTCTCTTTCTGTTTCCTTCCCCTTCCCCTCGGCCGTTACAGAATCTCACGTTTGAAAATTGCTCCAAGGGGGACTGGAGGTTGGCAGTTGCAAATAACTAAATTTAAACCTCATGAAACATAGCAGTCATTTAGGCTGCCGCATAAATTTACCCAGAAAAAAATATATATATTATATGAAAGACAAGCAGCGTGCTGTTTCAAAAGAATAGAGCTAACAATAGCAACCCGCAAAGCCTCATGCCTATGAAAACCACGAGCTTTGGCGTTTGATAGACCTGGGCTCGAATCCCTGTGAGGCCGCTGACTGGCAGGATGGTCTTGGACAAATTACTTAACTTCTCTGAACCCAGTCTCTAATCTCTAAAATGGAACAAACCACCCCTACATCTTGTTAGGTTAAAGTGCCGCAATATAATCTTTCTTCTTGGCTGGGAAGCCAGTAGACATCTGAACATTGATCTGGTATAATTGCAGGTGGGGCCCAAAGTGATCCTTTACATGCCACAGGTAGGGCTGAGGACACAGCCCACCTGGGAGAAGGCGGGGTGCGGTGGGGGAGGGGCAGTCGGCTACACTCCCCCAAAAGGCAAAGTGGACGTCTTTCCGATCTAAATGCGTCCAGATATGATCAGCGTTTCTCCAAACAACAGGAGGAGGAATCACCCAGGGCTGTCCCGTGAACATGCGGATTTTTATCCGTTAAGTCTGGAGGAGGGGGGGCCGCAGTTCTGAACTTGTATCAAGCTCCGCAAACCCCTAGATGCTGAGAAGACACCCCCCCCCCCCCCAAGGAGATCTCCCAGACTGAGAACTGCTCCGACTTCCAGGCTCCTTCCCTCCCCTGTTCACTGGCCTTCTCATTCGGGGGCCGCGCTGGTCTTACGGGCCCATTTTTCCCCGCTTTCTTCCCATTCAACGTGATGTTCCTTTCACTGTTTTAATAAAGCAAAACTCCTTTTCAAAAGGAAGGAAAACAACACTGCAAGCAGCCAGTTGAAACCTCCTCCAAGAATTCAATAAAACCCTGAGGATCCCCACCAGCGTGAGGGGATGAATTCGAGTTCTGCTCTACAGAGAAAGTCGAGAACTGGAGAGAAAGCTGCGCAAACCTGAGCCCTGGGTGCACCTGTGACCCCAGGACCCCTAGGGTGGGCAGGAGACCAACGAAGAGTCTCTTGCGATTGTAAAAGTGAAGAAAAGGGGAGGCAAAGATTCAGAGAGGGAACCTTTGAACCTGCGCTTTGGGGCATCTCTCTTCACCGCCCTCCCAGCCTGCACACCAGCAGGCATTGCCCTTCCTCCGGCGGGCAAAGGCCAGTCCTGTGGAGCAGCTGGGGGCCCAGGACTGGCCCAGCAGGTTCTGGCCCCTTCGAGGCTTCCCTTTGTGAGTCCTCGGAGCTTGCAGGGCCCAGAGATATTTAAACAGCTTGATGGAGCATATGTTTAATGTCAGGGAGTTGTTAACGGGAAAGGGTTGGCTAAATTTCTCATCTGCAATCACCGAAATAGTTTTGAGGTGTTGTTTTTTTTTTGTTGTTGTTGTTGTTTTAATCAACCAAAGCAACAAACACTTATGGAGAGTCCATTAAAAGACAAGAATTAGGTTAAGGACTGTGGAAAATCAACTTTAATGAGACACTCCACTGCCTTAGGGAGTTTTAATATCATTAAAGGAGTGAGACAAACACATTATAAAAGCCACAAGACATGAATAAATGCAGTGGAACGAGTAAGAAAGTACAACTAATCAGAGACTGGAATGATGGAGTCCAGTAAAGTATAGTCTGTATTTGGCCAGGGAGTGCCACAGGGCCTGTTAGATAAATGCATAAATATTCAGAGTAAATGAACAGTGAATGTGAATAAGTGAGTGCAGAATAAGACTTTAATTTCTTAGAAAGCTAAACCCATTTCTCCTGGTTTTTTTTCTTTATTTTCTGAGCTGATTATTATCTGCTAGCCTTACATCCCACACAGCCCACACACAGGGCTTTCTGTCCTCCTGACTGACAACAGTCAGCCCCTAGAGTGCACAGCAACCCTCACGGCACATTTAAGGGGCTTTAGGGGGACTGCTGCTAGTATACTGGTTGCTACTTGCAGATGTCCTGAGAGCAGTCCTAGGACCTTAGAAACAACTGTTGCCAATTTTCTCATTGAAGAAAACAAGAAGGGGAGGAGGAGGAAGAAACCAGACACCTAGTGGGGACAGCACAATGACAGCAAAGGACTGACCCTTTCGGGAACATACCATCCCCGGCAACCTGCGGGTGGCTGTTCATGCCCCGGAGCAATGTGGGGCCGAATGTGCCCATTCAAGTGGGAGGGTGCTTGATGGCAGGTCCTGCTCAGTTGTACCTCAATAATATCTGCAAGTCAATAGAGTGATATTCTGGGTATGAAAAACTGGGAAATAAAAACTCTTAAAAGTCTACATAACTCTATTCCAGAGCTTCAACATTGCTCTATTCAATGAGCATTTATAGCGTGCCTGTTAGGTGCCCACTCTCAAAACCTGTTGATTACCTTTCACTGGGACATTGCACGTGATCAATAACAGACTTTGAAGAAAATTTATGAAAGACTTCGAAAGGATAAAAAAAAAAAAGAATTAGATTTCCAGGTGTCCTGGAATTCAGTGGAATACTAGGAGTTATCTGCTCATGAGCCTACCTTTCAGAGTTTATCTCGTTCCATAGGATATGTGCCTTTCATTGTCTTTGAGCTATTCTGCAACTCTGTAAGTGGCACACAATTGATAGTGATGCCAGTAGCGCCTCTTCGGAGCACTGCAACTTTGTTAAGGTGAATGTGCCATCAGCTCCAGCAGATGGAAGATGCCAGTTTCGCCTCCATTGGCAAAGGTATGCCAGTGCTCCTGATTGCCTATATACATATCTGTTCTTCAAAGTCTCCTTCGAACTGGAGGTTTATTAATTAATTGAGTTAAATACAATATTTGACACACATCCATTTTATATTTATATGAAAGTCATCGTAGCATTTCTTTTAAAAAATTATCCTTTAACATAGGAAACCAAGTTAACAAGGCATCCAATATTCAGATATTCATACCTTAATGGCAATAGAGAAAATAGAGAAAATTCAAGTTTGTAATTGTGAAAGAGAATGTTTTATGTACAAAACGAGTATTAAAGCTTTATCCAGTGGAGCTAATAATTTTAAATATAGCATGCTCTAACACGGTAGTTCTAAGAGAAAAATTGGCACATTAGAATTTTTTTTCTCGGTGGTTATCAATGGGAACACTTTGAAATATCATTAGTGTGCAGGAGGAAAAACTTCTCCTCTACCCTCTTGTTGTAAGTGCCTATGGCCTGCAAATGAAACTGACAAAAGATAGATTAACAGGAGAAAAGGTTTATGCTGTACACACACGTGGGTTGTGTAGAATGAAAAAGTGAAAACCCAAAGAAGTGGTTAGGGCTAGAAGCCTAGATATCATTTTAACAAAGGGTGTTAAATTGTGGAGAAGTGTTAATGCAGAGTCAAAGGATTTGGGCTTCTAAGGACAGTCAACTGTGGGGAGATGAATCTATGGGGAAAAAACTAACGGAAGTTAAGGGTCATTTCAGTAACTTGGTATAGGCGGACTCATCTCGGTTCTGACATTTTGTCTCCTTCGATAAGCGCTGTTCTCCTTCTCCTGGCAGAAGGAGGGAGCACCCTTCACAAAGGGAATTTTATGTCTTGGTTTAAGTTGCAAAGCGGGAGGACGGAGTTCCTCCTGCGTCTGTTTCTTAATTGCCTTCAGCTGAAATAATGTGTGTGCTAAAGTGGCCTATTGAGGGATGGCGTATTCTGATCCCTTTCGTTGACACCAGTTCCATTGCTTTGTTTATGCCTCTGCTCCCTGATATTAATACAATAGGTGTATTATTTCTCCTGATATAATAACCATCCCCTTTAAAGCCTTCAGAGCCAGGTCTGGATTTCTGCAGGGTCGATCTGCCTTCTGCTATTTTCTCCTTACATCTAGTTCCCAAGACTTCTTGCCACTGGGGATCCACAAAAGACAATTTACATTGAACCAGAACTGTTGCTTTAGCCAAAAGAATTAAAGAGATAACCAGTTCAATCTGCAGAGGATTTGGAGATTGATGTAAGAATTTTTTTGACGTACGTATAGCAGTTCTAACACGTGTGAGCTTTGCCATTCTATACTGCACCTTCATGTGCTAATATAGAGTGAGCTCTCACACACTAACTGAAAAAAGCCCAGTGCAGAACTGGGTAGACAATATGCTACCTTGTATGGAAAAAATGGAAGGAAGGTCAGAATGTGTATTAGAACTTGCTTGTATAGAAAAGATGGGAACAAAATTGGGTATTTGGGAGGTAAGGACAGAAGGGAGATTTTTAGACTATATATACTGGTTTATGTTTTCTGCTTTTTGAACCTTGTGACTGTATTATTTATTTTTTTTAATTAAGAATTTTTCAAAAAACTAAAAAAAGTAAGTACAATGTGTCTTGGGCTTTTCTTAAGCTCTAGTTACAACACGTAGACAATAACTAAAAATTGCAGTAAAATGTGAACTGTAAAATTATGAGTGTGTAAACATTTGCACGTACTCTGTGTACCAGGATGATCCATCAGAACAGCCTGTAAACAGATGCCCCCAAGCACACTGAGGACACCATCACTGCTGAGCAGTGACAATATCATGTACGGCCTTTAATTTGCAAGCCAAACGAGTTTCAAGAAAGAGAGAGTTGGAGTTCCCATCGTGGCTCATCGATGAACAAACCCGATTAGCATCCATGTTTTGATCCCTGGCCTCGCTCAGTGGGTTAAGGATCCTGCATTGCCGTGGGCTGTGGTGTAGCTCACAGGCTCAGCTTGGATCCCTTGTTGCTGTGGCTGTGGCATAGGCCGGTGGCTACAGCTCCAATTTGACCCCTAGCCTGGGAACCTCCATATGCTGTGGTTGCGGCCCTAAAAAGACAAAAAAGAAAAAAGAAAAAGAAAGAGAGAATTTGTGTTGGGGAAAAAAATTGCAAACATAAAGCTAACATTTGACACTCTATTCCCTACTCCGCCATATTCCGAATCTCCAAAACAAAGACCTCAGTTTCCAGGGGACCTTTGATTATATTAGGGAGACAGAGAGCAAGAGAGCGAGAGAGAGGGAGAGAGAGGTGTTTAAGGGGCCTCAAGCACTTTAGTGACAGAGCTACAATTAAACTACATTTTAGGTTGGTTTTTTGTTTGTTTGTTTTGCGTCTTTTTAGAGCTGCACCTATGGCATATGGAGGTTCCCAAGCTAGGAGTCCAATTGGAGCTGCCACTGCCACTGCCACTGCCGACCTACACCACAGCTCAGGCAACGCCAGATCCTTAATCCACTGGGTGGGGCCAGGGATCGAACCCAAGTCCTCATGGATGCTAGTTGTGATCATGACCACTGAGCCACAATGGAAGCTCCTATTTTAAGATATTTTAAAATGTTTGGGAGTTTATTAAGTCTTTGGTCTGCATTGGAAGTGCACAGTGCATGGGGCAAATTATTTATACAGGATATATAAAATGTACAAAAAAAGATACCTGCCCCTTGGTAATATTACTGAAATCTTTAACACCAGACTGGTTAGCCCCTGCAAAGAAAAACCTTAAGCATGGAACCTATATTAACTCCAGGGCCCATCCTAACCTCCACATTAACGCAAATAAAAGCAACACTAAAGCAGACAATAAATATCAGAAAAGCTGGCAAATGTTTTAGTCTTCCTAAGATGACATTCTAATGCCATGTTAAAAACCCAAAATGGGAGTTCCCTTCATGGCTCAGCGGTAATGAACCTGACTGGTGTCCATGAGAATGCGGGTTCCAACCCTGGCCTTGCTCAGTGGGTTAAGGATCTGGCCTTGCCATGAGCTGTGGTGTAGGTCGCAGATGTGGCTCAGATTTGACCCTTGGCCTGGGAACTTCCATACGCCTTGGGCGAATGTGGCAAGTGGCTGTGGTGTAGGCCGGCAGCTGCAGCTCCCATTGAACCCCTGGCCTGGGAACCTCCATAGGCCACGGGTGCAGCCCTAAAAAGACAAAAGGCGGGGAAAAAAAGACAAACAAAAAAATGCAAAATGCCTCAAGACATTTTCTTCTCTACATTTGGAGGGGGACTGCCCTGTTTTGCGACTGCCTTCAGCGTGGCTTATTTTGTCCGTTGGGTAACCTCACAATAGATTTGCTCTACATTGTTAAGAGTCAAAGCAGGGCTTGATAGATGTTAAAAGCTTAGACTGTTCTAGCAAATGAGTTTGTATCCTAGCACTGCTATTTACTAATCACATAAGCTTAGCCAAGTGAACTAGCTTTTGCGAATCTCAAGTTTCTCATCTTTCGAATGTTCTAAATAATACCCACCTCTCAGGCATCTGTGAGAAGTAAGAGGAGTTAACACTTAGGCTGGCTGCACACCAAGCTCCACTCTGAGCCCTTGACAGATAACGAGTCATTTAATCGTCAAAATGGCTTAGGAGTTAGATACTCAAGGCAAACCTCAGAGGGCTGAGGGACATTGAATAATTCCCCCAAAGTCACACAGCTGGCAAGTGGCTGAGCCATGATTTATCCTGAGGCAGTCTAGATCCAGAAGGTATGCTCCGAACCAGCACAGATACTGATGATGCTTCTGACCTGCAAGCAGCACTTATCACAGAGCCTTGGTGTGCCGACAGAGATGAAAGTAGTAGTGGATTATATGAGACAATTTCTTTTCTTTCTCAACCGACAGTCTGTGTATCAACACTCAAGTCAAGGACCCAGGCTCCTTCTCTCCTTGTGCTCTTCGCCTCCGTAGAATTGCCTTCATCCACCTGGTCCAGGGTGACTCATCATTACACACACATTCTATTCGGCCAGAGAGCAGAAGGGGACAGGGGGCCGGGTGCCGTCCCCGTACCAGCATCCCCCTAAGGTTGCACATCTCACTTCAGCAAACTTCCTATTGCCTAGCACATCCTCAGACACAGGTGACCGGGAGAGGCTACAATGTTGCTTTTATCCTGAGAGAGAGGGAGAGAGAGAGGGAAAGGGAAAGTAAATGCAGCAAAATGTTTACAACTTAGAGAATCTGGGTAAAGGGTGTACAGGTTTTTTTCAAACTCTTCGTGCAATTTTTCTGTAAGTTCAGTTTTAGAGTAAAAGTGGGTTTTTTTGGACGCACCTGCAGCATGTAGAAGTTCCTGGGCCAGGGGTCCAGGGATCAAACTCACACCACAGCAGCAATCCAAGCCGCTGCAATGACACCACCAGATACTTAACCCACTAGGCCACCGGGGAACTCTATAAAGTTTTTTAAAAGCCTATTTATGACAGGGGGAAAAAAAATCAATATCTACTACTTAGTCAGAACTTAAATTCCAAGCCCCATGCTAAGTACTTGTGGCCCAAACTACAGTTTTCCCAATATCTGTTTTTCCTTCCTTTTGAAAGGAATGCAGCCCTGATCTGGGTGGGCGGGGGCAAATCCTGCCCTGTGTTTTGTAAATGAAGTTTACTGGAGCATAGCTATTTGTGTGTGTGTGTGTGTGTGTGCATATTATATATATACATATATAATATGCACATAAATATGGCTATATATTATGGCTACTTTTGTGCTACAATGGCAGTAAGACAGTTTAGTTGCCACCAAGACCATCTGGTCCAACAAGGTAGAAAACATTTACACTTGGGTCTTTAAAGAAACAGTTTATTGACTCTTGCTCTAAACCAGTAGGTCTCAAACTTTAATGAGAATTTGAAACACACACACACACACACACACACACACACACATATCTTTTCTGAGCCATTTATATCATACCCTTTTACCCCTTCACACTTAAGAGTGTATTTCCTAAGAATAAGACTATTGCATGCATAACCACAGAACCATAATCAAATTCAAGAAATTTAAAATAATATTTTTTCCAGAGTCTACATTCTGATTTTTGTCTGTTGTCCCAGTAATGTTCTTTATAGCGTTTTCCCCCTTCCAATATAGGATCTGGTTTAGGATCACATACTGCAGTTTTGAATCTTTTTTGTGAGTTGTTTTTCATGTCTTTTCCCGGTTTTTGATAGGATTAACATTTTTTTTGATTTTAGAAATTCTTTTTGAGATATTAGCTCTTCAATTCTGATCCGGCAAAAATCTTCTTACAATTTGCCACTTGACTTTTGACTCTGCTTAGGTATGTTTCTGCCCTTGTAACCATGCCAAAGGGGTTTGTTTGTTTGTTTAATGTAGTGAAGCATTTTTGCACCTGGGTTTTGAGTCATAGTTAGAAGCTTTTTCCTACACTGGAGGTAAAGGTAAGATTCACCCACGTTTCCATGTTTTCTTCCAGTACCTGTATAGTTTCATTTGTTACATTTTGATCTCTGATTCATATGGAGTTCGTTTTCATGCGAAGTATGAAGAATGAATCTAAACTTCATCTTTTTCCAAATGGCTACCCAGTATTTGAATAGCACTTATTAAAAAGTCCATTTTTGCCCCAGAGATTTGAGATCCCATAGTTATCAGATATGAGATTTCCATATCTGATCTAGTTCTGGACTTTTCATTCTGTTTCATCAGTCTGTTTGATTATGTATGTGCCAGCATCACATGGTTTTAATTACAGAGGCCTTGCAGTATATGTCAACAGCAGGCTTTCCGAGTCTCTCCTTGTAGCTCTTTGCCCTGTTTTCCTAAATATTCCAGAATGTTTACTTTTCCATATGAATTTTATTTCAAACTGACTTATCTAGCTCCAGAAAAAAAATGTTGTTTTTGTTGGGACAACATTATAATTCCAGATTAGGTGCAAAACTTCTATTTTGAAACTGAAATGAGGGACAGTTTTCCATTTGTTTCAATCTTCTTCAGTGCCTTTCAGAAATGTTTTATAGCTTTTTTTGTATAGGTGTTCAACATTTTTTGTGAAGTCTACTCTAAATATTTTATCTGTTTGGGGGGCCTCTGCAAATAGACATTAAGAAATTTGAGGCTTAAGAGGTTTAATTGTTACATGTTAATTTTATATACTGCTACCTCACTGAATTCTTAAGTTTTACAATTAATTATCTAGGGCAGCACTGTCCAATTGAATGACAATGTATGAATTTAAAAAATATATATATAATGTAGTCATACACATAATTTTAAATTTTCTAGTAGCTAAATTTAAAATTGCTAAAAGAAACAGGTGAAGTAAATGTTAATACTTCATTTACCTTAGTATATCAAAAATATTATTTCAACATATAAAACTATTAATAAAATATTTTAAAATTCTTCTATGGGATCTTAAAATCCAGTGTGTATTTTATTTATTTATAGAATATTTCAATTTGGATCTTAAATAGTTTGTGAATTTAGATTTCATAAATTTTACAATTGGAAGATATTCACATACCCCCAATTTTTCCAAACATACTTAAAAGTTTTTGAGGCACTGAAGTACAAAAAAAAAAAAAACATTTTAATACTTGTGTCCACACTGACAAAACTTGTTCTTTTTTTCTTTTTTTTCCGGTATATGGAAGTTCCTGGGCCAGGGATCAAATCCGAGCCACAGTTGCAGCAACACAGGCTCCTTTAACCCACAGCGCTGGGCAGAAATGAACCTGCCTTCCAGTGGGGACCTGAGCTGCTGCAGTCAGATTCTTAACTCCCTGCACCAAAGCAGAAACTCCCAGCTGGGGGATTCTGAGAGCCATTCTGTGTGCTTTGCAGGAGATGACGTTGGACTTATCCTGCCGGGTGGCTCTTCTGTCAGTCTCGCCTCCTTCCCCGCTCATTCCCTCCTGTGCTTCACTCTGGCTCCCTGGAATCATCTCCTCCAAAACAGCCAGCATCTAAATCCTTGCCTCAGGCTCTTCTCTCAAAGGAAATTAAAGAAAAGATAGAGATTTACCGAATTTGGAGCATGGGCAAGTGTAAAAGGTGAAATGCTTGTAGGAAAACAAATTTGAAATAGCTGATAAGTCTTTAAAATATTCTGGATTTTGATCAGAATGTGAGAGCTAGAAATATAGATTTAAATTTATTTGTTATTAAATTAAGTAAGGAGAAAGGCAATGTTAAAAACCCTAGTCTGTATTGTGGTTATGTCAGAGAATATTCTTATTTTTTTCATTTTTTAAAGTTTTATTGAAGTATAATTGATTTACAACCTTGTGATAATTTCTGCCATACAACAAAGTGATTCGATTATGCATATGCATTCATCCATTCTTTTTCAGATCCTTTTCCCATGAGAATATTCTTACCTTTAGGCATACACAACTTATTCCTAAAAGTTCAGAAAAATATGTTTATGTATGTGTACACATATGTACACGTCTCTGTATATACATGTATGTACACACACACACATATATATATGAAAAGAGAGTAGAGCAGGAAAGAGTGAAAATCTGGCTAAAATGTATATGGGTAGTCTTTGAACTATTCACGGAGCTTTTCTCTGTAATAAAATTATTTCCAAATAACATGTTAAAAAAAAAAAAGTGAATCTGACCTGGATCCATGACTACACAGGTTCGATCCCTGGCCTCACTCAGTGGGTTAACTATCCAGTGTTGCCGTGAGCTGTGGTGTAGGTTGCAGACATGGCTCAGATCTGGCGTTGCTGTGGCTGTGGCGTAGGCTATCGGCTACAGCTCCAATTAGACCCCTAGGCTGGAAACTTCCTTATGTCCCTGGGGTAACCCTAAAAAGCAAAAAATAAACAAACAAAAAAACCCACTATCATTTGGAGTTCCTTTTCCAAACCAATGACCTTCAGTCATAGCTTCAGGGTCAGCAGGCTTTTGTCTTTTAACCACCTACCTATAAAAGAATTTCCTGAAATACTGACAAGCTAATATTGTCAGAGGCTCCATATTTGGGTTCACTAAGAAAATAGGAAACATGCACTCGGAAGTGATTATAAACAGTCACACGTTCCCCCACTTGAAAATAAAAGGTAACGTAGCCTCTTGCCTTTTAAAAACTTGGCTGGCCCCTCCCGTGTCGTGATGAACTGCTTTGCAGAGGCTCTGAGAAAACTCATTAGAAAATGGTAAAACGGCTGAGATGTAGGATCTAAAGGTCGTGTGCTGATGTAATTTCTCCCCTGGGTTTCTTGGAAACTTTGGTCAGGAAATCTCTTGCTGAATTAGCAGAGACAACACACACAGGACAGGGAGAAGGTCTGCGATGCACCAACAGCACAGCCGCCAGTGAGGTGAACAAATGCGCATGAGGCTGCTCCAGCTTGTCAAGGCCGCAGAGTTTTACGATTATACGATTCCTTCACTGCCCACAGTCCCAACGTTTGGTTGGGGGGGCTTACAGTTGTCACCCATCCTAACTGCTCATCTGCAGGTTTCTGCAGTCCCTAATGGCACCGCCACGTCACCATCCGGTCTGTGCTTAGAGAAGCTCATTACACCTGAAACAGTCCAATGGAGTCTGTCTCCTTTATAAACAAGGATGTTCATGGCATTATTTTAATAGTAATAAAAAGTAGTTGGAACTTAAATGTCAGGCCGTAGATAAACTCGTAATTCACTGAAATTCTGAGTAGTAAAAAGGATAAGTTGGATCTATATGTAGCTGTTAGGAAAAAAGTCCTACAATATCCCATTAAGCAAAACAAAAAGGTTGTAAAATAGTTTACATAATATCATTCTGATTTTTGTACCAAAAGAACTGTAAATTATATCTCTATCTGCCAAAAAAAAAATTCTAGAACAATAAATTCCAAACAATTTCAAACCGTTAACAGTGGTTTCCTGTAGGGAGGATAAATGGAAAACACTTATGCTTACTTCTTGCGCTTCACTGTGGGAAGAGTTTCCCTTACACTTCTGACCTCTCGATCCTTAGTCCTTATTCCGCTGACAGCCTAAGGATGATCTCCCAGCATTTACGAACGCCTCCCTCACTCTCCATATCATAGACGTCAATGTAAAAATACCATGTCCTCTTCAAGTCGCCGCCCCGACCCCAAGCAAAGTATTCCCCACTTTTTTCAACCATACATTACGTGACAGGGATTTGAGTCCCTCCAACGAATTGGCCGCTCTCCTCTAGCTGGTCTCCAGTTCATCGATGAGCCTCCCAAAAGGTGTTAAAGAATGACACCCGCAGTGGAATACGGCTCTGGCTGTGAGGTGACCAGTGCCGAACAGAAAAGGGTCGTAACCTACCTGTTACCAGGCTGGTAAGAGTGGCAGTGTACCCTCACCGTATGCGCCGCACTGGTGACTGCGGCACAGGATCCACTCACATTGGGCTTTGCTGTCATATCAAACATAGATCACTTTCATCCACGCCACTAGCAAAACAGCTGCATTCTTCTCAATGTGTAAACATCTCAAATCACTTCCGTGCTAAATGCAAAAGCCCCCGTGTTTCCTATAGCGATCGTCTCTTCACAATCAAACAGACTCCCTCCGTTCCCGTTGTGGCTCAGCAGAAACAAATCCGACTAGGATCCATGAGGACGTGGGTTCGATCCCTGGCCTCACTCAGTGGGTTAAGGATCCGGCGTTGCCGTGAGCTGTAGTGTAGGTCCCAGACGTGGCATGGATCCCGTGTTGCTGTGGCTGTGGCCCAGGCCGCCGGCTGCAGCTCTGATTGGACCCCAGCCTGGGAACTAGCAAAGAGCCTCCTCCTTTCCCTTCCACCACCGCTTGGCCCAGATGACTCTGAGTAATTTAAAGTTACCCTTCTATATAATGCTAACAAGAAGCTCATGGCTCGTTTCAGGCCCAGTCCTGACCTCTAGAATGTCAGCGTTGCCCTTCGGCCTCCCAGACACTACTGCTTTCAAACTGCCATAGCACTTTCAAGGTTCCCTTCCCATTTTAAACAGATTCTCTTCAGGCTGTCCCGCCCACGTCTGATGCTGTCATTATCCTGTCCGAAACGCTTGAATGTCTTTTTAGAGCAGTGGTTCACAAGCCGGCTATATATTGAAACCATCTGGGGAACTTTGAAACTGTATCAGAGCCCAGGCCCCATCCAGACGAACTGAATCAGAGCTAATAGAGATAGGCCTGCCTGCATTTAAAAGCCACCAGAGAAGGTCTCTACCTTTTTGTCCAGCCACTCCTCTCATCGCTTTCCCCGTCATCTAACGGTATTAAGTGGATTTCTTCAGCACGGCTGTTTTCTCTCTCTGGGTTGCACGCTGTCAGTTTAAAGGATGCTTCATCGGGGAGGCCCTCCCTACATCTCCATCTCCACCTTCACCCAGTCGTTTCCTTCCTTGGACCTGACAGGGAGGCAGGGTTTAGGTTGATTCAAGCTGGTACACTGTTGGTATGCCCAAGTCAAGGAGCTGCCCAGAGTAGGGTGGGGGCGGAAGACTGGGTGTATAGAAGGGGTGGTACTCGCATCTCTTTCAAAACCCTCACACCCATGTCCGCGCGTGCGCGCGCGCGCACATATACACACACACACACACACACACACTGAACAAACCTCTTCTTCAAAAAGGTCAGATTGCAATGAAGGGAGAAGAAGACACTCGGGGAAGGAGAAAGTGTCTAGGAGCATTGTTTTATAATTAAAGATCAAAAGGGAGAAGAACAGAGTAGACTGGAGATAAGAATAAGGGGGAAGAGCTTGGTTTTTTGGCAAGGGGCCAGGAGTGGCCAGAATAAGTTTGGGACAGACGTGGGGGAGCTCCTGGGATTTACTCAGCTGCTGGGGCGACAGGGAGGTGTGTGGTCCGGTCAGCTGTCTGCAGCTTCGCATAACAGTTTTGGGTTCTGAACTAGGACTGATGTCGAGGTCACTGGTCTGTTGTTTGTGGTCAGCTTCTTTCTAGGTTTGACTATTTCTGGTTCTGATTGTTTCAAAAGTTGCCACCTTGTGATCTCACACTTTGTTTAAAATTTAATTTTATCAGAGTATATTTGATTTACTATGTTGTATTAGTTTCAGGTGTACAGCAAAGTGAATCTGTCATACATATAAATATATCCATTCTTTTTTCCCATCTAGGTTATGACAAATTATTGAGTAGATTTTCCTGTGCTATACAGTAGGTTCCCATTAAGCATCTAATTTATACAGTAATGTGTATATGCATTTGTATTCCCACTCTCCCAATTCTTCCATCCCCCCAAGGTTTCACCCTTAAACCATCTTGGAGCTCCCACTGTGGCTTAGTGGTAACAAACCAGACTAGTATCCCAGAGGATGCAGGTTCAACTCCTGGCCTTGCTCAGTGGCTTGAAGGATCTAGCGTTGACATGAGCAGTGGTGTAGGTCACAGATCTGGCATTGCGGTGGCTGTAGGGTAGGCCGGCAGCTGCAGCTCCGATTCGACCCTTTGTCTGGGAACTTCCATATGCCACGGGTGTGGCCCTTAAAAAGACAAAAAGCAAAAACAAAAAAACTGAAAAGTTGTCTTAATAACTTGAGATAGAAAATAATATTGGCTGCCTACCCAACTCCTATTTCCCATTTACTTCTTAAGAAACTTTTTCCCACACAGTTATATGCTTTAAAGAAATGTGATTACATCCCCACCTCCTTTTTTTTTTTTTTTTTTTTTTGCTATGCCCCCAGCATGAGGAAGTTCCTGGGCCAGGGATCAAACCCACGTCACAGCAGCAACCTGAGCCACAGCAGCAACAATGCCATATCCTTAACGCACTGAGCCACCAGGGAACTACACATCTGACCTCTCGATCGTGATTAGTCTAACATTCCGAGAAATCAGTGCATGGCATGGTTCCCCAGGCAACCGTTACTGGTTTGAGGTGTGTACCTAACCTGAAATCTGATTGGTTAGGGATAGGGTTTCTCTTCTTCTGGACCCATAAAGAACATTTGTAGCCCAATGACCACCTACAGCCATTTTCTAAAGAGAAAAACAAAGGGATTAAAGCCTCTCCTGATGACAGCAAAGCAGAGGGAAGCAAAGAATCTAAAATCTTTGATGACATCATTGAGCCATTGAATCACCCAAACTTGGATCCTGCCCTACCTCTGGACTCTTCGTTATGTGAGAAAATGAATGTTATCAGTTAAGTCATTTCCCGTGAGGATCTCTGCTATTGTACCCAAAAGCATCGTAACTTTATCTGGATGTAATTTTAGAAGATTAAATGCCTTAAGCTCACTTAAATTAGATGTTTATCTTCTCAAAATTTCTTCAACCTTCTTGAATCTTGGCCCTAGTTCTCTCTTTCCAGTATTTGTTCTGGAATTCTACATTCAAAACTCATCGGGATGCAGGAGTTCCTGCTGTGGCGCAGCAAGTTAAGGATCCCAAGTTTTCTCTGGGTGGCATGGATTTTTGATCCCCAGCCTGGTGCAGTAGATTAAAGATCCAGCATTGCCACAGCTGTGGTAGGTTGAAGCTGCAGGGCTTGGATTCCATCCCTGGCCCAGGAACTTCCATATGCTTCAGGTGCAGCCAGAGGTGGGGGCAAGGTGGGGGGCAACTCACTGAGATGCACAACCTGGTGCTTCCACTTAGGTCAGAGACCTTCTAGTTGAGCGAGGAGAGCTAATCTAAGATCTTCTTCCGATTCCCAAGGCTTAGAAGGGTGTCAAGATTGATTTTAACTTATCCAGTACAGCAAATGAGCTGTTAGGGGTTTTTACTTACTGTTACAAAATAGCATATGCATCTGCGGTAGCTCTAGAATAGAGCTCTAGAATAGAATCCCCACATGATAGGACTAGACACTTGGAAAGAGGAAAAAAAGTTAATTTGTCATCTGATGTGGGAATATTTTATTGTCATTGAAAAAAATATCATATGTCCATTCATCATGCCTGGTTTGCCACACTGTATTATTTACTTGTTCTTCAGAGGAAAACAAAAAATTTTATAGCCACAACAGTGGCACATCAGTTAGTTCCCAAAACCCTACAGAACAGCAGCAGCAAAGAATCATTTTCAAATGATCTCACAACTGAAAGAAAGTTATAATGTCATTTATCTTCAAGAAGGTGGTTTATCAGGTGTTGACATTAGAAGGCTTTCTGAAAAATGAATAATACAGAAGGGACAGATTGACACTTTGACAATTTACTGTCTTCCCATCACTGTTGGCCACACAAGTTGTTGTTAAGTTGGTTTCCTAAAACACCTAAAGAACAACTGTAAAAATTACAAACTCATCAGATGAATTAAAACTTAGAAAAAAGAAAGTTCAAGTGATCCTTCTACTTAGGGAATATAGACCAAGGTTAGAACATTTCGGAGAGTCAAATTTAGTATACAAACAATTGAGGAAACATATTTTGAATCATATGCATGTCTGCATAAAAAGTTTAAAATATCTTAAAGTCTTCTTTAGGTTGAAACGATAAAATATATTCAGAAAATATGGCTTGAGGAGTTCCCGTTGTGACCCAGCGGAAACGAATCTGACTAGGAACCATGAGGTTGTGGATTCGATCCCTGGCCTTGCTCAGTGGGTTAAGGATCTGACGTTTCTCTGAGCTGTGGTGTAGGTCACAGATGCAGCTTGGATCCCACGTTGCTGTGGCTGTGGTGTAGGCCGGCAGGTACAGCTCCGATTTGACCCCTAGCCTGGGAACCTCCGTATGCCACGGATGTGGTCCTAAAAAGATAAACAAACAGACAAACTATGGCTTGAGGAATCACTATTTCTGCCTCTTCATAGCGTGAGAAGACTCTGCAGTAAGATTAGGCTGTCGCCCATCTCCCTGTGCAAATTAAACTTGCCACAATCACTCTCTATCCAATTAATGTTTTATTTTCTTTAGAGCACTTATCGCTCACTGCAATGTTCTTATCTGTTTGTTGCCTAATTCCACTAGAATGTAAACTCTACAAGAGCAGCCGCCTCATCTAGTTTATTTGTTCCTGTCTTCCTAGCAAGGCATTTAGAACATCTGATGCCTTTTAGGGGCTCTGTAATGATCTGTGGCTCCCATAAAGGGATGAATAAATAAACCTCGGTTAAAATATGTTTTAATTTCCGGGGAAAAGAAAAGATTGTATGGTATATTCTACCTAATTCAATTAGTTACCAAAAAATTTCCCCAAGAAGTATTAATACTATGCCATTGTTATCAGATGGGCATAGGCATTTAGCAACTAGTTATGAAAAAGCAATGCTAAACTATGTACAGATAACTTTGAAATACAAAAATATTCATGGCATGACTTAGATTGTTTTAAAGCTTTCTAAACTTAACATAAATCTTCCCAAGTTGAAAGGTGTTTTCTTACTAAGAAGGACAAGTGCCATCTCTCAAGAATACTTGTGATCAGAGACATTGGACCTAGCCTGAGACCCGGGTAGCAATCACCGAAAGCAATTCTTCTAATTGCCCTACTGAACTTCTCTTTCACTTGGCAAATTCCTTGCCAAACACAGACTGTCTTGTTTCATTCCGATTACTCTAACAAAACATCACAAGCTGGCTAGTTTATAAACAATGAACATTTACTTCTTACAATTCTGGACGCTTGGAAGTCCAAGATGAAGGTGCTGGCAGATTGAGTGTCTGGTGGGTGTGACCACTTCCTGGACGGGCCACCCTTCTACTGTAAACTCACAGGTCGGAGGGACGAGAGGTCTCTGACCTCCCAGACAAGATTAAGGTACCAATCCCATTCCCAAGGGCTCTGCCACGTGACCTAATCACCTCCTGGATCACCTCCACGGAGACCCCCGTCTCCTAACCCCATCACCTTGGTGGTGAGGATTTCAACATATGCAATTTGGAGAGACACAAATGTTCAGAGCATGGAGTAGACAGACAAGAAGGGGCAGGGCCGAGAAGTGAGATTTCAGGTATCTAACTTCAAAGCCTGTGTTTTTCCCAGTAGATGAGAGTTGAGGACATGTTGGGCATGAAAATGAAGTAGAAGAAAGAGTTTAAAATCTCTTGGGAGAAAAAAAAAAAAGAAGAGAGAAACCTGGCCTTTACAAAATACCTGCTTTTCATGATCTTAAAGTTTTGTGGTTCATCAGAAAGTGAAGGTCACATTAATAAGGAACTGGATGCTGTCAGACAGACGAAAGTCAGTGCTGGGTGATGCCTGCAAACAGCACACAGGACCTTCCATCGAGGGAAGACCTTTTCCATCCTCATCACCGCTAAACGCTTCTTTATGGGTCCCCGCTGGATGACAAAGCAGGTGTTATACAAAGGAATTAATCTGAGGATTTGAAGCTATAAATTTGAGACTCAAAAGATCTCTCTTCTGGAGTTCCCATTGTGGCGCGGAAGAAACGAATCAGACTAGGAGCCATGAGGTTGCGGGTTCGATCCCTGGCCTTGCTCAGTGGGTTAAGGATCCGGCGTTGCCATGAGCTGTCATGTAGGTCTCGGACGTGGCTCGAATCTGGCATTGCTGTGGCTGTGGTTTAGGCCAGCAGCTGTAGCTCTAATTCAACCCCTAGCCTGGGAACTTCCATATGCCGCAGGAGCGGCCCTAGGCAAGGCAAAAAGACAAAAAAAAAAAAAAAAAGAAAGAAAGAAAGAAAGAAAGAAAAGAAAAAGGTATGGATTTTTGTCAAGGAAATTTCCTTCCTCCTGTTTCCATGCATGGAAACCAAATGCATGGTTAGCAAGGATGTATTCAAGGTGTGGCAAAAAATGTATACATTGAAATTAAACGGCAAATATTTGCTCTTTCACCTTGAACATTTACAGAAATGTTTTTTTTCCTCTGTGAAGTTCTTACTGCACATAATATAAATAAAAGTTAAAATGTCTTGAAATACAAGAGAATCTATAAGGTCATGGGTCACATTTGTAAAAAGCTTTGAAATGTGGTCTTAAAAATGAAAGTTTTGGAGTTCCCATTCTGGCTCAGCGGGCTAGGAGCCCAACAGGTATCCATGAGCATTCAGGTTCAGTGGGTTAAAGAATTCAGCATTGCCACAAGCAGTGGTGAGATCCCACGTTGCTGTGGCTGTGGTGTAGACCGGCAGCTGCAGCTCGGATTCAACCCCTAGCCCAGGAACTTCCACATGCCACAGGTGTGCCCCTAAATTTTTTTTTTAATGTAAGTTTTAAAAAATTTCGTTTACCAATATTCATTTCAAACCTATTCGAGCACAGACCATCCCCTGATTTAATTACTGCTTTATTTTTCTCAATGCAAGTGAAAAAAAGGAGTTTCAGTTAAAATAAGCTACATAGCCTCAAATTTGAGGTTCTCATAATTTTTGGTAAGTTCTACTATAAAGTCTAAAATTTTTGTTTGGGCTTCCAGCAGGACTGAAAATATAGAAAACCTTGCACACATTCATAATATTCCTGGTTCGTTTTTGGCCAAAGCTAAGATTATCTCCTTCTTAATGAATAGTAATATAAAGTAATCTGCTTTATCTCCTGTTGTTGAAAACGTTGTATTTCTTTCACAAGAAGAAGTGTACTTGGCTTATGTTTGGATTTCACACAGCCTCTCTGAGCCTTTCATTAGAAAGAAACCAATTCTGCAGCCAGGTTAATAGAAGATGTTTGTTTAAATTCTGAACAGTCTGAGCAGCAGTGGTTGAAGGGGGAGCTAAGTGATCCAAAAGAGGAAAACAGAACATGAAGTTTCCAAGCCACCACTGGCCGAAAGCCTACAGGGCCCAGAGCTGCTCAGTGGCCTGGGAGACAGAAGTTGATCTCGATTGCAGTCACGGAGCGCGGGCAGCAGCTTTTGGCCCCAAAGCATTGCATTTCATGGCCTCCTCTGTTCTGGCAGCATCGGTGGGGAGGCCAGGGAGCAAAAGAGCCTGTAGGACTGAACTCTTGACTGGAACTGACTTGATTCATCTGGCGAGGGAAACCAGTCCCGTCTTGGATTTAAGCAAACAACTGCTGTGGCACCCTCTTTCATAAGCATGACACTCAAGAGAGAATACACATTAAATTTTGAAAAGCTGTACTTTGGTCTTTCATCTCCAGACTTTTCTTTGAAAACTGTGCTTTCCATAAATGGAACTGAGCATCCGGAGATGTTAGATAATAAATTATAAATTCTTACTGGAAATGAAATGATGTGGCTAAATTTTTGGTTCTGGAAAAAATGCCTTCTGTTTTAGCTGCAAAAAAAAAATGTGTACATTTTGGAAATATTTAGGAACATTTCAAAATTTGTACCAGCTTTTAGGAGACACGGAGAAATTAAAACCCATGGTTAAGCCTGCATTATTACAAATATCCATTTAGTTACATGAATTCAGCCAAGAAAGTAAATCTCATGAAAATCGATCAAAGCTTATTTTTCTTTTCAATCACATAGGTGAGATAAATAGCTGATTAGCCGAGGATATTTTTAAACCCGTCATACGGCCATTTAAATAAAAATCTGTTGTTATTTAATCACAAAAGTAATACAGGCTTATTATGGAAATTTTGGAAAATATGAAAAATCCAAAGTACAAAATAAAATTATCCATAAAGCCCTTGTTCAAGGATAATCACCATTACTTTTTTATTAGATGACTTTTGGACTTTTCTATACATAAATTATGTATATGTTTACACAAAATTAGGTTAAAATCATATCATTATTTTGTCACTTGTTTTCCCTCCCTCAATATTATACACAGTTTTCCTTTATTCTACTACATTTAATCTCATAATTGATAGATAAATCGTTGCCAATATTTTGTTATTACAAATACAGCTGCAATAAATGTCTTTGTAAATAAATTGTTTATCTACTTTCCATTATTTCATTGGGAGAATATTAGCACTGGAATTTTAAGATAAACATTTAGCCTTTTAGAAACATTGAAATAAATTATACTCCCACAAATAGTGCTAAGGAGGCTAGTTTGCTGATTCCCTGGCTAATACTGGGTGTCATCAACCACTCGTTTTTACACATAGAGCATAATCTAGCAAGTGCAGGAGACGGGCAAGTACACATATTTCCTTCTAGATGGTCCAGAGATTTCCTTGGAGTTTCCTTTATACTCAGTTATAATGAGTCAGAATCAAGTCTTCAAAAGTGGGACAGAGGGACAAAATTGACAAGAATTTGGGCCCGGTGTCCATAACTTCTCTCATCTGGCTCAATTGTTCCCACGTACCCATGTGCCTTTGCGCTGAGGCTGTCTTTGTTTCTAGTTATTCAGTAAATTACAAAAGTCGGATCAGCAGCAAAAGAAGTGAGTTGGAACACTGCTCAGTGGAGGACCCTTTTATCCCTGCGAATTCAACGTTTTATTAAATTATATTTGTCTATTTATCCATGAGACTAAGAAACTATGATTTGCTCAATTTTTTATTACCCACAACAAAATAAGTATATTTAAAACAAAAGCAAAAACAGATTAGTTTCCTAAGAAAATTCCAAAGGAATTACATTATCACAGGCATTAACCATGTTTTCTATAAATGACCAGATCGTAAATATTTTAGGCCTCGTTGGCCAAGTGGTCTCCAGCACAATTATCCAGCTCTGTCCTTGAAGTATGAAAAGAGTAAAAGACCCTTGGTAAGCAGATGAGCATGCTGTGTTCCAATAAAACTTTATTTACAAAAATAGGCAGCTGGTTGGATTGGCTCCTTAGGCTGTCGTCTTGCCAACCCCTGCTCCACCTTGCCGACTGATTTTAAAGAAAAAACACACTGAGGAATGTTTGTATACTCATCTCCCTGACGTGAAATCGTTATTTTTATGCATTAAGATACAATTTTTATTAAACATCTAAGTGAGACGGATCACATGATATTCTAAGAAAGGACCATAGAAGGGACGTGTCAAGGAAAAGGACTGAAGCGAAGGGGTCTCCAAAGGGTACCCTTTGCCTCACCCAAATAAAACTTAACCCTGAAACTCTTCTAAAGTCCCTTGGAGCTTATAACTCTTCATAGACAGGAATAAAGAGAGACTTCAAAGCCGAAACAGAGCTCTGCTGCTTGCCAAGTCACAGCTTTCCCATCACCAGTGAAGAGTAGCCATTGTCATCTTGACCATTGAATCATTAGTATTGGAGGCTCGTTGCATCTTATTCCTTATTTTGATATTTATTTAGAGAGAGTTTTCAAACATTAGCTATCATGACTGATAAGAGCAAATAGCAAATGAGTGACAGAATGGCTTGAAAGTGCTTGCAAGAGGCCTCAGATGACACAAGAAATGCTAAAATGCCAAGTCAGAACTAATATATAGTTCTTTTATAAAATAACTTTCTATAGATGTGTCAGATTGCATGCATCTTTGTAGTGTCACTTTGGCTTTATGAATGAAAGGACTTATGTATCAAGGGGCTAACAACACAGGAGATACTTACATGCCTTCTAGCAGTTAATTAGTTTGTGTTTCTTTCTTTTATTTTCCAGGTATTTTCAATACAATACCTATCCCAAGTTTTGCCACTGTCAGTGTTGTCTTCTGAAAGTTCTATTTCACTCCCTAAGCAATGAATTTCACCAAGATATTTCTAAGATTGCGGTTGACACATGATTACCAGTTTAAAAATTACCTAAAAGAGTTCCCACTATGGCGCAATAGGCTCGGCCACATCTCTGAAGTGCTGGTTCGCAGGTTTGATCCCTGGCATGGCACAGTGGGTTAAGGATCTGGCACTGCCAAAGCTGTGGTGTACAGGTTGCAACTGCGTCTCAGATCTGATCCCTGGCCCAGAACTCCATTTGCTATGGGGCAGCCAAATAGAAGAAATAAAATAAAATAAAAAAGTTGCTTGAAAAAAACCTCAAACCTGACCCAGAACCAGCATGAATCAGCAGAGAGATCTTAAAAATGAGCAATGGACCCAACAGTTGAATTTAGTAATTAACTTCATAGCCAAACCCAAGTTAATTACCATGTCCGTGATTTCCAGCCCCAAATTTAAAACATGCCAAGCATCATTATTGGATTCAAGCAATCACAAAATTCTCTGCAATATCTCAAAAAAAAAAATCCTTTTCTTTTTCTTTCATTCCCATTAGAATAAAAATGTAAAGCATGCCAAACAGAAGGAATTTGGAGAAGGGGTAAGTGGTATGTTCCATTTACAGATAAACTCCTTCACAGTGTAGTATATGTACCATAAGAATACATAATACTTGTTTATATAATTTTTGGTATTCCCATCTGGTATTCTCACATATGTAATTCTGTAGCTATATTCCATTCTCTCCATTAAAGAGCCAGGAAGTTTGTTGAATTGCTATAAACACCTGACTTGAGGTCTCATAAGATGTACCAGTTAATTCATGGGAAATTTTTTTTTTAGCATGAAGAGAAAGTATAGTTTATGAAGACAATTCTTTCCTATGGAAATTACTTTCTAACATAGCCTGATGTGGTACGGTATTTCTCAAAAAGACGTACGGGAGTTGAATAACTGATGATATTAACGTGTTAATTGAATTTAAAAGTGCCTTTGCAAGTAAGTTCAGGAAAATTTAGGAAGGAAATTGTTAAACACATTTCCTTTCCAGAACTTACTGGGAAACGTGAATGTGCTAAGCTCTACGAACCTCTAAGGGATCCCACGATGTGCTGAATCAAACATAGTTGACCGTGGCATCTTTTATGGAAATGTGGGAGATGAGTATGGCCTGAAACACATTTTGGGAAGTCCTGGAAGAGTGGAAAGATCTGCAACTGGGAGCCTAAAGGCCTTGGTTATAATCTCGATCTTCTACTTACTGGCTGAGCAAGTCATGAACCTGACATGTGGCAATTTTATCTTATTTAAAATGAGGATAATTATGCATACACTAACAGGTACTCCACAGAATTCTTATGAGAACTAAATGAGAAATTTTAAGTAAAAGTGACTGATCCAATGCCTGGCATACAGGAGGCCCTAGTGATTCAACTGCTGGAGGGATGATTATCTTAGTATAACAGCATGTCTAGTTTTTCTAAGGTACTGGTGAGAATCACACGTGCTTATGAATTTTGGTGCCGATTTCTTATCAACTTCCAAAACTTCATCCTGCTTGGAAGAGCTACACCCAATTCTCTCAAAATGAACTGCTGCTGCCTCACACTGTCTCATAGCAATGACCACAGAACATGACATATTGTCTGCTGAATTCAAGGTCAGCTTGGTTTTGTGGTCAAATCCAGTTTGCAGTCAGACAACTACTCTCAGAGATTTTTAAGGTTAATTGCTCAAGAAAATGTAAAATGGAAACAAAACACATCTTAGCGCAGAGGGCTGGTATCAGAGACTCAAAACATGACCTTTGTTTCCTCACTTAAAAATAATAATTTCCCCACAGGACTATTATGAGAAATTTGGCATTATGTATGGCAATCACATTGTATGATACAGGATATAGTATATAGTTAACAAACCATTCTATATGGGCATCAAGAGACTTTTGTGTAGAATTCTACAATAAGGAAATTAAAGGATTTGTTAAATACCACCCAATCCAATTCCCTCCTTTCTAGAATTATTAAAAAAAAAAAAAAAAAAAGAGGGAGTTCCCACTGTGGTGCAGTGGAAACGAATCTGACTAGTATCCATGAGGATGCGGCTGGATCCCTGGCCTCCTTCTGTGGGTCCGGAATCCAGCGTTGCCGTGAGCCATAGTGTCAGTTGCAGATGGAGCTCAGATCCCGCCTTGATGTGCCTGTGGCATAGGCCAGCAGCTGCAGCTCAGATTTGACCCCTAGGCTGGGAACTTCCGTATGCTGCAGGTGCGGCCCTAAAAAAGAAAAGAAAAAAAACAAGTTCAGAGGGATGAAGGAATTTCACCGAGGTCCTACTGTTCCTAATGGCAATGCCAGGCAGAAAGTAATAGCTTTCTCCAAATATTCAAAGGAGAATAGATTTGTCCTGTATGACCCCAGGGGAAAATAAATCAGTGGTGAGAGCTAGAGCAGACTATGCGAAGACACGTCCGACAATCTCCGTATTCCACTGCTGAAATGCGCTGCCTCAGACTGCACTTTCCCCCTATTTTTATACTGAAACTAGCTCTACGGAGAAGCAGGCCAGATGGACTGGGATCACTCTCTGGAGTGCATACATTGGAGATTAATAGAATGCATCCTGGCTTGGCCGAAACCATGGCTTGGCCATGTGGTTGACACATTATCTGAGATGGGCCAGCTCTGGAACTTGTATTTTACAGGAATGTAGCAGCCACAATCTCCTTGGAAGAAAGGACTTGGAGCTGCAATTTCTCAGCATTTTACATAGGAATGAGAATATGTCAAGTATCCCTATCAAAGAATAGGGTTTTGAGGAGATTATAGGGAAACTAAATTCCTTTAACCCAGTTGGCATGGCCACCGGGTATATATAGAAGGTTGGTTCCACTCTGCCGGATGGTCAACCACAATTTTAGAATCTGTTATCTTTCGTTATCTGTTCCAACAAACTTTTTATGTGGGTAACTGAAAATTGGCCATAATTATGAAATCTGACCACCAAGAGAAACTCTCTGAGTTTCGCTCTTTAGAAACAACGTGGATGGAAAGGGTCCGCCCACTGGGTGACCCAGGCAACATTCGCTCCCAGTCAAAGAACGGCCTGTCAATCACCAGGACCCAAACCCCAAACAACAGCAGCAGAGCTCTCGCTTAGAAACAATCTGGGTCAAACAGGGCTGGCATTGGCAACTAAAGAGAAGTGAGACGTGATTTGAGGAAGTAAAATAAAGTTCAGTAAAGGCCAAGATATTTCGGTGGAACCTATTGAAAGGGGAACTCCAAGACAGGCCCAGCATCTGCTCAAACTGGGGCCTGAGTTTGCATAGTTCTGACTAAGACAGCAAATACACTCTGTGTGAGTGGTTCGGGAAGCCAGCAGTAAAGCAGGCACATCCTGTTACAGTGCCCATAACACAAAGCCAATGTTAACCGAGTGCCGGGCAGGCGTGGTGCTGAAACGTTTCACACGAGTTAACCCGTTTAAGCCTCATAACAGGCTTGCATTATAGGTACTATTCTGAACCCGCTCTCAGGAAACTGAAATGTAGAGAGATTAACCTCTTTCCGCAGCTGGTAAGTGCCTAACCTCAGGTTTGAATCAAGGTCTTCTGACCGCAGATCCATGCCCTTCACTGTTGCATGATGGTGCACCATAGGCACAACTGTCATTTAACCTGGTGACAGCCGAGAGGAAGTCCAGTCCTGTTGCGTAAGTGCTGCTGCCTTTGTCCCTGAAGAAGCTCATTATATACCAGCTCAAGTGGCCAGCCTTTGGGGGTACGATGTGCCTCTTTCATGCCAATCCTTGGAAGAAACCAACCCCTGATAAGTTCTTTTCCCATCAGGGTTCATGATAGGTCAAAGATCTACTAAGATGATAAGCTTTGATCCAGAGCAGTGACATAAATTGAAATATACTCAGGAAACCTTTCTGACCATTATTTCCTTTACGATGACAGTTAAAGTCAAGTGTGGCCCACAGGTGCTACTGAGGAAACCATTCAAAGGCCTAGCCTACCTGTGGCAGGTCTGACTTTCCTAAAAATAGTCGGGTTGGGCATAGGACCAGCCATATATATGCATAAAGCAGGTGGACTTTCCAGATGCTGAAAAGAGCACCTGCACCCACATCATTTCCCCCCAGAATTGCCAGCTGGTCTGAAATTCTCACCACTGCTATCACTAATTTGGACCAAACCCCCACATGAGGACATAATGTTCTTGAAAAGATGACTCCTTCACCCATCAGCATTCCCCAGGGAGCTGCAACGTTCGAAAGGAGAACTGGGCTTCAAGGGAGTGAGGCCACGGCAGGTAAATTTTGATGAATAAGAGGAGAACCGGAAAGGTCACCACAGTGGTTTCCCGACACTGGTCTGCAGATGGACGGTGGTCCCAGGTGATGTTTTCATTCATTTCTGATGAGATATGAGCAACAAGGACAATGAAGTAACTTTTAAAATTCAAATTGTAAACTCTGAGATCATGTTCTCCTTTTGGGGTGGTCCCATGTCGTTTCTTCTACGAAATGATTGTGAAAGTAGATGGAGGTTGTGTTTTCCCCTTACTGTCTTTACTGGGCCAGAGAAAAAGCTACCCATTTTGTTCATCTTTAATGGGTTCGTGCACGTATGCTGGCACCTCACATTCAACATTTCATTTAGTTCTCACGACTGCGTGAGGAATGGACTGCGATAATCCCTATTTTATAGATGAGGACTCTCAGGCCTGGAGGAAAAATAACTTACCCCAGGTTGTATAGCTACCGGGGGGCAGAACGGTAACAGGTCCTCCTTTCTCCTCCCATTTAGCGCAGGGATATTGGGGCCTTTGAGGGAAGGGTGGATGCTAAAAACAGAGAGAGAACTGTGAAGAGGAATTGAAATACAAGAAGGTAAATTTTACCTACTTAATTCTACCAAAGGCTCCCTAGAACTTTGCTTGCAAAAATATTTCCCCTTAGAGTCTGCATTTATAAACGAATATCACAGAACCCTAGAAGGCTAAGCAGAAAGCGTTTTAAGGTGTGTCTTCTTCTTTTTTATAAATGAGGGAACCTAGAGATAGTTGTTTGACTTAAAGGTCTAAATACTCGTATTTCGCTAGCATTCAGAAGCGTTTACTTAAAGCAGAAGATATAACTTAGCCGTTATTGCTAAGGTAAAAAAGAAAATAAGCAAGAAAAAATGCAGCCTGGAGCTCATGCTGTGGCTCAATGGGATCGGCAGTGTCTTGGGAATATTGGGACGTGGGTTCAAACCCTGGCCAGGCACAGTGGGTTGAAGATCTGGTGTTGCCACAGCTGCAGCAGCTGCAACTGCAGCTTGGACCTAATCCCTGGCCTAAGCGGCCAGAAAAGAAAAAAAAAAAAAAAAAAAACCAGCCTTATCGAACCAGCAAAGTATCCGAATAGGATAAACTCTAGCTCAGCCGAAAGAATCATCCATGACAGATGAAGACCAGTAAAAAGAGGAAAGACTCCAAATTACAGTTGATTTTAACTCAGTGCTTTGTACACAGTAAGCACTCAACAAATGGTCAAGTACTAAAAGAATGAATGAATCCCTGATTTTATATCACTCATCATAACATGGGCAACATGCATCTCTTCTTGTTCTAGAAATGAACATTAAAGACTTGCGGAGATACCTAACCATGAAATAACTCTTACAAGGCTATATTTTGCTCAAATAAGTCCTGCCATTAAATGTAGAAGTCAAAAGAAAATGTGGGAGTTCCTGTCGTGACGCGGCGGAAATGAATCTGACTAGGAACCATGAGGTTTTGGGTTCGATACCTGGCCTCGCTCAGTGGGTTAATGATCAGGCATTGCCGTGAGCTGTGTTGTAGGTTGCAGACGAGGCTCAGATCCCAAGTTGGTGTGCCTGTGGTGGAGGCCAGCGGCTACAGCTCCCATTGGACCCCTAGCCTGGGAACCTCCATTTGTCGTGAGTGTGACCCTAAAAAGACTAAAAAAAAAAAAAAAAAGAGAGAGAGAGAGAAAGAAAATGTGCAAATATGCTAATATAGACATAATACACGTAATGATTAATCCTTAAGAACAAATATCATTCATGTGACATTTTTCCAAATCCTCAACATTTGAAAACATTTTACACTACCAAACCTCTTCGCCACCAGGGAACCCAGCTAAGTCCAAAACTATGCTCACTTCAGGGAGGGAGGTGGAGTTATCAGCCACAGTCACCTTGGCAGATAGCTCTCCTATGCTTGCTCTAGAACATACTTCTAAGAATTCGAATGAAGACTAAAGGATATGCTCAGCATTTCCAGGTATTTGCGTATCCCTAATTGGTATCTCCTGTAGACTAGAAGAAAAACGGGTGAGCAGTCATTTAAATTACCTTTTTAGAGGGTAAGGGAGCCAGCAGGGAAAGGTGTTCTGTGGACTCAACCCGAAACTTCAGGAGATCCCATTACAACTCTTATATCTCTAATCCAAAGAGCTAAAGGAGTCCATCTAATGCTTTTGAAAGGCAGGCATTGAGCTGGGGAACGTAGAGAATCCCTCATCTACCTTGTAGACCTGTAAATGTCCTATTACAGTGGGAATTCAGGTACTACATTGAGGCGTTTCCCTTCATGGCTTGGGTTTGCATGAGAAACACGATCAAACTAAATCTGACTCTTGAAAATGTATGGAGAGACAGGTAATTTTCAAGATGCCTCTTCAAGAATTAAGGATCCAAGATCATGCCCAACTACCCTAACCTATGGAGGGCAATTCAAAGGCTCGAGCCTATGCTGAGCCTAAGGCTGACTTTGGGAATCCATCTCACTCATAAAGCTGAGCTCCTAACAATGAAAGGAGTTGGGAGAAGAGCGATTCATTTCCTTTAATTTGTGTTCTATGTGAACCTACCCATTGAACACTGGCTAGATCTCTACACCACAGTTACGTTACCTGCAGAGGTCTGAACAGTCACCAAGCTCTAATTCCTGGTTCAGGCACCACTTTCTGAAATGGAGGTTTCATGGAGCTCTATGAGGAAGTTGTGAGCACAAGAGGCAACAAATCTGAGCAGGTAGCTCCCTTGGTCGTCTGCTCAGGGCCAGAAGCCTTTGCAGGACCCCAAGAAGTGAAAGCATAGGGCAGATTTTGAACTTGGATTATAGGATCTTGGAGAATGACCTCCCAGCTGGGATGCTGGACTCGTTCCTTCATTTGTTCAGCAAAAATGTATTAAGCACCTATTTTGTGTCACTAGGAAGGATGGGACTGAAGATATTTTGAAGCTTCTTCACTTCATAGAAGCTTCAAGGTGAAACCAGGACTTGGAATTGCAGTAGTATAATTCACAGGCTCCACTGAGTATGGGGCCAAGGAATTCCTCACTCAAACCCCTGTCCTACACTTCACTCATCCCCTCAACTGGAAAAGACGTATTTGACATCATATTCATTGTACTGGATTTTTCTTAACTCCTGAAAATTTCTAAGCCAAGATCTAATTACATAATCTCATGATATGTTTACCAAAAAGGAGATAAGAAGGCTAGCACTGTTGGACTGTATACTAATAGATTAAAAACTAGATTTTTTTTCTCTTTTTATGGCCACACCTGTGACATATGAGAGTTCCTGGGCTAGGTGTCGAATCAGAGCTGCAGGTAGGCCTATGTCACAGCAACACCAGATACAAGCCGCATCTGTGACTTACACTGCAGCTTGCAGGCAACAGAGTATCCTTAACCCACTGATCGAGGATAGGGATGGCATCTCATCCTCACAGAGACAAGTTCGGGTTCTCTACCCACTGAGCCACAGTGGGAACTCCAACAGCGGGATCTGTTTTAAGTCAATAAAGGAACAAGACCTTGTCTTAATTCTCTCTCTCTGGCCTCCAGGGCATAGCACAGGCTTACGCCATAGTGACCATTTCATAAACGTTGATTGCATGAAAAGGAATTCCTATGGTGAGGAATTTTTACCTTGGGCTTTCTTTGGCTGGATGCAACTATTTGGTTTGTATTTTCTCATGTGTAATACCTTGAATCAGTGAGTAGTAATACTGAGTAGCAATAGAAAAGTAACTGATTTATTTTAACTTTTAAGCCAGGAAAATCGGCCCACTCAGACAGTGAAATTCAGTCATCCAGTGTTCTGAGTATTTGCTTACTTTAATGCCAAAGTTTCAGCTTCTATTGATGCATTCATCAAGAGTGTTCACCTGAAACTGTCTTAAAACTGTTGACTCGACAACTTTTCCCCTTTGACACAACTTCCCTCTTTATAAGATCAATGCTATGACTGCTTCTTCCCTCGTAATAAGTAAAAGTTGTAAGAGCTACCAAGCAGATAGTATACACGTGCAACTACTATTATTCTCACTGCCAATGATTTCATAGGCAAATGTGTCGAAATAAGTTTTGTATTGCAAGAAATAAAGGACTAAATTTTTTTAATGATGCATTTTATTTATTTAGTCATTTTTTAAGGGCTGCACTCATGGCAAATGGAAGTTCCCAGGCTACGGATCAAATCGGAGCTGTAGCTGCTAGCCCACACCACAGCCACAGCAACACAGGATCTGAGCCATGTCTGCGACCTACACCTCACGGCAACGTTGGATCCTTAACCCACTGAACGAGGCCGGGAATCGAACCCACATCCTCATGGATACTGGTCGGGTTCCTTACCACTGAGCCAGACAGGAACTCCCTAATGATGTATTTTAAACACGTGTTTAGGTCTAAGACTATCACAATAACGTACATTCTCATTCATTCTTGTTGACATTTGAGAGAGACATGCTTTTCCTGAGGGAGAGAAAAAGGTGGATTCATAGCCAGGTACCAGGAATTACACACAGCACACAAGAAGTCTCACTGGTCACTGCTCCCCTTCTGGGAATGTGTGACACACGTCACTGCCATTAGTCACCTGCCTCACACTGGGAAAAGGGTACCAATTCCTGTTCCACAGCCAGAGTCTTACTGGGAATTATAATCATATTCGGAAAATGAACACGTAGACATGTTACAGTGTGATGGTCACCATTATCAGTAAGACCGGAGGTTCCCTGATGACAGCATCTAATAATGCACCTCACCCTAGTCCCTCACTCCCCTCTTCTGCCTTTATTTGCCTCCGCAGCACTTACCTCCATCTAACCTATCTATCTTTCAATTATCTGTTTCTATCTTCTTTCTAGAACCTAAACACTCCATGAGGACAAGGATTTTTGTCTTGTTTTCTACTGCTTCCCCCGCCTCTAGAATAGTGCCTGGAACATAAGAGACCCTCAGTAAGTTATTTGTCGAATGAATGAACAAACAGTAAGGAAAGATTGGCTCTTACAAAGAAACAGCAGCAGTTTCCTTCTATTTAGTCTGTCCGTTGCTTTTATTAAAAGGAAATTTGGATGATGAATAAAGGAATAACAATCAACCATCTAAAACAAAAATAAAGTATTGATAGAAGAGAAACCATCTAATATAACGGTTCTTTTTTCTGCCTGACATATTAGAGAAAGATATGTTTCAAAGCCTTGAATAATATATAAATTCCAAAAGATTTAGAAGAAAAGAGTGTTTCTCAAATCAACATCTTTTAAAGGAAGACTAATCATCAATTGTCATATTAGATAGTAGAATTACAAGCAGCAGAGTAATTCTACAAAATGAGAGTAATAAAACAGTCATCTGAACTATAATATTAAGAAAGATGAAACTAAGGAGAATTCACTCAAAATTTTTAAAATTAAAGCGTAGTTGATTTACAATGTTGTGCCAATTTCTGGCGCACTGCTAAGTGACTCAGTTATTCATATACACATTTTTAAAAATATTCTTTCCCACTTTAGTCTGTCCCAGAAGATCGGATATAGTTCCCTGTGCTGTACAGTAGGACCTTGTTTTTTATCCAAAGAATTCATTTTTATTTATCAGCTAGAAGCCTACTTTATTTCACGAAAAAAAAATCCTAAACTTGAATGAATAATTGTAATGCTGAACATGAATTGGCTCATACAATGTATTCATTTTTCTGTAAGCTTTTTTCTTTGAAATAATTGGGAATTCACGGGCAGTGGTAAGAAATCATGCATGAGAGGTCCTGTGTGTCTTTGACTTCGATGGTACCATCTCCACTTCCACAGGTGGATATTACTCGCTGACATTGATGCTGTCAATACATAAAACTTCTCCACCTCCCCGAGAAACCCTCTGCAGCCACATCTGTTTCCGTCAGGGCCCCGGCCCTCCTCGACTCCTGGGACCCACTAGTCTAGTCCACATTTCTATATATTTGTTATTTCAATAATGTTACATAAATGGAATAATTTGTTCTCCGGTTACTGTATGTAATTTGGGGGGACGGGCTTTTTTTTTTTCTTTTTTGGCCACCCCTTGGCATATGGAGTTCCCGGGCCAGGGATTAGATCCGAGCTGCAGCTGAGGCCGAAGCTATGGCAGTGCCACATCCTTACCCCATCCTGCCTCCCACTGCTCCCAACACACCACAGATCCCATTGCATCACAGCGGGAACTTCAGGACTGACTTTTTTTTACCCAGCATAATCCTCTGAAGATGCATATAGTTGTTTGAGTGTCTACCTTCTTTTTTATGCAATAGTATTCCATGCTATGTATGCACCATACATTGTTTAACCATTCACGTGGAAAAGGACATCTTTGACATCTGGTTATTTCCTGGTTTTGGATATTGTGAAGAAAGCTGCTACAAATATTCATGTACAGGTTTTCATCTGAACATAAATCATCAATGTTCTGGGATAATTGCTAGGAGTGAAAATGCTGGGTTGTATAGTAGTTGCATGTTTAGTTTTTAAAGAAACTGCCAAATTGTCTTCCAGTGTGGTTATACCATTTCATATTGCCACGAACAATGTTGTAATTTCTTTTTTCCTCTGCATTCTTGCCGGCATTTGATGTCGTCACTCCTTTTTTTTTTTTTTTTTTGTCTTTTTAAGGCCGCACCCACTGTATATGGAGGTTCCCAGCCTAGGGGTCTAATTGGAACTGTTGCTGCCGGCCTACACCACAGCCATGCAGGATCCAAGCCGCGTCTGCAACCTACACCACAGCTCACGGCAACGCCGGATCCTTAACCCACTGAGTGAGGCCAGGGATCAAACCCGCAACCTCATGCTTCCTACTTGGATATGTTTCTGCTGTGCCAAGATGGGAACTCCATCACTACTTTTTTATTTTAGCCATTCTGATAGGTATGTATTGATATCTCATTGTGGTTTAAATGTGCATTTCCCTGATGGCTAATAAAATTGTGTAACTTTTTCATGCATGTTCATTTTATATCTTTTTCATGAAATGTATGTTGATATCTTTTGACCATTTCCAATTGTACTGTTTTGTTTTTCACTATTGAATTTGGAAAGTTTTATATATTCTAGACACTAGTTCTTTATCACAAATCTGGTTTACAAATACTTTCTTCCAGCCTGGAGTTAGCTTAGCTTTTCATACTCTTTTTTTTTGGGGGGGTGAGGGCAGGCCTGCAGCATGTAGAAGTTCCCAGGCAGAGATTGAACCCATGCCACAACAGTGACCCAAACTATTGCAGTGACAATGCTGGATCCTTAACCTGCTGCACCACAAGAGAAAGCCTGTCTTTTCATACTCTTAACAGGACTTTCCACAGGCATTTTTTTTTTTTTTAATTTTGATGAAATCCAATTCATCAATTTTTCTTTGATTGATCATGCTTTTGGTGTCAAATATAAGAACTTTTTGCTTAGCCCTACATCCCAAACATTTTCTCCTACTCTTTCTAAAAGCTCTATAGTTTTATGTTTGACTCCAAGATTCTTTTTGAGTTAACTTTTGTGTATTATGTGAAACTAACCTCCTGTTGTCTGTTATTAACAATACAAATGTCTTAAGTATTTCCTACACAATAGGCAGTGTTATAATTTTTTGGCTTCTACCCTGATCTTTATTTAGAATCAAGCGGAGAAAGAAAACCTCTTGTATTTATTTATATTTTTGCTTACCATGTTGTTCTTCTAATGTTCTAGGCTTCTCTTTTGTCCTTCTCTGATTAGAGAACTTTCTTTAGCCATTCTGTTAGAATAGGTTTGTTGATGAGAAATTCCTTTTTTCCCCCTACATGTGAGAATTTCTTGATTTCCCCTTAACTCCTGAAGGAAATTTTTGCTAGGTATAGGATTCGGGATTGACAGTTCTTTTCTTTCCGTGCTTGAAAGCTCTTATGTCACTTCCTTCTGGTCTCTGTGGTTTCTGATAAGAAATTTGCTGTCATTTGAATTATTTTTCCCCTATAGGTAAAATGTCATTTTTTTCTGGCTGCCTTCAAATATTTTTGTTTTTGTTTTTAGATGTTGAAAACTACTGTGGTGTGGTGTGCGTTTCTTTGGGCTTATTTGGTTTGGGGCTTGCTGAGATTCCTGAATCTACAGGTTTTTGCCTCTTCCAAGGCCAAATTTGGGAAAATTTCAGTAATTATTTCTTCAAGTCCTGTTTCAGTCTCACTGTCTTTCTTCTCTCCTTCTGGAACTCTAGTGACACAAATTTTATCTTTTGTTTTGGTCCCACTGGTCCCTGAAGCTCTGATCTTTTTTTAAAAAATTTATTTTCCCTATATGGTTCATTTCGAGTAATTTCTATTGTTCTACCTCCCAGCTCACTGATGTGCTCCTCCGTCCCCTGCATTCTGCTGTCAAGCCCACCCACTGACTTGTTTCATTTTGCTTATGGTTTTTTTTCCCACAATTTTCTAAAACTACCAACTGATTCTTCTTTACATCTTCTTTTTCATTTCTGAGGCTTTCTATAGTTTTTCCTTTGTCCCAAATGTGTGTATAATTGCTCACTGAAGCTTTTTATCGTGGCTGCTTTAAAATCTGTTAGATAATTCTAACATCTCTGTCATCTTAGTGTTGGCATTTTTTGTCTTTTTTTAATATATATGAATTTGAGATTCACTCATTCAACTGAGGTTCCTTCATTATGGAACCCCTGAAAGAACAACATCAGTTTGAGTTCTTCCTGCCTCTTGATGTGACAAATAATTTTTTTAATGGCACCTGAGTATTTTTGTATTAAGACTCTGGAGCTTACTTAAACCTTCTGTGCTCATTAATAGCCACCCTTGTCAAGCGGCTATCATATTGGACTGTGCAGATTTGGAATATTTTCAACATCTCAGAAAGTCTACTGGACAAGGGTGAACTAGGCACTGAACAAAATTGTTCGTGATACTACTAAATGCTGTTGTAAAAACAGGGAAAGGAAGAAAACGAGGAATACAGATGAATAAATGACCCTGTAAATTACAGGGATAGAAAAGATGTGCATTTATCACAAGGCAAATACCCCAAGTGGACTCCAACTCACTACCATACCACAGATTGAGTTTTTAGTGATTCTAGCTACATGAGTCTGTCCCTTAAAAAAATTCCTTCTTCTATGAGTTGATCCAGTTTGGAAGAGTAAAAGTTAATCAATGTGGCAGCTGAGATTAGTGTATGTTTAGCCCAACATTGCATGTTGTGGTACATTGAGATGTATCTGACTTTAATACATGTTGGGTATATTCATTCAACATCATTTTTATTTGATAGAAGAGATACATCTACTTTATAGAATTCAGTTTTTCTAAAACAATAAACAAATGATATAAAGACAACTTTAGCAAAAGAGTATAATATTAGGGTAGCAAGGCCCAAATAAAGATAACATATATACAAATAAACGTAAAATGGCTAAAAATCATAAAGATTTCAGAACTAGGGTTTCTTGTTATTTAATTTATTGAGCAACTATTTATAAAATACGTAATATTACAGTTCAACCATCACTTTCTGAGAAAGTGAGCTACAGAGAATTAGCTTCATTTCTTAATGGGAAAGTAAAGGAAGAAACTAGCCATTTCATTCTACATCTAGTTTCTTTCCTATTTGTATCACAGAGCCATCAAATGTCTTTCATAGTCATACCAAACACACTAGATAATTTTGAAAAAAAATCTTTCTCACATTTTTTGTCTCCATGTTTAATTTATAGTTTTCCCTCATTAATTCATTCCACATATATTTACCAAGTGCCTACAATGAGCTGGGATATTCTAGGCACCAAAGTATATTAGTGAACAAAACAAAGATCTGTGTCTGAAAACTTGCATTCTAGTGATGGTAAATAAACAATAAATAGAATAAATAAATTAGAAGATAAATACTACGAAAAAAAGAAAAAGCAGTACAGAAGAAAGGGGGATGAGATAGGAGGTATGGGGCCAATTGCATCATTGTTCCATGGTCTATTATAACCATCTGATGAAATCTCAGCTCTTCGTCAACATCCATCTCAAGTGCCACCTCTTCTATGAAGCCCTCCTTAATACCTTAGTTAAAATTTATCTTTCTCGCCATGCTCCTCTAGCATTTCCTATCTCTACTTCCGAATTTAGCATTCTGCCTTGTGTGAGATATGAATGTATCTGTCTTTTCATTAGACTGTAATTCCTGAATACAGACAATGTGCCTTATTAATGATATCATCCCTTAAAGGGTCACACATGGTGGTTGGTTTAATACGCATATGTTGAGTAACAACCTCTAGATTGAATGCATTGACAAAGACCTGGATTGTTTATAAAAGGCTATCCTGATATTAGAACTCAGAAATATAAATGCAGCATGCAGATTTGGGGTGCCAATTCTCTCTCTACTCTAATTCAATTCCCTTCTGCTAACATCTATGTGACAAGAGAAATAATACTTAGTTTTGTAGGAGAAAGTCTTTATTTTCTGCTTTTGCTGGATTTCTTAAAAAAACAAACAAAAAACCCCCACATGTTAACAGGCTTAACAAATCAAGCAAAACAGTGGCATCATGAAGAACTTAAATTTGTCTTCAGAGTTGTCATGTATTATCCATACAGCCTATTAAATTAACCGTTATCAATTAGAGTTTAGGCAACCTAACCAATACTATGGCCCTTATGTAATATCATAATTTTATCAGAGAAAATACAATTCATATGAAATTGTCGATCTTTATTTTTCTTTTAGACAATGAATAAAAACACAGAAACCATCAAGCTGTAGTCTCTCCTATTTCTTTCACAAAATACACTGCTTTATATGCCCAAGAACTAGTAGGACTTGTTGGTTAAGAAATTATATTTCTTACAACATAATAACATACTATCTTGAAAGGGCTGTTATAAACAATATTTACTACATTCGTGAGTATTGGATACAGCATAGCTATGAAACTGATTTTGATTACACATTCTGTAGATATCCTAATCAGTGGGTATGAACAAAAGCTTTCCCCTAAACAATATATAACTAAAAATAAACATATTTTTTTGCATTTTATTCTTTTTTAAAATAAGTTTTAGAACTTAAAGATTTAGTGCATAATTAGAAAGTGTTTATAAATTCTTAGTAATTCGGATATATTGAATTGGTTGAATTAGTGATTATTGTTGCTTTTTTGAATAGAAATGTGACAACATGAATTATTAATGAATGTTCTGCTGGAATTGCTAATGGTGGATTCTTCTGATGAAGAAGAGTTTAAAACAAATTTCTTTCAAATAAGGGAATGTGTTTGCATTTTTTATCTTTTTATTAAACAGAAACATTGATGTTTCTCCTAAAGGTATTTATTTCTATCCAAGATGCCTATTTAATATATATGTCAATTAAATTTTATCCTGATGTGCAAGGAATTACTATAGAGGGTATTTGCTAGAGTTCTCATTATTGGAGAAACAGAGATTGATTACGCATTATGATTATTACAGGAGAGTTGGTGGGTCATAAGTGAGAAAGGTCAATGGTAAATGGGAGAGAAAATGTGCAGGTCAGAAGCGGTAGAAATGTAAAAAGTGTATAGAATGATCATGAACACAAGAAGCCATGCCTATACCCACTAGATTCAATGTGTGTTTGGCTTTGAGTGTGGATTTTAAGTCTCATTTCTATTTTCCCTATGAGTAGCACAAGGCTGTGTGCATGCGTATGTATACATAGGCTGCAGTAAGTACCTAGATAATTAATTTAATTACTTATGTGTATAATTTACTAAAGTAGCTCTGTCTTTTAGGCTGTGTGCAAATGCTATCAAAATAAGTGATAAATCCAACGAAAGTAAAAATCGTTCTGTAAAATCATTTGACAAAGTTTTAGTCGTTTAATTTTTTAAGGTTTTGATCATCCATTTGTTGTCCTATTAATACAAAGAAGTCCAACGTTTAAGTGGGCCAAATCTATAGTTGGTGTAGCCTCTTTGGTACAACGTATGAGCATTCATCTCTCTCATAGTAACTATTCTGAATAAAGTGTATTGTTAGACATATTTTCAAAGACCAGTGTGTTTACATATGAGTGGAAAATTTGAATTCGGTATCTGTCAATACTGAATGAACATTTCAGTACAAAGCTGTTTAAATACACACACACATCAAATTTATAAGTTTAGAGCTTAGAAAAATGTGCTCATTTGTAAAAAGGATATAACATGAGGACTCAACAGAGAATATTTTACTTGGATAAAAATGACAAGAATTTTAATAAAATGTTAACAATATATAAATTTCTTTTGGCAACAAAATGTCTTTCACTCCCAAATTAAAATTTTTACTCAGAAATGCAAATTCCTCTTGCATCTTATAGATGTGCTGACTTGCTCCTAGGTTATCAGTAAACATTAGCTGGGTGTTGTCATGGTGAGTGGGGAAAAATGTTTTTAATCTCTCTCTGTAAGCAGTGCTGTCAGTAGATAAAGGAGAACAGAAACAAGGCATGTTCTGAAGCATGAAAAACTACAAGGTTAAAAAAAAGGCATACCTATCCTTTAAGAATGATTTCTGTAAAATACTGTATTTAGGGCAACATGCAAATAATTTAACTGAATAAGGTCAACAAATAGCAATTTAAAAATATAATTTAAGAAGCAGGTACATAAAAATAATTCTCATGTTACCTTGAAATACACACAAAGGTGGTGTTTGATCTTCACTAAGATGAAAATAAATGATAAAAATTGCATTTATATAATATCTGGTGACATGTCAGAAAGATTTTTCTGAGGAAAGATCTATAATAGGAACTTCTCTTTTACCTTTAATCCAAAGTCACAGTCAAATTTATCTTTCTTTACCTACACTCTGATCACCTCTAACTCTCCTCTCAAAACCTGTCTTTAATGCCTTTCCGCAAGTGCGAAATATAGTACAAAAACACATTTTGAAAAATCAGTTCAAAACAGCATTTATTTTCCAGGCACTTTGTTTCATTCAATGAGTATTTGAACACCTATACGAGGCCTAATATTGGGCTATGTGTGCAATGGAATTACTTAAAAATGAAAACTGCACATTGTACATTCCGTTCGACAGTTAGGATTTACATACACTGAGCAATTAAAGAACACGGTATGCTAGGCTTTGCATGTAGACAAAATTGCTGCTATTATTCAGAGAAACGATGGACTAAGAAGAAGTGGGAATTTGGGAAAAAAAACCTCTTGAAGGAGAAAAGCTGGGAAAGCTGCAAACACCTAACAAGGATGAGCAGGAGGGAAGGACAGTGTTCAGAGTCAGGGGACAGCAAGAGCAAAAGGACGAGGTGAGATCTCAGCCAGTGGATAAGAAATCAGCCTCTTGGCAGAACTGTCTGTTCTGAGCTGTGGGGACCAGGCTTTCGTTCCAGCCTCAGGCTTTGCTTTCAGAATTACCTTGAGTCCTCACCTCTCACCTACCTTGGTCTTACTGATGGTATTACTTATGGCATTCTCTTGCTTAGGCTATCGTGATTTTATCCTTTTGTTTTTTCCAACTCCAGAAACAGAATTTCCATTCTTATCGTTCCATACACTGAGCACTTTCCCATTTCTTTCTTTCTTTCTTTTTTTTTTTTTCACTACTTGCGTTTCTTCCCTTAAGACTGTCTGCAAAGTTCCAGGAAGCCAGCTGCGTTTCAGTCGGCCAAAGTACTTGATTTGAGTTCCGCAATTATTTATGAAGCACTTAGGGGCTACAGGAATATGCAGAGATGAAGGAGCAATGATTCCTACACCCCTGAAACTTTCAGCCAGGTAGAGGCTCTTTCTTGCCCCAAGTCCACCTATTTTGGCCTCCACTACAATTTGCCAAAATAGAAAAAAAAATTATAGATACTAAAAAGCCCAAAACTTCCCCCAAAGAAGAATCAAGAGGTTATACCTGTGAAGCACCTGTGATGAAAGGGTGGCAGGGAAGAGTAGATGGGGTCTAGCTTTGTCTCATTTAGCCCAACTTTGAATGAGACGATAGAGAGAAAGGCAAGGAGACCTGACATTTCCTCGCGGCCGCTTCCGTGTCCAGCGCTGTGATTACTTTTGATTGTGTATTAGCCTTTGCAATTAGGTGATCTGTGTCGCTCTACAGTCTGCGGAGTAGTGTGGGGGACACACGAGTCCATTCTTGCTGGGACGGGCAGATGGCAGAGGTCAGGAAAGATTGCAGAGGGGAGGTGGCCCTGGAGTGCCACATGGTCACCCACTGAGACAAGTGATTGTGAGAAAGAACAAGACATTTTACCTTGTGTGAGCAATGCTCTACCTGAAACAGCTTGATAAGAAATGAAACAGGTTTGGGGTGGCTGCAGTGAGAGGACTGTAAGTCAGGCATGGGAACAACTACTTCCCTTGGAGAGGATGACATATAGACAGTGTTAAGCATGATGCCTGAGATATAGCAGGTGCTCAGCGAATGTCCCTGCTCCTCCTTCAGTTTCTCCATTTGATTACACCACCTTCCAGCTCTGAGATTCCAGGACTCTTATCATACTGTTCAGGTTCTTATTGCGCATTGGTTCACCCACTGTTTAGCATGTTGTACGTGTTCAATAAATAGTCTCTATCACAGCTGGCAGAAGTTTGGGTAAAACAAGATGTGAATTTTGATAAGAGATCAAAGCAAAAGCTGACTTTAGCTTCAATTCTCTCAGTTCCCCTACGGTAACTTGAATAGTTCTGTGTGAATGGTGTGCAAGTGCAGAGGTTCAGCGTCGGTTCAACACACAGGGAAAGAATTCCAGAGCTTTCCATGGGAACTACTCACCTGCTTCCAAATCTGGAAGAGCTGACACTCTTCCTTCCTTCCCTCCCTCCCTTCTCTCTCTCTCTGTCTCTCTTTCCTTCCTTCCTCTCTTTCTTTCCTTCCTTCTTTCTCCCTTCCTTCATTTTTCTCACTTTTCCCACGTGTGGCATATAGACATTCTGCAGCAGCAGCAACCCAAGCCACTGCAGGGACAATGCCAGATCCTTAACCCACTAAGCCAGAGAGGGAACTCCAATAGCTGCTTTTCTGTACCCAGAAGTTCTGAAGGTCATAACATGAACCTACTGCCAGGAGGAGATCTGAAGGCACACGCTTAGATCTCATCATTTCTGCCTAGAACATAGTCAACTCTCCGTTCTCTATCTTCCCTCGCTGCCTCTATTACATGGATGTCTACACACTTCGCCTCCTTGCATCTCTAAAGGGTATAAACTCTTTGAAATCTTGACTTGTCTTATTCAACTTTGCCTCTTTTGGTTACCCACCCGTCCCCCCCCCCCAATCTACAGTGCTTTGTCTGTGGTAGATATTCAGAAAATGTTTGCTAATTTAAAAAATACCTAGTTAATCAGAACTTAATCTCACTTATCACAGCAGGGGTCCCTGAGCTCTGGTGGCACATGCCTCTTAGGTGACCGATGTGGCCCAAGGCCATAGGAGGTATTTTACCACCTTGGACAGTAGCCCTCCTACTGTTTATTGTGAGTTTTCAAGGAGTCTGCCTGGTGCAGTGGTGAAGAGCATGAGCTATAAAGCCATAAAATCTGGTTTTTGTTTGTTTTGTTTTTTTGGGGTTTTGTTTGTTTGTTTTTTAGGGCCACACCAGCAGCATACGGAATTTCCCAGGCTAGGGGTCCAATCGGAGCTTTAGCTGCCGGCCTGTGCCACAGCCAGAGCACCTTGGGACCCGAGCCAGGTCTGCCAACCTACACCACAGTTCATGGCAACGCCAGATCCTTAACCCACTGAGCGAGGCCAGGGATTGAACCTGCATCCTCGTAGATCCCAGCTGGGTTTGTTAATCACTGAACTTGGAAGGGAACTTCCATACTATCTGCTTTTGAAACCTGTTACAAGTCACAGGACAGACCTTGCCTGTGTAAACTAATCTCTCTGTGAATGAGTAGTCTCCTCTGCAGTGCAGGAATAATAGTCTGAAATGCTATTTCCCAGTTTTGTCATGAAGATTTACTGAGTTATTACCCATAATGCCCTTTTGAATAGCAATGGGTACCTCGCAAGTGCCCCATTAGAATTAATTATTTTACGCTCTGCTAAGTTTTGTATAAATGTATCTGGGCACAGAGGAACAGTGGGGCCACAGGAGGGAAACGCAAAGGCTGACAAGAAGGGACATTTTCAGGGGTGTGACGGCAATCACTTTCTAGGACAAATGGGTGGAAGATATTCCAGTCCTGAAATGTGAGGCTGAGGTGCTGTATGCCTGGTGGACCCCACTTCCAATTCAGGGAGGTGGGAGATCAAGGTATTTCTCTTGGTGGTGAAGTTGCCTACCTCTTGCAGTCTTTTTTTTAAAAGCACGGTCAAGTTGAAGGAAAAATTCTATTCTACTTTAACAGAGAAGTCTTCCATTCCAAATGTGTCATTTTTCCTATTAAGAGTATTTGTGAGCATCTTTGTAAACTACTATTTTCAGATTTCTTATTTTCTCTCTCTCTCTCTCTCTCTCTCTCTCTATATATATATATATATATATACATTTTTTTTACAGGTGCAGCGATGATGTTTTAACAGGATTTAAGTGTCAGCGATGTTAAAAAAAACCACTTGTTTTAATAATGGAGATATATATATTTTTCTTTTAATGAGCTTCAGGGCTTTTACTTGTTTGGAAAGCATAGAAAGAGGGCATTTGAATAGGTATAAAGTAATACTGTTACATGGGGAGGACAATTTTTCCTAATAGTAAAACATAGTAAGACCAATAATGACTGAAGATGTGTCATAAAAGGAGTAGAGTGACTTGTGAGGAAAAATCACTCATTGGGTATTGGAAGAGATGACTTACACAGGCAATGACAGCACTGGAACGAGCCTTTGGGGACAGGCATATTTCATTTCACCTGCGTCAGTCTTTCTTACTTCACATATGTCTTTGAGAGCCATCTTAGTGCAAAAGAGATGAGGTCAAAGTAAAAAGAAGGATTAGAGCTTTTTGCAGTAGAAGACAAAAATGTCCCTTCCCTCACTGTCAAATTCCTTCCTGTTCAAGGATCTCAGATGTTGGCTGCAATGATCTGTGACTTTATCAGTACATTGTAACATGAAACTTTGCAGACTGAAGCAGTATGCTTTTTTTTTTTAAAGTCTTTATCTTGTGGCTAGTTCCCAACTATTCTTACAGCACTAGAGCTGTCAACATTTGAAAGATCAAAAATATGTGTTTTCTTACTGTAAGTCTCCTAATGATAGTGTTTAAGATGGTCAAAATATCCCTATTTTTCCAACAGGAAACCCACATGAATGTTCTTGCACAGCCATGGCCTAATAGTACAGAACTAAAAGGCTGGACTTCTCAGTACAGTTTTGCACTGGTCACTATCTCGTTTTCTCCCTACACATTGGTTGAAGGGCACCCGTCTTAACTCACAAAGTTGAATCTGGCAGTTAATGTCAGCATCTTTTGGTGCTGTGAGTAAATGCGTGGCCCTGTTGTTATCAGCAATACAATGTTTTTGCTTCCTTATCAGCAATAGGTTTGTGGTGGAACATCGTGGAGTTAACATTCTGAGATCAGATGATATTGACATTTTTAGTGTGTGCTTGGTGAAAAATTAAAGAACGAATTGCTCAGTATTAGCCATAATTTTTGAAGGGGGCCTACGCCTTAAACTCATGATCAACTTCCATATCCAAAGTCAGCTATGTATATGGCTACAGAGAAGGAATTTTTTTTTTTTTTTTAAAAACCACAGCTATTGTGGTAAATTGGCTCCTAAACTGATCACAGGAGACTTTACTTACTCTTGTGTTGTCATCAGGTGAAATCATGTTAGGCTCCCACTGTGCCTGTTAGGTTGATTGCACTTCTGAACTGTACGAAATGACTAAATTTCTTAGTTATCCTGCTTGAAAAATATAATTCAAATGTTGTAGGAATGCAAATCCACAGTGAATCCCCACAGTAAGGAGAATGGTCAGCTTATTTCTAAATGGAAATCCCCAATTGTCACACCGTATCAATTATCTGACATAAAATCTGACTTCCATTGAGCAGGAATGTGTTTTAAAGATCAGGTCTCTGGATGAAGAATTTTAGCTTCAGTGGGTTATGCAGCAAAAAATGCCTAAATGCAGAGCACAGTTTTAATGTTGGCAGAAATAGCTTCTCTTGAAATAGCAGACAAGAAGGAAAAATGGAAGATTTGAAGCTGAGTCTTTTGCCTAAGCACATTTTCTAACGTTTCTGCCTGTATCTCATTTAAAATTGGATAAAGAAATAGGAGTGGGGATAGAACGACATTCATCTGCTTTCACAGAAGGCACGCACTGGCGTCCTGCACGTACAGTTTATTTGACCTACATTTAAAAAATTTGGGAAATGCCGTATTAGAAAAACATCCAGAAGACTCCTGGCTTTTCTTAAGAAATGGAACCTTTGGCCACAGCGGGCCTCTATTCATACCGGGCGGGGGCAGGGGCAGGCTGGATTTGGGACTGGGGCGCTCTAGTTACACAGGCTCTGTGATTTCACACTCCTTACCATCCTAAACGTCTTAACACCATACTCATTTTTGCAGGCCTCACCCCGCAGGCATGGAGACTACTGCAGTTTCCGAAATGGATGCAACGGGGCTTTTTTTTTCTTCTTTTTTTAGTGTGCAAATCTCTTTGCTAACGGGCGGAGGACGGGACCGGGTAGCTGGTTTTGCTTCCCAACAGTCCTAAATGTGCCGTTTTCCAACGCTCTGACCCTAACCTCCTTTTTCCAAAGGGCCCAACGAATGAAACGAAGTATCAAAGGCGGGCCCTTGAAGTTGCAGCTCCACCAAAAGCCAGCCATGTGACCTTCCCCGAGTCCGTTAAGCTCTCCGGGCCAGAAGTGATGAAAGGTCTCTAAACGGACTTAACAATTGTTCCGAATACTTCACAGGGCTGTTGCACAGCGCACATGAGATTTTGAAAGTAGACTATAGACCGCAAAACGCTCCCGAGCACAAGCGTCTGCTACAGAGGGCGGCAGCACGGCTTCCGAAGTCGGGTTACTGGAATCCGCTCTCGCTCCGCGCTGCTCCCACCTCCCACGCTCCGGGGTGGGCGAGCGGAAGAAGATTCTCAGGGGAGCCGGTCTGGAAAAGCGGCTGGGCACTGCAGCTAGAAGTTCCTTCGCGGGGGTAAAGTTGGTGGCGGCACTTTCAAGCCCGCAGAGCAACATACCAACTCCTAGGCGAGAAGAGACATCCCGCCCCCGCCGCACAGGCGGCGAGAAGACCGGTCACCGGGTCACCTCCCTGCTCGAAGCCGGGACCCCACAGGCCCGGCCCGAACCCTCCCGGCCGGGACCCCAGGCATCGCCCGTGCCCCAACCCCCACCGTCCTCTTTCCCGTCCCCCCTCCACGTGACAAGAGCCGGAACCGTCACTTCCGGCGGCGCAGACTGCGCGCCTGCGCGGGGTGCCCGGCCTCAGAGAGCGGCTGGCAGGGGCGCCGCGCCGCCAACGGCTGGGAGTGGCGGGCGGCTCCGGTTCCGCCGGGGCGGCGGCGGCGGCGGCGGCGGCGGACTGCGCTCCAGAGGCTGTGCGGCGCGAGGACTCCCGCCCGCTCCCCGGAGGCCCGGCCGCCCCGCCCCTTCCCCAGCTCCCTCCCTCGCGCCCTCCCGCCCTCCCGCGGGGCTCGCGCTGCGGGCGCCCAGCTCGGCGGCGAGGGCGCCGGGGGCACTGGCGGCGGCGCCCCCACGCTCGGGCCCGCCCCCTCGCGCCCCGCCCCGTCCCCGCCCTCCTCGCCGCCCTCTGCGGGAGCCCGGCAGCTGCAGCGGAGCCGCGGAGCGGGCGCAGGGGCCGGGGCGCTGCGCTCGGGGCGCGCGGAATGTGAGGCTCGGCGGGCCGCAGCGCGCACGGACGCTCGGACGGACGAGGGCCGGCGGCCCCGCGCGGACGCCGGGCCGGGCGCTCGCCCTCTCGCTCGCCCTTGCGCGCGCCCCGCGCCCTCCGGCGCGCCGGCGGGACCATGAAGAAGTTCTCTCGAATGCCCAAGTCGGAGGGCGGCGGCGGCGGCGGCGGCGGCGGAGCGGCGGGTGGCGGGGCCGGCGGGGCCGGGGCCCCCTTCGGCTCCGGCTCCGGGAGCTCGTCCGTGGGGGTCCGCGTGTTCGCGGTCGGCCGCTACCAGGTCACCCTGGAGGAGTCGCTGGCCGAAGGTATGGGCGCCCGGGGAGGCGCGGGCCGGCAGGTGAGGGAGGGCTGGGGTGTGGCGGTAGCTTCTCCCGGTCGCCGCCCGCTTCTCTGCTCGCTCCCTCGGCTCCCCCTTCTGCCTCCTGCCCGGCCAGCGAGGCTCTTAGAGTAGCTCGAGCTCTCGCTCTTAAGCCGGCTTTTCTCGCCGCCGGCAGCTCTGGCCTGTGCACGGTTCTTTGATTACGAGTTTAAGTCATTTTCAGTCCTTCTCGACGCAGGGAAATACATAGGAAACGTCTTAGCGCGAGGGCTGTGGTGTCATGATTGGACCAGTGACTCATTAGAGGGTCAGACCGAGCAAGATTGGGGCTCTTCTCCCCCAGCTGTGGCTCAGGCGGGTGTCATGCGCTGGCCTCTCCACCCGCGCCGCCGGGCGCAGGACCCTGCAGCCCGCGCGTTAAGCCTGTTTGCTGCTGCTCAGCCATCAGGTGAAAAACGATTTATTCCTGTGTGTGCGCGGGATGGAGGTGATACTTTGCCCCAGCTTCAGTTAGCAGGTTGCTTTGGGGAAGCAGGTAAACTTGGAGTCCACTTATCTTTGTTATTTAGAAGCTTCTCTATGAGACAAGGTGCTAGTCCCACCATTTCAGTAAGTCTCTGGCGGTAGTTGAAAAGGCGATATGAAAGCAGGTTAACTTTCACTGGAGAAGTTTTGTGTTCGATCCCACCTTATCTTTTACTAGGCTCTGTCAACAGCTGCAAGTCGGCTTACAGAAAAAGTTATTTAACTCCATTAAAAAAATCCTATAGTTTTTTTATTTCTTGTATAAATTGGCTTGTAGGAAATACTTCCTTGTTGCATGCTTCATTGACTTTGGAGTTTTAATTGTAGACCGATATTACAAAATACGTACTTTTAAAACTTCACGAGAAATAATTTGTTGATAAGTGGCCCTTGTTAATTTTGGAGATTGAGAGAAGAAATCGAGGACAGTAGCTTTGGTTCTCTGAGAGGTGTTGATGTGGTTTGAAGACAGTAGACTGAGATTCCACTTGTGTTTTTTGAAATGCTGTAAACAGTAGCGAATTACTGCAAGAGAAAACCCTGAATGTTTTTGTCTACGAACTGTTCTGAAGAGAAATCTTGATTATTCAGGGATGAACATTGTTTTGCAAGCTCTGGCCCCTCATTAGGAGCTTAGCTGAGCCTTAGAGCGGTGGAAGGAGGATCCTTACTTCTCCAGTGATGAATGTATGGTAATTGGCATTGATGGACAGATTTACTATGCTGTAAAATTTCCTAGCTCTTTATTATACGTGACTTTCAAGTGTTGATTTAGATTGAATTGTAGGTTTTTAGAAGACATGGCTATTAGCTCACATGCTGTACTTCTGTCTTTGAGTTGTAACTGATTCAAGTGTGGCTTGAGTAATACTACACTCACTTCATTTCAGTAAATCCCAGATGGGTCTTTTATTTAATAGAATGAAATCATTGACATTTCATCAAACTAGACTTTGGATTTGTAGCTTCTGCCCCTGCTCCAAGCATGTCCTATCACTACCCTAAGCACACTGTTTTCCATAGAAATAAATAATTTTGGAAAATGAGAATAAAAATGAATTTCAAAAAGGGAGTACTCACTCAACCACAAAAAATGTTTTCAGTAACTAATATTACTGTTAGAGTGTTTCACTGACTTTTGCCATTGATTTGTCATTCTTCCGCTTGGAAAAATCACTAATTAAGTGCTAGGAGGAAGCAGGGCTTGAACAAATTCTTGGGGAAGATGGCACTTCCCCACTCTGCACCCCAGCTCCTGGAACCAGGCATTTGGGCTTCCCTGGAGGGAAGGCTGAGGCCTAGGCTTTGTTCCCTTGTGTATCCTCTTCTCCGCACGCACACAATCCAAAGGATCTACGTTCGGTTTACTTTTGGATCCTGACAATATATTATTTCAGATGCTTAATGTTTTCCCTTCTTTCCAAATGAGTAATGCTGCGATTTAGACAAGCTGTTTAAGCACCAGTGTGGTTTACGTTCTAGAATGATCGTTCAGGAATTTACAGACACATGTGCCCGTTTATAAAACTTGGGCAAGTGCTTGTGAAAAGGTAGGAGAGTGTAGAGAACCTGAACTGGGGAGAAGTAGAGCGTTGAGTGGTAAGAGGGGTGGAAGTTGAGAGAGATCGAAGCAAAAACAGTAGATTTTACATTTTTGCTTTTTGTGTCAGTGTTATTTAAACGAGCCAAGACTCTGCAGGTGATGTGTCCTGAGGAGTGTTTGCCAGGCTACTGCAGACACAGGCAGCTTGCTCAGAATGGCCTCTGCAGTGTCTTTCAATCTTCAGGAAACCTGGTGTGAGCACTGCCTGCCCCTCCCCGCCATACACATTTGATTCTCCTTATTCACAGTAGTTATGTTTTATAAAGTTGCCGTATAGTGATTTAGTGACTACTGAGGCATTGCTCCTAGGGTTAATACAGTGTTAGGGCACTGCTAGCCTCTGCTGGCAACATTTGTGTCAGCCAGTTTATAAGCTTGTTTTATGTGTGTTTCCTGTTTAGAGACACCTTGTTTGACATAAGTTGTTGACTCATTAGCATTGAGCTCATGGCCAGTACTCCTGTAACTCATGCCTAAATGAAGCTTATCTAATAATTTTCTTGGTAAGGGACATCATAGCCCTCTTGCTCTTAGGAACACTAAGTAGGGAGCACTTTGGCACTGTGCTTGGGGGTGATTTTAAACAACAGAATCACTATTGCAGAACACAAGAAAGAGAAAAGCATGATATGACATAGAACTTGAAAAGAACATTTGGTTACAGTATGAGAGCTGAAACAGAGCAGAGCAATACCTCCTGGATTCCAGCCGGCCTTCTCAAAATTTTCACCCCTATGCGCATGTCTGCAAATAACTGTGGAAGTGTCGTTGTATTGATTTCAGAGATACAAGTAAATTTCAGCAAGTAAGCGCGTTTGCAGATACGAACTCCTCGGATAATGAGGATCAACTATATGTGTGTGTGTGTGTCAGTATGTGTGTATATGTATATCCATGCACATGCATGTTTATGTCTTAGATATATTATAAGACCAGGATTCTCGGGTATGCTTGTGTTGTAGTTGTAACTAAGCTGTTGGAGTAGTTTTCTCTCTGAAATATATGTTGTAGTATGTTTGAAAATGCTGACAAATTGCACCTTTTTAGTTCCTGCCAAAAGTTCAGAGGCCTGATGGTATGTGGGGCGTTTTCCTCAAAAACAGTTTAGTTTTAGGAGTGCAGATTCAGCTTTGGGCTGTACAAATGAGATAGAGCTATGTGTAAATTTTAGCATGAAACAGTGTCAGATTGTCCAGCACAAATAATACAGTATAACCTAAGTATTTACTAAAACATAGGACTGGCTTTTGGATGACATGCCTCTGTAGGCCTTCAGTGCTAGTCAGAAGACTAATTTTGATGGATAATGGGAGGAATGGGTTCTCGGGTAGGGGACTTTTATTTCCTAAACATCTTTGGTAAAATGTGGACTTAAATGGGAAGCATAGAGACCAGGACACCATCCATAATTTGTTGATGTCATCTAATCATGAGGTTATGGGGCTGGATAGGAGTGGTATTTGAGTATGACTGGGTGAGTAGGACTTTCTGACACATCCATTGGGGTCCATGGCGGTTGTTAGCACTGTCAGTAATTGGAGGCCAGGAGTTTACTCCAGAGTTCTGTAAAAGTAGCTTGGTAGCTCTCAGTTAATTGCTTGGAGTAGAATAAGTGAATTTAGGTAAAATGTCAGTTTTCATTGTTAATTTTACAGGAATATAGGAAAATACATTTTATTTTGAGGTATAAATCAGTAAAAAATGATGCATTTAAGCGTGGTATCTGATTTGCAGAAATTTTTTGTGGCTACCCAGTAACTTGTAAGTTGAAGGTCCTAGAGATAACAGAGAGAGTAGAAGGGTACGATTTAACAAAGATATCAACAACCATTACTATTCCATAACTTTATTAAATGCCCTTTAAAAAAATGCCAGGCTGTACTAGGTGCTATTTATGCAAAAGAGGAAAAAAAACAAAAACAAAACCCAGCTATTTCTTTGGCCTTATGGAACTTAGAGTCTAGTTAGAAGATAAATGTTAAACAGAATTAGGTAAACGTAATTAGCAATTTTGATAACTGTCCGAAGAAAACATAGAGTTTTATGAGAGAATAACTGATTCAATTTATATTGACTAATAAAGGAAGCCTTTTTTTGGACCTTTTAGCGAAAATCTGAAGCGTATGAAGAGTTAGGTAAAGGCAGAGGTATGAAGATGGGCTGGTTTGGAGTATGTCATGAAGAGAGAGGTTCCTATGGGGGGAAGAGTTTCAGGAACTGCAATATGTCCAGGGCTGTGGATTATAGGGAATGAAACCTATGGAAGAAACCCAAGATGATTTTGGAGAGGTGGCCAGGATCCAGATCTTTGTATGCCTTGTTAGAGATTTAGATTTTATCCGAACATGCAGTAGGAGGCTACTGAAGGATTTAAGTTAGGGCTGCAGCATGCTCCGATTGGATTTTACGTAATTCATGGTGTTTGCTCTGCGGGGACTGTTCGAGGGGTGTACACATTAGACGGTTTGTTAAGATGGTGGCAGTGGGGATGGAGATGTGTGGGGAGACCTGGTGGTGGGTCCATTGGAGTCAGGTATTGTAGAATGTGTGAAAAACGACTTGTTATCCAGCTTTTAGACAGAGGCACCATTTCCTGAGATGGGGAAGAGTAGAGAAGGAACCGATGGGTGGGGTGGGGTGGGGTGGGGTGGAAGGATCCAGTAATTCCAGACGTGTTTAGTTGAGGTGTCTGGGAGGAAAGAAGGGTTACGTGGGAAGCTGAATATATGGTCCGGTATTCAGCAGCAGTGTTGAGGCTTAGAGACAGGCAGTTCTGGTCAATGAGCATTTATTTGTCTCTGGTTTTAAGCCCTGGGAGAGGTTGGGTGTAGGGAGAGAGTGTAGATGGGAAGGGGAGGGCTCTCACGAAGGACTCCTGGACCAGTGGTCTCGAACGTTAGAGTTCCTCAGAACCATGTATTTGGAGGGCTTGGCAGCGTACACATCGCTGAGCCCAACCTCCAGAGTTTGATTCTCTACGTCTGCGTGGAGCCCGTAATTTGCTTTTCCACCACTTGCTCATCAGCACATACTCCAGGAACCATATCATACCAGTGATTTAGAGTAGACAAAGACCAACGAAACTAAAGAGGAGCTGCCAGAGGCCAAAGGAATGCGGGGAGACTCTGATGCCATGAACCTCAGGAGTGAAGGGGGAACCGTTGTGCTGCTGAGAAGTCATCCTACTTGGTCACAGTTTTTGGGCAGGTGATCCTGATTACCCATGCTCAATCCTTCACCTACCTTCCAAATCTTGCTGTGGTTATTTCCTCATCGTGTTCTTGGCTCCAGCCACAGTGTGCACCTCTCCTCCTTGAGGTGTGATTGCATCCTCTGTTTGCCCTTCCCTTGGCCTTTGCCTGTTTAATCCTAGCTTCCCCACTGCTGGCTGTGATCAGCTCCCTTCTTCCTGCGGACATTTGTAGCTGTTTGCTTTTTTCTTTTTTTCTTTTTCTTTATCCCATTTAATCTTTTGTCTTGAGATGAAGTTATGTACGCACCCAGAAACACTAAGGTGATTATTTATTCCTGTCTCAGTGCCCCTTTATGCAGATAGTAAAATCCTTGCGGCTAGAAGCTCTGTATTAATTGCTTTTGTGTCAAAAAAAAATTTTTTTTTTCTTTCCATATCATGGACATTCAACTACTTTTCAAAGGAAACGATTCTTGACTTTTTTGGAAACCAGAGTTCTTCAATAGAATTTAAGACCTAATTTGCAAACTAAGGAGCACCAGTGGAGGGCTTTTTAGTTGTTCCCTCAAAAGTCTTCTCTTTAGGCCCCGGGGACCATAAAGTTTCTACTTTGGTGAAGGCGAAGTGTCATTTCAGTGAGCTTCCTTGAATCAGCAAGGAAAGAATAATGTGGATGCCCCCTTAAGACATCCTTCTCTGTTGTCACTGTGTTTTTCTTTAGCAAAGGTGGCCAAGTTAGAAGAAGAAAAGTATTTTTACATGCAGTTACGAAATTGTTTTATATTCTGCAGTTGATTTTGACAGCCATTTTTGGATGGAGACATTTTTGTTTTTTGGGTTGTTTTTTTTTTATTTTTTATTTTTGGTCTTTTTAGGGCCATACCCGAGGCATATGGAGGTTCCCAGGCCCGGGGTCTATTCGGAGCTGTAACCACCGGCCTATGCCAGAGCCACAGCAACACGGGATCCGGTCCACATCTGCAACCTACACCACAGCTCACGGCAACGCCAGATCCTTAACCCCCTGAGCGAGGCCAGGGATGGAACCCGTGTCCTCATGGATGCCAGTCGGGTTTGCTAACCACGGAGCCACAATGGGAACTCCGGGTGGAGAGCTTTTTGAGGCAAAGTCTAATGTATCTCTGTGTCCTTAGTTCATGTCTAACAATTTTTGTTGTTGAACTGTGAGGAAGCATTGTTTCCTTTTCTGTAACACAAAGTTAATATCTGTTATGAAGATTAATAGATAATATGTATAGTAGTGAGATAATTTATGACAGTCCCTAACAGTGCATGCCAAATCTCTCAATAAATCTGGGTTAATTTTGAGTCTGGGTTGATTTGGTTGTAAGCTTTCAGTGAAATCTGACTCTGGCATTTTAGTAACTTGCTTTTAGAATAGGTATTACATTTATCTTGAATTAAGTATCACGTTTATGTTTGTCATTTTGACTAGGTAATTATATGGCATTCAGCTACATACAATTTTTGAGTTTCCATCAGCGATATAGAATTTGGACCTTGATAGCAGCATATGCTTTCACAATAAAATGAAAGTAGTTTGCAAATAAAGAATATTTTTACATAGAATCTTATTAACATGCTTTTCTTTTGGGTTGTTTATGTTATTGTAGGGATAGCTCCCAGGATGTAATTTTGACTGTCTGTTGATACATTTTCTGCAGAGGTGGTGGTTTTATTCAAGGACAAGATACTAACACTAAAACAATTCCTAGTTTTCAGTATTTCAAAAATAATGTAGTAGGAACTATATATTTCTCTCCAGTAAAGGTGCTAAATTACACTATGTCACATTTCTTTGCTTTTAGCTGTAGTCAACTTTGTGTTGTTAGTATTAACATTTTCATGCTGAGAAAATTGGAAGGGTTGTCTTTGGTTATTTTAAAAATAATGAAAATACAAATGTTTGTTAGTATCTTTCTTTTATGAGGTCTGCAGGAGGGAACAATGGAAAATTGATGTTGTTAGCGGTAAGGCACATACAAGAAGGTCGAATTGACTCCATCTTTACATTGATTCCCGATCATCTTTGGTGTTCTTTACTAATCTTGTGTATTGTCTGAGGTTCTCTTTCACCCTCATCTCCCCTTTTTTTTTGGGGGGGGGTCAAAACTTAAAGTAGAATATATATAAATAAATATATATTTTTATTGGAACACATTTGGTAGCTATCAAAATGATTACAGCCTTGATCTGGAAATCTGAAATTAAAAGTCTGAATGGCAATTTCAAAGCTGCATAAGCTTTCCTCTGCAAGGGCTTGAGGCTGTTCATTCCTTGATTTTATTCTGCATCCATCTGGAGAACCATTCTTGTACCCACAAGTCACTATTTTTAGGGGACTGAGTTGGGAAGTTGAGTGGTTAATGACCGAGCTGTTTTAAATAGTTGGGCACTTAGTTAATTTGGAGCTTCTCTGTCTGTGTGTATCATCTTTACAAATGGGATCAGTCAGCATATTTCTGCTCATTTTCGAGCTTCTCTGCAGGAAAGTGGTTGTCCGGCCTTTCCACAGAGGGAGCTGTTTTTGGAATTTTGGGTTTGTCCTAGGCTTGGAGAATTCCAGTAACGTTAAGGGCATAGTTTGGGATATAGCCTTTAGCAATGAATGTGGCGTTTTGCAATGGATAGTCTTTAAATATGTGAAACAATTGTTGCTACTAGTTTTCCTATTTTAACTTTTTTATTGAGATTTGAAATGATGCCTACTTGAAGGCAACTATTAAAAAAAAGGGGGGTGGGCGGACCTGGAGTTGGGCCAGATGCTCATCCCAGTTAAAGCCACTAACTGGCATTGTGACATGTTGACCTCTGTTTCCCCGAGAAACATGAATGGGTAAAGATGAGTCTGTAACATCTTTTTCCATTTTAGCATTCCGTGATCTGTCTGTGTAATTGATTCTTACTGCTGTGCTGATGAAAGAGGCGCATGGGAAAGGAGGGATAATGATAAGCAGTTTCAGGATGGAGACTGTAATGAAAGGATTCTGTTTGATTGTCATGCATTTGAGTTTTTGTCTTTTCAGGGCCATACCCATGGCATATGAAAGTTCCCAGGCTAGGGGTCGAATTGGAGCTGCAGCAGACGGCCTACACCACAGCCACGGCAATACTAGATCTGAGCTGCCTCTGCGACCTATACCACAGCTTCCGGCAACACTGGATGTTAACCCACTGAGCGAGGCCAGGGATTGAACCTGCGTCCTCATGGATACCAGTTGGGTTCGTTACCGCTGAGCCACAACAGCAACTCCTAAGATTATTTCTTAATCATTGGGAAAAGTCTTTTCTATGAAGTTGCCTTAGAAGTTGAGGTAGTCTCGAGATAGGGGATGGGTCCTCACATAAAACTGTGGCCTTTCAGAGTGCTGTTTAGTTTCAAAGGGTGGACAACCTTCGTTGCTGCTTTTGATTTTACTCTGTGTTCTACAAGTGACTGGTTATTTTGGAGGATATCTGAGGTAAAGAAGCTTTCCCTGTGGTGGCTCAGTGGGCTAAGAACCTGACACAGTGTCTGTGAGGATGTGGGTTCGAACCCTGGCCTTGCTCAGTAGGTTAAGGATCTGGTGTTTGCTGCAGGCTGTGGTGTAGGCTGCAGATGTGGCTCAGATCCTGTGTTGCTGTGGTGTAGACCACAGCTGCAGCTCTGGTTTGACCCCTAGCCCAGGAACTTCCATATGTCTCAGGTGTGGCTATAAAAAGAAAAGAAAAAAAAAAAAGAAGGAAGATATGATGAGGGGTTATGGCGATACTCCCCCTGAGTGAGTTTATCCATAGGAAAGGGTACCTGTGATGTGTGGGAAGAATTAGTTACTTTTTGTTTCCAGTTCTGTTGGCTCTGGTTTGAGTCCTTAATCCTTGGAGAATTCTGTTCTTACCTGGACTGTTCCTCCCCTTCTAGGTTCTCTACTGACTACATCAACTCTTGTGTTCCTTCCAATTTATTCTTCCTGAAGTGACTTCTGATTCTGTCCCCCTCTTGCTTGCCTAACCAAGTGAAGTACAGACTCTGGGATTCAAGCCCTCTAGCCTGCGTCTCTCACTCGAACCCGAGGTGTCTGTCACTATTGCACATGTACTTGGTATCTTCTGAACGTCTCTCATACGTTCTCATTCCTGTTTTTCAGCTTATGTTGTTGTATTCCAGGAACGTAGGCACCTGCCTCCTCAGTTGTGTTGAATTTTGTTAAAATGCAGTTGCTTTCTTGCAGTCTTTTCCTGTTCCCACCCGAATGAGTGTGATTATGCCTTCCTTTGATGCCCTGTGTAGCAGCCATTGCTCACATTGCATTTCCTTTACACAGCTTTGTTCTAGTCCAATCAGATGTCTAAAGGAATAAAGTTTCCCCTGCTGTAAGATTATAAGCTCCTTTAAGGTTTGGCTTACAAGTCTTTTACTTCTTGCAGTGCTGAACTTAGGATAGGTATTCAGTACATTTGTAAGAGGTTGATTTTTTGAATTGAAAAGTGGTCAGAAGGTCTGTTAAAATTTACTATAAAACAACTGGATAGCAGTCATATTTGCTATACATATTCTACTGTTCAGTTGATAGTTAGGGACAGATTGGTCCTGTTTTTCAAGTTATGTCACTTTTTAGCAACTAAAATAGATGTATTTGATGATAATGTAGGTACAGCACTATCTAGATGGATGGAAAAAAAAAAAACAGGTTATTTTTGGATTCCTGCCTATTTTATTTCTGCTGCGATTACACAAAAAGTACATCTTTGTTTTGTGGCTTCTGCATTGCTCTTTCTATTAGGTATGACTCTCAGAAATAGACTAGCCTGAATTCCCTTGAGCCATGTCATCTTTAAGAAAGTGACTTTTGTGGGAAAGAGAGAGCAAGCTGAAGAGGCCTAAGGTATGTGCTTCTGAGTACCTAAACTTAAGGAAGCAACAGTATTGGAAATGGTCACATGGCTTTGGCTTTCTCTTGAGTGGCGGATAGTCCCAAGGTTTAATGTGACACCCAGTGTCTCAGAGACTGGGAGATTAGCAAGAAAGGGATCTCGTCTCCTTAATGCTCTGGGTGAAGGAAAAATATGCTCCTTCCTTTGGGGGGACCTTCTAGTCTGTGTGATTTTGGAGGTGCTCATTTTCTAGGTAGAGAAACACTGAATTTTTTTTTAAGATTAGGAAATTTGTAATCCTCAGCACAACAGATCAGAGGGTAGCAAACTGTCTTTATGCAGTTTTGTTAGTAAGGGATCATCGCCACCCTCAGCATTCTTCTGTTTCTTCTTTGGTTTCCTGGAAGAGGGGTTTCCAGCACACCGCTTCCCTTGCCTAATTGCTGTATTTACTCATTTTCCTGAATTTTTTTTTTGTGGCTGGGCCATTTTTAGGGTTGGCTGGAGCTTTTCACATATTTAAGTATTGTCTTTTGAATGAGATGATCAGTCTAAATTTTACTGTTTATTCTGGAATCATTAAGATATTAGTACTAAAATGACTTACACATAATACAGTAAAATACTTAGGAATGTTGTCAGGACTATTTTTCTAGGGAGTAGGGTTATGCATCACTGGCCATGACCCACTTTTTCATTCTCTGGCCTGCATAACAGAACCTCTCCTACTGAATGTTAATGGTCTATTCTTTGTGTACCAAAAAAGGATGCCACTGACTCATGATCAGTAGGTCATGTGTTTTGAGTTATTTTTCCAGAAGTACAATGTATATGTGCTCAGTTGTGCTTAGGCTCTTAATGGTTTCTTTTGTGATCAATGACAGAAGTTTGTCAGATCGTTGACTGGTGGTGTAGTGTAGTAGTGTAGATCTGAAGAGGTTTTTTGTTTGTTTGCTTACCAACTAGCCTAGTTCAAATCCTAGTGAATAGTTAACCAGATTGTTAAATCTTTATTAATTTTTCATCTTTCAGCAAAATGTTATTTGTGTAATTCTAAGGACCTCAATCCAAATCGATCGTCGTATGTTTTTTAAAACCCACTGAAGCCAGCTGTTACAGATTTGTGTTTCTCAGCTCACTGAAGTGGGGACTTAAATGTTGCAAATCCTTGGATTAAAAAAAAATATCTTTGTGTATGGCATTTTGCCGATAGTATCCTGTCTGTGAGGAATGTTGGAAGTGAGTTTGCAGGGTGCTGTGTGACTTTATCATGTTCAAAGTTGGATATAATGATTTTAATGTCCCATGAGTTTCTAGCACGAGAAACTCCTTTTTACAGAGCTAAGGTTCAGATTTGTTTTCACTTTAGAATAGGACAGTCTTTCTTAGTTAAATCTTACAGGTGTTTTAAAAGGTTATGGTGGCACAGCAGACATTGGCACAACATTGTAAATCAGCCATACTTTATTTTTTAAAAAAAGGTTATGGTGGCCATTGTGGATATTCTTAGATCAGTTCTGTTGGGTTTTACTTTTTGGAAGAGTAAATATAGGGGATGGGGCTGGTGCCTGGTGTACAAGAATCCGAATTAAGGCTAAGACTTTCTCAGCTTCCTTCAGAGAGTATCCCGAATAGTCTTATTAGCTGGAGTTGGTGTTGTTGGACTAACAGTCTTTCTTTTAAAATGCTAGTGCATCATTAAATCTCCCATAATTGTAGCAATTATCCAATTTTAGTTCCCTTATTTAACTATGAGAAAATAGAGTGAGGGATGAGCCCAAAGTCCCGCTGTTAGTGTTGGTTGTGGAGGGCAGAATTGAGGTCTCAGGACTCTATTTAGCACTCTTTCCACTGCATGTGGCCCCCTTAATTGGCTCTTGTACGCATTCAAGTACTAGCCTTTGATTGGAGTGGGACTTGGGGGAGGCTTAAGGCACCAGGGGACTTTTAGTATTCTGGAGGCAGCTGGAGTATTAATGGGTACCTGAGGAGTCTGAGTGGAAGGAGGTATCTCCAAACATTTTTGCCTTAAAGCTTTCCCACTTTGTTCTTTCCTAAGGCCAACAAACCATGTGTCACAGTTGTTTAAGATGTCAGGATAATGTTAAAAAGTTTAAAATTGCAAATTCCCCCTAATTAGTCTGTTGTTTCAGTCTAGAAAGTTTCAGTCCGAAGTGAAATAATGTGTTTGTGAACTGTAAAGTAAGTAAAATTGCATCACTTTAGCTTCTTCAGTTGAATCTAGCATAGCAGTATCTAGGACCGCCTGGATCCTAGGTGGAAAGAAAATGAAGAGAAACAGCTGAATTCTTATTCCTGTTTTCCTTCTGTTCCTAGTTCAAGGTTATAGCTTAGAGTCTAATGTGCTGTAGTATCCAGTCCCCTTTTGCATTTCATTTAACCAATTTTGCTTCGTTTACTCAAAAAAAAAAACAAAAAAAACGACACAGGTTCTTTAAAAATTTTATTAGATCATGGCACCTATTATGCATTTGGCTTAAACCTGGAATACTACAGTTCTGAGTCTTTGCAGGAAATAAAATCATGTGACATAAAATTTTTCTTAAAAATGACACGGCATTACTTCTGTAATATATGTGGCATATTTTTATACACATGCACGTGGAAAGTTAGAATGGTCCTTGACCTATGATTTTAAAATATTAAAGGAGAAATTTTCTTTATTTTTCATTGAACTGAAAGATTTTCATCATCATTATCAAGAAGTATTTATTTAGTGTCTGTGTTTTCCTAAGCGGAGAGTTTTTTAAAAAACAGAGATGTAATTGACATATAACATTAGTTCCACCTGTACGACCTAATGACTGTATTTGTCTGTATTGTGAAATGATCACTGCGGTGAGTCTAGTCAGCATTTGTCACTGCACAGAGTTAATCAGCTTTTTTTCTGTGGTAACTTTTGAGATCCACTCTCTTGGCAACTTGCGAGTATTCGTACACAGTTGTTAACTGCGGTCACCGTGCTGTACTTTGTGTCCCCAGACTTAGAGCTTTTGTTTTTTTAAAGCCAAAGAATATCCCCATCTACCTCTAATATCTATCTCTCTCTTACTTCCAAGACTACCTCTGATTATCATCTCCCTCCTCTTTTTCCATCAATTATCTGATTTTTCTTGTTTTCTACTTGTTCCCTATTACTTACTGTATCTGCTCAGCATATCAACTTAGCATTGTTTCATCTTGAAAGACAAAAACAAAAATAGAGCTTTTTTGCTGATCTTTCCTGTCTCTTTCCTGATGTCATTAATTGACTTCAGAAAGAAGAGTTTTGGGCAGTGGTTCTCAAACTGTGGTTTGTGGGCTCCAGGGGGAGGGGTCCCCAAGACCATTGAGAGAATCTATCAGGTCAGAATTATGTTCATAAAACTCTAAGACACAATTGCCCTTTACATCCTATTGGCGCTTGCACTGACGTTGCAAAAGCAGTGGTGGTGGTGGTGAAAGCTGCTGGTACCACTTCAACACAGAGCTACATGGTTGGCACCAAAATGTCTTCAAGTCATTGTATTCTTCACATTGGACTCAATTCTCTCTCTTTTTTTTTTTTTAAAGCCAGTTTCTCTTAAGAATATCCTTGACGAAGCACTGAAAAATACACATAACATAAAACTTAGCATTTTAACCATTAAGTTTACAGTTCAGTGGCTTTATGTCCATTCATATTGTTATGCAATGGTCATCCCTGCCCATCTCCAGAATAACTTCATCTTCCCAAATTCAAACTCTGTATCCATTAGTCATTAATGCCTCACTCCTCCTTTTCCCCAGCCCCTGGTAACCACTATTCTACTTTCTCTCTCTAAATTTGTCCATTCTAGGTACCTTATATAACCAGAATCGTTCAGTATTTGTCTTTTTGTGATTGGCTTATTTTCCTTAGCATAATATCTTCAAGGTTCATCCACGTTGTAACATGTATCAGACTTTTTAAGTCTGAGTAATATTCCATTGTATGTCACGTTTTGTTTCTTCACCCATTCGTGGACACATTTCCGTTGTTTCTACTTTTTGGCTATTGAGAATAATGCTGCTGTGAATGTAAGTGTACAAATATCTGCTCAGGTTCCTGCTTTCATTTCTTTCTGGTATACACCCAGAAGTGGAATTGCTGGATTATATTCCAAATTCTGTATTTAATTTTTTGAGAAAAGGCCATGCTCTTTTCCTTCACAGCTACATCATTTTAAATTTCCACTAGGAGTGCACAAGTGTTCTGATTTCTCCACATCCTCACTGACACTTGTTATTTTCATTTCCTTTTCTTTTTTAAAATTTTTAATGGCCGTCTTAATGGGAGTGAAGTGGTGTATCTTTGTGGTTTTGATTCGCATTTTCCTAAAGATAAGTGATGTTGAACATCTTTTCATGTGCTTATTATTGGCCATTTGTAAATACACATTTTTAAATATGTGATGCAGTGGGAAGTATTCATAAAGCACTTGCTGTATTAGGAAGTGTGGTAGTTAATTGAGGACAGATACTTTGGTGAATGAGCTGTGTCCTTGAACTAGCTGCTTGTTTCATAGAACACTTTTTTATTTGAAAGAATGACAAACTGTATTCATTTAGATTTGGGTATTTGCAGACATTTTCTCAAATAATTCAGTGAGCCTATCCCATCAAGGAAAACAACTGACAGGTGTATTAATAATAGAATTTGAGCTTTCGAGAGAAAATTAGGATTTTGGAGAACTTGTTCACAACTTCTGCTCTTGTGAACTTGACAGTGTGCCATCAATTAAAGGTTTTTCTGAGGAGATAGGTGATAATATTAACAAATGTGATTTTTAAAAAGGATAATGAAAGATTTCTTTAACTCCGTAAATTGTTATTTTCCAGATACATGATGTTACAGATGCAGGATCACCCGGTAGATTTCAATGTACCTGCAAAAAATTCAGTAATGTGGTTTGAGATACCTCATTGCAATAACCTTTACAAAACCACTCATTGTCCTGTTTTGCAATAAGAGCAGAGAAGAATATCCAAAGATACTAGCTGAGAAGACTGTTTCAAATGGTCTTTCTCTTTCCCTCTTCATGTATGTGTGAGACTAGGTTTTCTTCAGATATTTTATTCAAGTAAGACATCACAAGAGATTTACTGCAGAAGCAGGTGTGAGAACCCAGCAGTCTTCTATTAAGGCACATATTAAAGAGCTTTCCCAAAATGTAAAATGTTAGCATTCTTCTCTTTACATTTCTGTTTTGAAAAACACAGCTGGTTTATAAAACGTTATTTATATTGGTATGTAATGTGTTTTATTATCTTAAATGAATTAATAAAATTAGAAAAATCTGTTTTAATTTCTAATCTGGTAAATGTGGAGTGGTATAACCCACATTAACAAAAGCTTTCTGGGATCTTCAATAAAATTTAAGGCTACAAAGGGATTCTGAGACCAAAGGGCCTGAGAATTGTTGAGTATACGTTGTATATTCCAGCACAACTGTGTAATACTTTAGCCATTAGCCACATGTGGCTGCTACTTGTCATGTTGCTAGTCTGAATTGAAATGTACCATTCATGAACAATACACATGGTATTTCGAATCCTCAATACGAAAAGAAAGAATGTACAAAATCTCATTAGCATTTTTATAATATTGATTGCATGCTAAAATAGTCATGATTTGGGTATTTTTGGTTAAATAAAATGTATTACTCACTGGTTTTGGAGTCCCCATTGTGGCTCTGCGTGTTAAGAACCCAGCTAGTATCCATGAGGATGTGGGTTTCATCCTTGGCCTTCAGTGGGTTAGGGATCTGGCATTGGCACAAACTGTGGCATAGGTCTTGTGTATGTGGTTGGGATCTGGTGTAGGCCTGCAGCTCCGATTTGACGTCTGGCCTGGGAGCTTCCATATGCTCCAGGTGTGCCCCTAAAAAGGCAATAAAGAAATTCACTGTTTTTTTTTTTTTTTTTTTTACCTTTTCAATGAATGGACCTGGTAGAAAATTTAAAATTACCTGTGTGGCTTTCACTGTATTGGACACATATAACAGTACAGGTCTGTAGCATACAGTTCAACACATGGACCCTGCACTTGGCAGTTGGGGTGGTTCATCTGGGGTTTGTAGACATCCATGTGCCTTTTTCTTAGGAGAGGGGTTATGGCTCTCATCACATTCTCAAATGGGCACATGGCCAAGGAAAGATTAGGAACTGTTGTACAATGTATAGGCGACTTGCTGAATTTGTGCTTGTAGTTATTTGGGCTCTGCCGGCGGCCTGGATCTGGGGAGTCCCCTTCCCACACTTGTGCAGGCTGGGTGAAACCTGTGGTGCTTGGGTTGTGGCGAGATGTATTGTTGGCCTCTCCAATTGGAACCCTGAGCGAACATTCCCACAGAAATGTTTTTTCAGCAAGACGTTAGGTATTACAGTACTACTAGTACTAGCCTGCGGGTTGGCCTGAGAACGTAGTTACACATGTAGGGTTGTTTCTGTGGGAAAATACTCTGAAAGCCAAAGAGCAGTTTTAGAAACTGTCAGAACGCAGTACTCCACTAGGTCAGGGATTTCATTCATGTCATGCTGGGAATCTGATCGAATGAGTGGATTTCTTAATTTGATCATTCATAGGGGTTGAAAATAAAATAAAATATGAAGCACCTGTTAAAGTGGCAGTACATTCCAAAGATGAAGTTACGTGATGCTTGCTTACCATTTATCCCAATACTAAATGGGATTATGTAAACAAGCCACTGAGTTGGAGGATGTGTGAATTAAGTGGTTGCACGTTTAGTGTGAGTTAAGTCTGTAATGCTGTTATGTAATAGATTCTTGGCTTATGTTCTCATCAAGAAAGGCTTCCTGAAAGTTCTCTTGTGGCACAGCAGGTTAAGGGTCTGGTGTAGCCGCAGCTGTGACGCGCGTTCGATCCCTGGCCTGGCAACTTCCACATACTGAGGGTGTGGCTGGAAAAAAAAAAAGTAAGGCTTCGAAAAACAATGAAATTTCAGGGCCTGCTTAAATGAAAAGAGAACGCTGGATTGAGGCTCTTCCAAACATATTTATTTCATTACAACCCTTCGTGTTTTATTGCCCATAAGGTTCATCACAGTATGCCACAATAACTTTTTTGTCTTTCTCCCTTCCATAGACGTGTGAAATCATGTTTTCCAGAGGCTAGCACAGCCACATAGTAAAATCTGTGGAAAAAAGGACATAGAGCGAGCCCTCATCTCACAGTCAGTTAATTGCAACTAGGGAGAGATGCGTGAGTGTGGTCATTGGGTGAAGAGAGCCTTGAGGCAGCTAAGACAGCACGTGATGGGCTGCAGAATTGCAGAGTAAGACTTGCAGAGTGTAAGACTTGTAGAGGGAACTGGAAAAAGTTGTATTTAAGAGTCGTGAGGCCACAGAGTCCCAGTGAGAGGTTAGCATAATGCTGAATTTGGGAAGGAAAGACAAATTTAACAGTAATAAGAGTTGACTAGAATTTGATGCTTTTGAAGCCTCATACTCTGGTGAGAAAGCAGTTGTGAAATGAGTGAGAGAGGATTGAGACTTAAAACCCAGGCTTTGGATTTGTGAATGGAATTTTCAGATGTAAAACAGGAAGAAAAAAAGTTGGTAGGAAACTAAGTTTATATGTAGTCTTTTTCAGTTCTGCAAAACAAAACCCCAAACATTAATTCTAAAATCTGACTTTTCTGCTGTAGGACAGAAAAGAAGGGTAAGGGAGGGGAAAAGGTGTCATGACTAGAAAATAAAGGAAAGTCTGAACTGAGCTCATCACAGTCTTAGGAATGGGGGTTGTGATGAGCGTTCTCAGGTCTGGGATCAAGCAGGGAGGTTCAAGAGCAGAATGAACTCTACTCCAAGAGCTCGTTTGTTTTAAATGTAGTAGTTTTTAAATGTAGTTTGAAGGGGTCTTATTCTCTGACATACCGCTTCTCAAACTCTAATAGGTATATGAATCACCTCCAGATGTAATAAAATACAGTTTCTGACTCAGTGCATCTGAGATGGGGCCTGATTTCTGCGTTACGAGCAAGCTTTCAGGTGATGCTGCTGCTGCTGTTTCTACAGGTCACTCTTTCCCTGAGCCAGTCTCCTAGGAGGGAGAGGAAAATACCCCCCAGAGTCATCAGAGCAGTAGTGCAGATGTTCTTAAACTTCACCGGGTGCTCATGGAACAGATTCCTGAACTTTAAGTCCCAGAGATTTCATCCTAGGTTGAGCTAACTGTCCAGAAAACCAAGCACTCCCTATAATTCTGTAGCGTTGGGATTTTCATAGGCATTACACGAAAACTGTATGTTAATATGGAACTGAGCATATTGACAATATTGAGTATTCTTTTCCACGAACATAGCATATCTCTCCATTTGTTGAAGTCATAAATGTCAGAATTACTAGACATCTTGTAAGATTTTGGTTGAAAGAAACAAAGGAAGGGAACACGGTCTCTGTTAGGTCCCTGTGAGAAACTTGGCTGAACTGTTTTGAAGCCTCTCTCATCTTTATTACATCAGTCCTTTAAGGTCAAAGGGAACAGTGCATTAAGTAATTTATAGGTTATGGGAGTAATTTTAGAAATATTGTTAGTATATAGAGACACCCACCAAGGTAGGAAATAACCAGTCTTATTTCTTTCCTTAGCTTTCTTTCTATGGCATTTCTAGGAATTATTTCACTCTGGAAAGAGTTTGTTCTTAGAAAAGCTTATGATCGAGTACTTCCCAAGATGTAATTTTTTTTTTTTTTTGGTAGGGCTGCACCCTCTGCATTTGGAGGTTCCCAGGGTAGGGGTTGAATCGGAGCTGTAGCCGCTGGCCCACCACAGCCACAGCAACGCCAGATCCGAGCCTCGTCTGCTACTCACACCGCAGCTCATGGCAATGACGGATCCTTAACCACTGAGTGAGGCGAACCTGCATCCTCATGGATACTAGTCAGATTTGTTTCAACAGAGCCACGACGGGAACTCCCTCCATGCTTTTAAGACAAAACTTGTTTTGACTTTCTTATGGTGCTTGTTCTGTCTGAAATTTTATATGTCTTTATAGACTGTTCTAACGCAGATAACAGCATCAGTGGCAACATTACCAAATGATTACAGATTGACGTATTTTGATAGAGACTTCTAATTGTCTAGAGAACTTTCTCCTGCATTGTCAAATTTGATGTGTTCACCAATTCTTAAGTAGACATGGCAACAGCACGATTCCTATTTTTCTAGAACAGGAATGTGAAGCCAATGAAGGTCAGGTACCCTCAGGAGCTAGTTCATAGACTGTTTAAAGAAGGGGGGTATATAGGACCAGAATTTGGAAAAAGTTACGTCTTCCAATAGAAGTAGTAAAAATAACTTTTTTTTTGAATTGCATGTTTCCTTGAGAATTTAATGCAAGATATATAGATGCTTTTCTCAGGAAAATTTATATACATATAAATCCTGTCGATTTCAGAGAGTGCATGGCCATTATGTAAATTTCCCCTATAGTATATTCCTTGATTTTCTGTGATTTTTGTCATTTAAAAGTGGTATTCAAGTTTTTGTCTTTTAGTAGTTTAGATAATAGTGGCTGTGGGTCTTATAATGTCCATGAAAATAATGGGATACAAAAGTGTGTAGAGAATTTATATTTCAAACCTATATACAGATACTTGATTTTTGGGACGAGGTTCTGCTGCTGATATTTGTGTTTGTGTGTTGCGTGTGTGTGTGTGTGTGTGTGTGTGTGTATTTAACGCGTTTAAGTACAGTTTTTCTCTCTTTTCTGTTAAGAGTACGTACAGTGTTTGTGAGGCTGTGTCTGGCCTGATCTCTGAGTGTCAGAAGAGTGTGACCACTTCTTCCCTACTGATGTGCTGTGCTCAGGCCGGTGTGCGCAGATGGGTTCCAGGTGTGCCAGGATGGCTCCCCCTCAGCCCTCAGAGTGGCCTCTTTGTGGTTGGAGGGCCCTGCTGGTCACCCGAGGCTGACGGAGACTCTGCCATGTACATCACTGATCCCGGGGGTTAGCCAAGCGGCTGGAAAGCACAGAGTTGGCTAACAATCCTGGATGGTTTTCTGTTCGTAGAGGATAAATACAAATTAAATCAATGGAATAGTAAGCCTAGGGAGTGGTAGAGGCTGGTGAGAAAAATATCCCCTGCTCTCCCTGACAGGCCTGACGAACCAGGAAACAGATTGGAGCCGTCTTTGAAAAGGAGGAATTACACAACCTGTTCTTTCAGTTTGAGTCTCCATTGGGTTTAGTAACATCAAGATCAGCCAACGTGAAATCGGTGGAGTGTGCTTTTCTTAGGCTTACACAGAACGTTTTTAAATATGTATCTGTTTTCTGAGCCAAGGTTTTTCTCTCTGGCCTTGGAGTAGTAGATACTGGCTCTCTGCTGATACTTTGGCTCTGTGTTGTGGTTTTTCTCAGTAGGCACCTCCTCCCCCTCTGAAGTAATTACAGAGGGCGCTGTGTTTACTCGGCACTCGAGATGGTTCTACAAAGTGCCTGCAGAAGCATCAGCATGTTGGGGCTAGTGCAGTGATAAAGGATACTGCCGGGAGGAGCTAACAGCCTGTGCAGTACCTGCTAGATCTTCTGTGACTTAGAAAAAATGTTTCTTACTTGGATTGACCCATGTGGCCTTACCATGCTTCCTCACTTCCTCATGCACGTTCAGTAATTCAAATTTTAGTGGTTTTTGTTTGCTAACTATGGGTTGTTGTGATTTTGGTTCTACTTTAGTAAAGCAAAGACTGGATGTAGTTACATGTGCAGATCGTTGAGTGTCAAGCTGGCTTAATTTCTAGATGTGCAAAAAGTGGGTGTTGCCTTCTCTTTCATGTTAATATTTTAAATTGGAGTGGCTGGAACTCCAAACAGCTGGAACAGCTGTCTTCAAAGCTTTGAAATAGAGCTATTTTTATTTGATAAAAATATAATTTGTATTATGAAGTTAATATCTAAAAATAAAGAATGGCAAACAAGTCATTTGTTAATAGACTTTAGAATTGCCCTGCTTGTGTACAAGAAATATCTGATACCTACTAAAAGCGTAAATAAGTTTTTGGAGAATGAATTTATTTTAAAAACTTTGTCAACATTTCAGTGTCTAGCAAAAGTTTTTTTAAAAAAGAATTTTCTTTTAGTATTTTCCTAACAGCAATTGTCCAAAGTATTTTAAGATGGAGTTAGAACATTCTGTAGTGCTCGGTGAGCTTGTTTTTCTTTGCCTGGTGTTGGTGTTTCACCTGCCCGTTATACCCATGATCTGTCTGTGTGATGGCTCAGTTCACAAACACAGATTCCCTAAATCTCTATCCATGGAGTACACACCTCCTTGCCACTGCGGAAGACAGGACATCCCTGTTAAAATATAAAAAACCCCAAACTTCTCACTACATCGACACCTTCTCTGTCTTCGTTGGGAGGGACGTCCATACAAAAGTCACCCAAGCGAGAAACTCGAGATAAATGTGTCACCTCCTTGGTTTGTGTACCCTTACTATCTTTTGCCTGGACATTGAAGTGGCTCTTGCAGGGGTGAGGGAGGGTGTGTATTAATGTCTCACTAACCTCTTAACCTTCTTCTTGTGTCCTTTTGAGACCCTTTTCTTCATATCGAAATACCTTTCTAATTTATCTCCTGCTTTTGCTGGTGAGTCCTTTGAATCTCTTTAAACAATGTTTGCTAATTATTATTCTTCTTTTAAAAAAATTCTTTCTTTGCTTTTGTTTTGGACTGAATTATCTATATGTTGCACAAATATTATGAGAATTGTAGAATGCCTTAAGTCCTACGTGCATCCCCATTTTCTCCTCCGATTTATGATAATATTGTCCAGGATTTTGCATTTATTTTCACGTTTCTGTAGTTGGCAGATTAGACATTATGCCTGTTGTTTTATAAGTCAGAGTTTAATAGCTGTCCTCTTGGTTTGTCATTCTTTCTTGTATGTCGGACCTCCCATCTAGGCTCAACTGCCTTTGCTCTGACGCAATCTTCCTTTAAAGTTCCTTCAGTAAAGGTCATTTATAATAAAGCCTGAAAAGTTTTTGTTTCATCTTCATTCTAAAGAGTTTTGCTTGATACGGAATTCTAGGCTGATAGTTATTTTCCGTCAGCATTTTGGTGGTGTCATTTCACTGCCTTCTGTTTCCTTTTACTGTTGAGAGGTTGGTAGTCACTCTGCTTGCCTTTGTGCCTAATCTGCATGTGCTCACTGGTGGCTTTGAGGGTTTCTCTTTGGTGCTGTACTTTTTTTTTTTCTCTTTGTCCTTTTTAGGGCGGTACCTGTAGCATAAGGGAGTTCCCAGGCTAGGGGTGTAATTGGAGTTGCAGCTGCCCGCCTACACCAAGGCCAGATCTGAGGTGCCTCTGTGACCTACACTGCAGCCCACGGCAGGGCCAGATCCTTAACCCACTGAGGGAGGCCAGGGATCAGACTCTCATCATCATAGATACTGGTCTGGTTCTTAACCTGCTGGGCCACAGTGCGAACTCCAGTGCTGTCCTCTTTGTGATGGTCTAAGTATGGTTTTCTGTTATTTTATTATAGAATTATTTTATTTTTCTGAATCTGCTGCTTGGTGTCTTTCATCAGTTCTGGAGAATTCTCAACCATAGCCTGTCTAATAATGCCTCTTCCCAGCTCTCTTAGGTGACAGATGTATATTGAATCTTGTCACCATATCCTCCAAGTCGCACAACCTCTCTTTCCCATTTTCCATCTTGACTCTGTGCTGCATATTGATATGTATCAGCACTCTGCTGTATTCAGATACATCTTTTAGTTCTCTTTCTTAAGGTGTGCTTCATTTGCATTTACCCTTCTCAGTTATCATATTTTTCATGTAAGAAATTTGGTCTGTACTGTAAAATTGCCTGGCCGGTTTTTTTTTTTTTTTTTTGGCCCTGTCGTTTTCCCCCCTCTTTTTTGGCTGCCCCACGGCACATGGAGTTCCTGGGGCAGGGATCAGATCTGCGCCACAGATGCCATCTAAACCACGGCTGTGGCAGCTCTGGATCCTTAACCCACTGTGTTGGACCAGGGATCAAACCTATGTCCCAGTGCTCCCAAGTTGCCACTGATCCTGTTGTGCCACAGTGGGAACTCCACTCTGTCAGTTTGATAACCTCTTTTTTGGGTTGGTTGGTTGTTTTGGGTGCACCCATGGCATGGAAGTTCTAAGGCCAGGAACTGAACCCTTGTTGCAGCAGCAATCCAGTCTGCTGCAGTGACAACACGGGATCTTTAACCCACTGAGCCCCAAGAGAACTCCAGTTTTGATAACCTCTTTAAACCCTTTTTATATTTATTTCCTATTTTGTTTCTTTAAGTATGTGGAACATAGTTATTTTATATTTTTCTGTTTGGTAATTCCAGGATTTTTAAATCTTTGCAAGTCTCATTGTATAGTTTGATTGTTCCATCTGACTTTTGTTCATGGTGCTTGTTTTCTTGAATGCTCAGTGATTTCCTTCCTTCTTTTTTTTTTTTTTTTTTGCTTTTTAGGGCCGCACCCGCAGCATATGGAAGTTCCCAGGCTGGGGGGTCTAATTGGTGCTGTAGCCTCCAGCCTACGCTACAGCCACAGCAACGTGGGATCTGAGCCGCTTCTGCAGCCTACACCACAGCTCATGGCAACGCCGGATCTTTAACCCACTAAGCAAGGCCAGGGATTGAACCCTCGTCCTCATGGATACTGGTCAGATTCGCTTTCTGCTAAGCCACGATGGGAACTCCCCTTTCTTCTTTTACAGATATTTTTTTTGAGAATTCCTGTTGTGGCTCAGGGGTAACGAACCTGACTAGTATCCCTGAGGATATGGGTTCGATCCCTGGCCTCACTCAGTGGGTTAAGGATCTGGCATTGCTGTGGCTGTGGCATTGGCTGGTGGCTGCAGCTCTGATTTGACCCCGAGGCTGGCAACTGTATATGCCGCAGTTTGGCCCTTAAAAAGCAGAATAAAAAAAATTTGTATGTTGTGGGTTCATATTCCATAGATCTTACCTGTTTGAGTGCCTTCTTCTAGAGAAAATTTGAGTTCATCTCTTCCAGACTCCTGGGTAAAGCCACCTGAGCTACTTCAAATTGTTGGCTTAGAAGTTTTTTGGTTGTACAGGTAGTCGAAGTCTAAATCTTTGAGAACTAGGACAATGTTTAGAAAGTCTGAAGAGACGCTCCCACTTCATTCAGAGCCTAGGCTAAGGCTCAAGGCATGTATCTCTTTAGCATCCTTCGCAGGGTGGATTGGTTTCTGTTTTACCTCAAGGGTGAAGTGCTTTGTGGATCTAGGCTTTATATAAGTGGTCCCATTATGGCCTTCAAAGTCTGTGAGTCAGTATCTATTCTGCAAAGAAGTTCATGCTGTCCTTTTTTCAGATTCCACATGTCAGTGAAAGCATTTGATGTTGGTGTCTCATTGCTTGACTGACTTCACTTAGCATGATAATTTCTAGGTCCATCCATGTTGCTAAAAATGCCGGTATTTCCTTCCTTTTAATGGCTGAGTAATATTCCATTGTGTATATGTACCACATCTTCTTAATCCACTCCTCTGTTGATGGACATTTAGGTTGTTTCCATGTATTGGCTATTGAAAAGAGTGCTGCAGTGAACATAGGAATACATGTGTCTTTGCGAGTCATGGTTTTCTCTGGATAGATGCCCAGGAGTGGGATTGCTGGATCAAATGGTAGTTCCATTTTTAGTTTACTGAGGCATCTCCATACTGTTTTCCACAGTGGTTGCACCCATTTACAATCCCACCAACAGTGTACCTAGGGTTCCTGTTTCTCCACACCCTCTCCAGCTCTTATTGTTTGTAGACTTTTGGATGATGGCCATTCTGGCTGGTGTAAGGTGGTACCTCATAGTGGTTTTGATTTGCATTTCTCTAATAATGAATGATGTTGAACATCTTTTCATGTGCTTTTTGGTCATCTGTATGTCTTCTTTGGAGAATTGTCTGTTTAGATCTTCTGCCCATTTGTTGATGGGGTTGTTTGTTTTTTTGGTATGGAGCTGCAGAAGGTGTTTATAAATTTTGGAGATTAATCCCTTGTCAGTCAATTCATTTGCAAAGATTTTCTCCCATTCTGTGGGTTGTCTTTTTGTTTTGCTTATGGTTTCCTTTGCTGTGCAGAAACTTTTATGTTTAATTAGGTCCCATTTGTTTATTTTTGTTTTTACTGTCATTACACTAAGAGGTGGATCTGAGAAGATGTTACTGTCATTTATGTCAGAGAGTCTTTGGCCTATATTTTCCTCTGAGAATTTTATAGTGTCTGGTCTTATATCTAGGTCTTTAATCCATTTGGAGTTCATTTTTGTGTATGGTGTTAGGTAGGGAGTGTTCTAATTTCATTCTCTTCCATGTGGCTGTCCAGTATTCCCAGCACCACTTACTGAACAGGCTGTCTTTTCTCCATTGTATAGTCTTGCCTCCTTTGTCATAGATGAGTTGGCTGTAGGTGCGTGGGTTTAATTCTGGGCTTTCTATCCTGGTCCACTGATCTCTATTTCTGTCTTCTTGTTTTCTTTTTGATTTAAGCAAGTCTCCTGATCCGCCTCCATGATTATTATAGTCAGCATTTTAAGGACTGCTGTACTAGGAAAGGTAGTCTACTGTGAATCTGTAGTCTCTCTACCATGTTGCTTGAAACAGAAGTTGTAATTTAAATTTTAATTTGGTCAAATTTATTTTCATCTTTTTGGGTTTTTAAAAAATATCTAATGTAAGAATTTTTCCTTGCCTCAACGTCATGTATACCTTTTCCTACATTTTCTTTTAAAACTTTTCATGTTTAAATTTTTTACATTTATATCTTTCGGTCATCAATTTATGTTTGATGTGTTATGGGGTAAGGATCTAACTGATTAATTTATCCTTAGCCAGTAATATATATGTGGTGTCTCTGATGTCATTTATTAATTTTTAAAATAGTTGTCATATATAAGTAGACCTGTTTCTGAGTTTTCTCTTATTCTGTGGCTCTTTGTCTCTCTCTATATCATTATCATATAGTCTTATCAGAGTTTATAGGCTTGATAATTGGTAGAGACTAACTCCCTTCCTTTATCTCAGTCCTTTGAAAAATTGTTAGCCATTCTTGATTTTTCGTATGTCCCCGTGAGTCTTAGAGTTAGCATATCCAATTCCATGAAAAACTATTAGGATTTTTATTTGAATGACATTGAGTTTATCAAATAATCTTTGAGAAATTGAAAACTTCGTAACATGGAGTCTTCTTTACTTAAATATGCGGATATAGAAAACTCCATTTATTTAAGGTTTTTTTTTGGTCTTTTATTAACATTTTATAATTTACCTCATCATGTTCTTATACATCTCCTTTTTGATTTATTACTGGGTGCTTTTATTATATTGTTGCTATCATAAATGATATCTTTATTTTTTTCATTTTTTTCTTGGATGCTTTTGTATGGGAATGAAGTTACCAAAGAATTACTTTCTAATGCAACTCTGATAAATAGAAACCTTTGCTTAAAGTCCTTCTCTGGTTTTCTTATCTCCTTCAGGACACAGTTCAAGCGTCCAGCCTAAATGATCTTAGCAGTGATCTTTCGTGATTGAAATTGTTTCTTTACACCATGCCTTATCTCCCATGACTTCATATTTTGGAACCTGCACTTCATGTCTAAGGACCTAGTTGTAATTCTTTGGATATACTCTGATTTTTCAAGTAAAAGCTTTATTGAGATGTAATTCAATGGTAGAATTCAATTTAAAGTGTACAGTTTAATAATTTTTAGTATATTTTACTATATAGATTTTCCTTGACTTACAAGGCTATGTCCTAACAAACCCATAGCAGGTTGAAAATATCATAAGTTGAAAACACATTCAATGTACCTAACCTACCAAACATCGTAGCTTAGCCTACCTCACCTTTAACACACTTAGAGCACTTACGTTAGCCTACAGTTGAGCAGAATCATCTAACACAAAGCCCATTTTATAATAAAGTGTTGAATGTCTCATTAATTTATTGACTACTGTACAGCAAGTGAAAAGCAATGTTGGAGGTGCTTTGGTTGTTTACGCTCGTGATCATGGAGCTGACTGGGAGCTGTGACTCCTTGCCATTGCTCAGCATCACAAAAGAATGTCCCCTGTATATCCCTTGCTTGGGAAAAATCAAAATTTGAAGTATAGTTTCTACTGAATGCTTATCACTTTTGCACCATCATAAAGTTTAAAAATCTTATGTCGGACCATAGTAAGTTGGGGACTGTCTGTATTTAGTGTATTTGAACCACTGTCTAATTCGAGACCATTTTTCTCAACCCTCCAAAAAGCCCTATTCTCATTAGCATTCACTTCCCATATTTCCTTTCCTGCCTCAAACCCTTGCAGTCAGCAGTCTGTTTCTTTTCTTTATGGCTTTGCCTGTTCTGGGCATTTCATGTAAATGGGATCATATGTGACCTTTGTGTCTTTCACTTAGCGTATTTTCAGGTTTCTTCCATGTTTTAGCATGTATCTATATGTCATTAATTTTTATGGCTGAGTAAAATTACATTATTTGGGTAATACCATATTTTTTTTTATCTGTCAGTTGATGGATATTTGGGTTGTTTCCACTTTCTGGCTATCATAAATAATGCTGTTATGAACATATGTGTACAAGTTTTTGTGTGAATGTATATTTTCAGTTCTTCTGGAAATATTTTTAAGTGTAGAATACTGGTAGTCCCCTCGTGGTAGAGCAGGTTAAGGACCCAGCATTGCCTTGGCTGTGGTGCTGATCATAGCTGAGGTGCAGGTTCCACACCTGGCCCAGGAACTTTCACGTGCTGGGGTGCCGCCAAAAAAAAAAAAAAAAAAAAAGGTAGAATTACTAAGTCATGTGGTAACTCTGTTTAACTTTAGCTTTCTGAGGGACTGGCAGAGTTTTCTGCGGTGACTGCACCATTATATTCTCTTGAAATGTGTGAGGGTTTCCCGTTCTTATGCACTCTTTATCAACAGATTGTCTTTTTGATCATGGCTGTCCCAGTGTTTGTGAAGAGGTATCTCGCTTTGATTTCATTTCCCCGATGACTAATAATGCCAGGCATCTTTTCATATGCTTATGGGTCATTTCTATATCTTCTTTGGAGAAATTTCTATTAAAATTTTTTGCCCTTTAAAAATTGGATTATGAGGGAGTTCCCGTCATGGTGCAGCAGAAACAAGTCTGACTAGGAACCATGAGGTTGCGGGTTCAATCCCTGGCCTCGTTCAGTGGATTAAGGATCTGGCATTGCTGTGGCAGTGGTGTAGGTCAGCAGCTGTAGCTCTGATTGGACCCCTAGCCTGGGAACCTCCATATGGCATGAGTGCAGCCCTAAAAAGCAAAAAAAAAAAAAAAAAAAAGGAAAAAAGAAAAAATTGAATTATTACTCTTTTATTGTTTAATAGTAAGAATTTTTCATTGATTCTGGATTCCAGATTTTTATCCGATAAAAGATTCGTACATATTTTCTCCTGTTCTTTGGATTATCTTTTCACTTTTTTTTAAAAGGGTTTCAAATTGAATATTTTATTAACAGGGTAGTTGTCTTTGCCTTTTCACTTTTTAAACTGTTTTTTGAAGCAGAAAGCCAAAAGCAAAAATTTGATAAATCCCAGTCTATTTTTTCTTTGGTTGCTTGTGCTTTTGGTGTCCTGTCTTAAAAAAAACCATTACCTAATCCAAGGTTATGAAGATTTATTACCTATGTTTTCCTCTAAGAGTTTTATATTGAGCTCTTATTTAGGTCATTCATCTATTTTGCCTTCATTTTTGTGTTGTGAGGTAGAGGTCCAACTTCATTCATTTACATGTGAATATCCACTTGTCCTAGCATCTAAATTTGTTGAAAAGACTTTTTTTCTCATTTAATTGTGGTGTCCCTCTTGTTGGAGTAGCAGCTAAATCCTGATGGCTCTAGCTTCAAAATATATCAATCGACCGTACGGATGGGTTTATTTGGGGCTCTCACTTCTGTTCATTGATTTGTATGTCTGTCCTTATACCAGTACTACATTGTCGTGACTGCTCTAGTTTTGTAGGTAATATTGAAATTGGATATTTGCATGTTGCTGGAAATACAGTTTTCTGAGTCTTCACTAATAGTTTCTTTATGGTGGAATTCTATAATTGTGATTATGAGAAGATCATGAGTATTTTTAAGGCTCTTGATAAATGATGCATAATCTTGAAATATGGTTACAGAGGAAATATTTTATTAATTTCCACATTCCCCAAGAGCATATTAAAGATTATTGATTTTAGAACATCCTTGATGACAAGTATATTTACTTTTAAATAATCATTTTTGGGGGGGTGGATTTTTTTTTTCCAGGAACACAACTGTCAGCCTTCTTGTGTCTGTAAATCTGTCTTGCTTCTCTGGACTTTATACTTGGAAATTCTAATTGCCAACTCCACATCTCCAATTGAATGTCCAACAGGCATCTCTGACTTAACATGTCCCAAACTTGATATTCTGCCCCCAAACTTCCTTGTATCTGATAAGAAATGTTAAGATTTAGAGATTCACCCTAATGTAAGCTTACAAGTTAGCCTGCCATAGTTTCATAACTGCTGGCAGAAGACATGAGATGAAGGGTTTTATTGCAGCAATAGCTATAGCCAGAGTGTCAGTGTTTGTGCCACCTCACAGAGCCTGAGTTCCCAGAGGGCACTGTGAAAGCCCCAGGTGTTGTCTGCACATTATAGTGGATTCTATTACAGGAGGGGAACCCTGAGCCCACGGAACCAGAATCTTTTATAATGGCATTAAGTTTATTCTGGGGGCTGAAGTTGTCTTTATTATGCTGGGCGGTAAATGAAACTTTTCTTTGCTCTAGAGGAATACACTGGCTCTGTCTCTTTTTTTTTTTTTGTCTTTTTGCCACTTCTTGGGCCGCTCCTGCGGCAGATGGAGGTTCCCAGGCTAGGGGTCCAATTGGAGCTGTAGCCGCCAGCCTACGCCAGAGCCACAGCAACACGGGATCCGAGCCGCGTCTGCAACCTACACCACAGCTCACGGCAACGCCGGATCCTTAACCCGCTGAGCAAGGCCAGGGATCGAACCCGTAACCTCATGGTTCCTAGTTGGATTCATTAACCACCGCGCCACGACGGGAACTCCCACTGGCTGTGTCTTTTAAGGCTGTTCACGATGCAGACAAACTTGAAAAGACAGTCCGTGCCTCTGCTTGTAGGATAGGCGGACTCTGTGAGAGGTGCATCCCTAGGTTGTCGTCCAGCACATCTTCTCCATGTCCATCAGTGCTGACGTCATCCTTTAGTTCTTCAGCCCAGAAACCTCGAAGTCATTTTTAGCTCCGGTTTTTCTCTTGTATCTCATATCCAGTGTTGTTAAGAAATGCCGTTAGTTCTACCTTCAAGATATATCTAGGGTTTTTTCATTTCTCACTATTTCCACTGCCCTGGTCAAAACCACTGTCGTCTTTCCACAGAATTATTGCAGTAACTTACTAACTGGCTTCCCTCCCTCTCATGTTGCTTGCTTTTACTCTCTCCCACACAGTAGCCAGAGTGATCACGTTCAAATATGAATCCAGTTATGTTACTCTGCTCAGAACCCTCCATTGGATTCCCATCCTACTTAGGGCAAAAGGCATAGTCTTGGTTCTTATCCATACATAAGACCCTGTTCGATCTGTCTCCCTTTTAACCCTCTGACCTCTTTCTCTGTTACTCTCCTCTGTTTGCCTCAGGCTTTCTGGTCCGTTTGCTGTCCTTCATATTAGCCGGCTCCTGCCTTAGGCCCTTGGCACATCCTCTTTACCGACCTGCCATGCACTTGCCCTGATGTCGGTGTGGCTCATTCCTCACTTTCAAAGCCTCCCCAGGCCTTCCCTGTGCATCTAGATCAAGCCTTTCAGTGTCCCTCCACCCAACACAGTTTTCCATTTTCCCCTCAGAATGCTTAGCATCCTTTTCACTTGTGTTTCTTGTCTCAGTCACTCTGGGGTGGACGCTCACAAAGGGCAGAGGGGTTTCTCTGAACTCCTTACAGTTAGTTTTGTTTCTAGCACCTAGAACAGTACCTGGCACCTTGTGAGGAGTTAGAATCTGTTGTTGAATGAATGAGTGAATGAATGATTTACATGGCAAAGAGGTGAAATTCACTTTTCTGAATTTATATCATGTATTAATATAATCGGTTTTGTGAATTTATATTGTGCATTAAAATAATTCATCAGTAAGGGAAAATGATGAACCAGAGGTTAATTGCTTTTATTCACAGAAGATCAATGTAGTAATTGTAGTTTATCAGTTAGAACCACTTCCAGCAGAACCACTTTATTAATGTGAAGTCACTCACTGAACAAATATTTGAGTGTCAGGCAAGGGGGTAGGCGTCGATTATACTGTGAAAAGTGAGGTGTATGCAGCCTCTGTCCTTAGAGGGCTTACAACCCATTTGAGGAGAGAAGCATTGAATAAGTACAGTAGCTGTAAATAGTGTGGTGGGTAAATTTTGTGGTGGATGAATCATTGAAACCGTCAAGAATAGAGCGGCCTGTAATGGCTGCAGAGCACATGCCCTGTGTAAAGGGGATGGAAGCTGACAGCTCCATCTGATTGCTGTCATATAGGAATAAGGACCCTCTGTTGCCTTATTTTCAAGTTTTCCAAAAGAAAAGGAAAAATCTGGATTGTTGCCTGAAGTATACCTATTTTCTAAGGCACTGTGCAGTCCAAATCAGACATGGTTTTGACTTACAGGCCTCCTCTATGAAAGGAATACTTCTTAGTAAGTAAGATTCTATGGAGAAGAAAACTCTGGGGGTTGGGAAGGTGCACGGTTCCCTCTTGATTATCCCACTTTTTTTGTTCTAAATTTTAATGTTATTCCCAGATCCTACATAGACTTTTCTTCTGGCAAAACAAAGACACGTGTGGATGTAAAAATAACATGAGATTTATGAGAAAAATACCCCTGGCTGCATCTTACCAGCTTTGTGTAATTGGACTAGCTGTTTAGTTTATTTCTCATTTATAAAATGGAGATAAGTTGCCCATTAAATTGCCTCATGAGGTGATGAAGGCTAAATAAGATAGTGTACTTAGCAAGGCCTTGGATGTTGTTGGGGCTGCATGAATGTGGCGCTCTTGCCTTCTCTCTCTCTCACTCCCCCTTCTTTGGTTCCCCACCCCAAAAAATGTACCTGACTTATTCTTTTATGGCCGTGCACAAACAGAATAACTTTGGCATGAATTTAAGTTGGTAATTCTTTTCAAGGATATTCTCAGTTTTAAAAAAGAAACATCTGGAGTTGTTGCCTTAACCTAAAGTAACGAAACTCCGATGTGTCATAGGCCAGTGGTCACCGGTAGGAGGATCTTTCCTTCGGCTCAAGTCCTGCAGCCAAGTAAGTGCGTGCTCCACTTATCTTAAAGATAGTTTTCAAATGTCATTGTTTTCTTTGGCATTTGTTGAAACCAGAAGTTGCTGACAGCTTAGTATTTCCCGTATCTTGTTGATTTGCATGATGTCTGATGATATACACAATGCAGAAAGACCTTGTGTAATGTCATCAGTCTCTCTTCTTCCATTCCTTAGGGAACAAAACTTAATAGACGTAAACACTACTAAAGCCCAATCTTTCATAAGCATGAAGTGCTTGTGTGTGTCAGGATGTTGGAACAGTGGGTATCTAAGATACCACAAACATTTTCTGTGGCAAGAGACTTAGGGTGCCTTTGGGGAAGTTGTGAGTCTGGATAGTCAACAACATTGTCCCTTGTAAAATAATAGTTCTCCGTGGTGGTGGTGGTGGGGTTCATGGATGGCGAGGGAGAGAGGAATTGCCTGGGGAAAACATCCCAGGTCTCTTGTTCTTTTTCTACCAACTTTATTATGAAAAGATTCAAAATATACAGAAATTCTGAAGGGATAGTATGGTGAATAAGTCATCATCTAAATTCACCTAATAACATTTTACCTATTTTTCTTTATACATTTTTAAAAAACACATGGGTAATTTTGAATCAGGACTGTGTGTTAGAAGAATGATTGTTTATTTTCTTAAGTGGTTATGTAGGATAATATACATATTTTAAGAATGTATATTTGTTTAAATAACCATGAAATACTGATGAGTAAAATGATATGAATCTACAACTTTCTTTCAAATAGTTCACCACCAACAAAAACATGTTTTGTAGTTTTTTTCAAAACTAGAGTTTAATGAAAGATTATGTATTAAATTTGATTGTAATGCCTTTTAAAATCTAGACTAATATTATCACCATTAAAATTTTTTTCATTTTATTTAACTTAAAAGCAGAAGAAAAACAATTCATCCATTTCTTTCAGTCCCTCACCCTCCACCTCTAGCAGACTTTGTCTGTCTTCTGATGACTTATTTCACTTAGCATAATGTCCTCAAAGTCCATCAGTGTTTTTGCAAATTGCAAGAGTTCCTTTTTTATGGCTGAATAATATTCCATTGCATTATGTATGTGTGCGTATATATGTGTGTATATGTGCATGTGTGTGTGTAGCAGTTTTTTTTTTTTTTTTAATCTGTTCATCAGTCAGTGGCCACTTAGGTTGTTTCCATATCTTGGCTATTGTAAATAATGCTACAGTGAACATGGGAGTGCCTAAATTTTTTCAAGTTACTGTTTTCATTTTCTAAAGATAAATTCCCAAAAGTAGAGCTAAATGGTAGTTCTATTTTTAGGATTTTTTTTTTTTTTTGGTCTTTTTTCCTTTTCTAGGGCCGCTCCCATGGCATATGGAGGTTCCCAGGCTAGGGGTCTAATCAGAGCTGTAGCCGACGGCCTACTCCAGAGCCACAGCAATGTGGGATCTGAGCCATGTCTGCAACCTACACCTCAGCTCATGGCAACGCCAGATCCTTAACCCACTGAGCAAGGCCAGGGATCGAACCTGCAACCTTATGGTTCCTAGTCGGATTCGTTAACCACTGCGCCACGCCGGGAACTCCCTATTTTTAGGTTTTTGAGGAACCTCCATACTGTTTTCCATAGTGGCTGCCTCCAATTTTTATTCCCAACACTGTGCACAAGGATTTTCATTTGTCTACATCCTCTCTAACACTTACTTTTTGTAATCTTTTTGATAATAGTTCTTCTAACAGGTATGAGGTGATATCTCCTTGTGGTTTTGATCTGCATTTCCCTTATGATTAATGATGTGGAGCCTCTTGTCATGTACCTGTTGACCGTCTATATATCTTCATTAGAAAAATGTCTATTTAGATCTTCTACCCATTTTAAAAATCAAAATTGTTTTCCTCTTGACTTGTATGAGTTCTTTATATATTTTGAACGTTAGCTTCTTATCATATATGTGATTTGCTAATATTTCCTCCCATTCAGTAGATTGCCTTTTCATTTTTTTGATAGTTTCCTTTGCTGTGACAACTTTTTATAGTTTATGTAGTTTCATTTGTTTAATTTTGCTTTTGTTGCTTTTGGTGTCAGGTTCAAAAAATAATTGTCAAGATCTATGTCAGGGAGCTTATTATCTATGTTTTCTTCTAGGAGTTTTATGGTTTCAGGCCTTACATTCAAGTCTTTAATCCATTTTTGGGTTAATTTTTGTGTACAGTTTAAGATAGTGGTTCAGTTTCATTCTTTTGCATGTGACTGTTCAATTTTCCCAGCACCTTTTATTGAAGAGACTATCTTTCCCCCATCTCTATTCTTACTTCCTTTGTCATAAATTGGTTGACCACATATATCTAGGTTTGTTTATTTATTTATTTATTTTTGTCTTTTTGCCTTTCCTAGGGCCACTCCTACTGCATATGGAGGTTCCCAGGCTAGGGGTCTAATTGGAACTGTAGATGCCGGCCTACACCATAGCCATAGCAATGTGGAACCCAAGCCACTTCTGTGACCTACACCACAGCTCACGCCAATGCTGGATCATTAACTCACTGAGCAAGGGCAGGGACCGAACCCGCAACCTCATGGTTCCCAGTCGGATTCGTTAACCACTGCGCCACGATGGGAACTCCTCCTTGTATGGTTTTGATATCAGGGTAATGCTGACCTTGTGAAATGAATTTGGAAGAGTTACCTCCTCTTCTCCTTTTTGTTGAAGAGTTTCAGGAAGATTGGTATTAATTCTTGAACATTTGGTAGAATTTGCCTTTGAAGCTGTCTAGTCGTGGACCTTTGTGGGGAGGTTTTTGGTTACTGATTCAGTCTCCGTATTGGTCTGTTCGGATTATTTCATCTTGATTCAGTCTTGATAGGTTTTATATTTCAAGATTTATCAATTTATTCTGGATTGTTCAGTTTGTTAGTAGTCTTTTATGATCCTTTGCATTTCTATAGTATCAGTTGTAACATCTCTTTCGTTTCTCATTTTATTTGAGTCCTCTGTCTTTTTTTCTTGGTCAGTATATTTAAAGATTTATCAATTTTGCTTATCTTTTCAGAGAACCAGCTATTAGTTTCATTGTTCCTTTCTCATCCTTTTTTTTTTTTTAATTTTTACATTTTATTGAAGTATAGTTGATTTACAAGTTGTGATAATTTCTGCTGTACAACAAGGTGATTCAGTCATAGATATACTCATATCCATTCTCTTTCAGATTCTTTCCCCACATAGATTATCACAAAATATTGGGTAGAGTTCTCTGTGCTATACAGCATTCATTTATTTCTTTTCTAATATATGTCATTTCTTTCTTTGTACCAACTTTGGGCTTCATTTATTCTTTTTCTAGATTATTGAGGTGTAAAGTTAGGTTGTTATTTGAGACTTTTTCCTCATTTTTTTTGAGGTAGGCATTTATTACTGTGAGCTTTCCTCTTAGAACTGCTTTTGCAGCATTCATAAATTTTGGTGTGTTATATTTCATTTTCATTTGTCTCAACGTACTTTTGGATTTCTTTAACTCATTGGTTCAGTAGCATGTTTTGTTTTTGGCCATGACATATGGAAGTTCCCAGGCTAGGGGTTGAATAGGAGCTGCACCTGCCAGCCTGTGCCACAGCCACAGCAATGCAGGATCTGAGCTATGTCTGTGACCTGTACCACAGCTCGTGGCAGTGCTGGATCCTGAACCCACTGAGTGAGGCCAGGGATTGAACCTGCATCCTCAGGGATACTAGTGTTAGTCGAGTCCTTAACCCACTGAGCCACAATGGAACTCCAGTAGCGTCTTTTTTAATATCCATATATTGTGAATTTTTAAGCTTCCTTTGTGTAATTTATTTCTCGTTTCATACTGTTGTAGGAAAAGATGCTTGATGTGATTTCAGTATTTTTAAATGTAGTTAGACTTGTTTTGTGGCCTAACATATAATCTGTCTTGGAAATGTTCCATGTGTACTTGAGAGTGTTTCTCTTGCTTCTGGATGGAAAGTTCTGTAAATATCTGTTAAGTCCCACCTGGTATACTGTGTAATTTAAAGCTGATGTTTTCTTACTGGTTTTCTGTTTGTGTATCTATCCATTAATGTAGGTAAAGTCTTAAATTTCCCTACTATTATTGTATTCCTCTCTCTCTTGTTTTAGGTCTGTTAATATTTCCTGTATATGTTTGGGTGCCCCTGTGTTAGGTGCATACATATTTATGGATGTTACATCCTCCTGTTGTATTGATCCCTTTATTATATAACACCCTTCTTTGTCTCTTATTACAGTCTTTGCTTTAAAGTCTGTTTTAAGAACAGCTACTACAGCTTTCTTTTGGTTCCATTTGCATGTAATATTTTTTAATCTCTTCATTTTTTCAGTCTCTGTGTCTTTACATCTAAAGTAAGTCTTTTGTAGACAACATATAGATTGGCCTTTAAAAAATTTATTCATCCACTCTTGATCTTTTGACTGGAGAATTTAGTGCATTTACATTTAGAGTAATGATAGATAGGTATGTGGTTATTGCCTTTTTTTTTTTTGTCTTTTTGCCTTTTCTAGGGCCACTCCCATGGCATATGGAGGTTCCCAGGCTAGGGGTCGAATTGGAGCTGTAGCCGCTGGCCTACACCACAGCCACAGTAACTCGGGATCCGAGCTGCGTCTGCGACCTACACCACAGCTCATGGCAACTCCAGATCCTTAACCCACTGAGCAAGGCCAGGGATCAAACCCGTAACCTCATGGCTCCTAGTCGGATTCGTTAACCACTGAGCCATGACAGGAACTCCTTCTTGCCATTTTACTAGTTTTTTTCCTATGTGTTTCATTGTTTTTTGTTTCTTCTCTTGCTATCTTATCTTTTGATGGCTTGCTTATGTTCCTTTTTTTTTTTTTTGGCTTTTTACGGCTGCACCTGTGGCATATGGAGGTTCATAGGGGTTGAATTGGAGCTGCGCTGCTGGCCTACACCACCGGCACAGCAGTGTGGGATCCAAGCTGCATCTGCAACATACACCACAGCTCATGGCAACACCAGATCCTTAACCCACTGAGTGAGGCCAGGGATTGAACCCACATCCTCATGGATACTAGATGGATTTGTTTCTGCTGCACCACAATGGGAACTGATATTCCTTTTTTTTTTTTTTTTTAATCTTTTGTGTATTTACTACAGACATACCTTGTTTCATTGTGCTTTGTTTTATTGCACTTGACTTTATTGCAGTTCACAATTATTGCATTTTTCACAAGTGAAAGGTTTGTGGCAACTTGGTATTGAGTAATTCTCTGAGCACCATTTTTTCCCCATAGCATTTGCTCACTTAGTGTCTCTGTCATATTTAGGTATTTCTTGCAATATTTTAAACTTTTTCATCATCATTATATTTTTCATGGTGATCTGTAATCAGTGATCTTTGCTGTTAATAATAAAAGTAGCTGAAGTTGTAGTGATGGTTAGCATATTTTTGCAATAAAATATTTTAAATTAAGGTATGCACATTTTAAAAGACATAATACTCTTGCACCATTAGTAGACTTTAGTGTAAACATACCTGCTGTATATACTGGGAAATCAGAAATTTTGTGTGACTCTCATTATTGCATCATGCTTTATTGCAGTGGTCTGGAACTGAAACTGCAGTACCTCCAGATTATGCCTCTGGAGGGTTCTTTTTTGTGGTTACCACAAGCTTTACATCTAATGACTTGTGTCTGTAGTAGTCCATTTTAAGTTGAAAACAGCCTAAGTTTGGTTCCACTGTAAGGCTCAACAGTATTATTCCCTCCTGTCCACATTTTATATTTTTGATGTTACATTTTACATCTTTTTTTCTTGTGTGTTTTTCAGGTAATCATTATAATTGTAGTTCTTTTTACTATTTTTTTTTTCTTTTTAGGGCCACACCTGCAGCATATGGAGGTTCCCAGGTTAGGGGTGGAATCTGTGCTACAGCTGCTGGCCTGTGCCACAGCCACAGCAACGAAGGATCCGAGCCATGTCTGCAGACGTACACCACAGCTTATGGCAACACCAGATCCGTAACCCACTGAGGGAGGCCAGGGATCGAACCCGTATCATCATGGATTCTAGTCAGGTTCGTTAACCACTGAGCCATGCAGGGAACTCCTGAATTCACTACTTTTGTTTTTTAACCTTTATACTAGTTTATAAATGGTTACTCCCCTGCCTTCACTGTATATTTATCTTTCCAGTGAGATTTGCTCATTTACATGTGTTCTTACTACTAATCAGTACTCTTTTTTTTCAGCCTAAAGAATCTCTAAGAAATTTCTTGTAAGACTTGTTTAGTGGAGATGAACATCTTTAGCTTTTGCTTATTTGAAAAACTCTCTCCTTCACTTCTGTTAACTTTGCCCGGTGAAGTATGCTTGGTTAGAAGCTTTTTTCTTTTAGCACTTTGAATATATCATTCCACTTCTTCTGTCCTGCCAAATTTATCCTGAGAAATCTGCCTGTAGTCTTATGGGGCTTCTCTTGTGTGTAATAGGTAGGTTTTCTCTTGATGCTTTTAACGTTTCTCTCCTTGTCTTTAATAACTTTTGACATTTTAATTATAATGTGTCTCAATGTAAGTCTCCCTCTGGGTTCCTCTTATGTGGAACTCTTTGGGCTTCCTGGATCTGGAGGTTTGTTTCCTTCCTCAGATTAAGGAAACTTTCAGCTGTTTATTTCTTCAAATAAGATTTCTGCTCCCTTCTTTTTCTTCTCCTTCTGGGAGCCCTATGATGTGAATATTAGTCTGCTTGATGACGTCACAAAAGCCCCTTAAGTTATCTTCAGTCTTTTTTATTCCTTTTTCTTTTTGCTGCTCTGATTGGTTGAATTTCACTGCTTTGTCTTTGAGTTGACTGCTTTCAGCTTCTGCTTTATTTAGTCTGATGTTAAACTCCTCTAGTGTATTTCTTCAGTTCAGTTATTGTGTTCTTAAGCTTTGTGACTTCTCTGGCATTTTTATAAATTTTTTTTACCTCTCTGTTGAAGCTCTCATTGTTCGTCTGTGTTTCTCAGTTTGGTGAGTGAGCATCTTTATAAACATTACTTTGAACTCTTTTTTTTTGCTTTTTAGGGCCACACCTGCAGCATATGGAAGTTCCCTGGCAAGGGGTCAAATTGGAGCTTGTGGCTGCCAGCCTACACCACATCCACAGCAACACGGCAGGATCTGAGCCGTGTCTGCAGCCTACACCATAGCTCATGGCAATGCCAGATCCTTTAACCCACTGAGCGAGGCCAGGGATTGAACCCGTGTCCTCATGGATACTAATTGGGTTTGTTACCGCTGAGCCACAACAGGAACTTCCTACTTTGAATTCTTTATCAGAGTTCAAAGAAAATTATTTATCTCTCATTAAGTATTTGTTTATTTTAGGTTTTATCTTGTTCTTGCATTTGGAACATATACCTCGATTTCTTCATTTTGTTTGACTTTCTCTGCTGATTTCTATATAGTAGCTGAAACAATCACCTCTCCCACTTTTGAAGGAGTGGCCCCCTGTAAGAGATGAACTTTGTCATTCAACCCTGCATTAGCTTTTGGTTGTCTCTCAAACCTCTGTGCTTGTCCAAGTAGGCTATTACATTCCTAATAGCTCCCAGTAGTTGTGGATGTGCTAAGACTTGTCACTGTCCCAAAGGGTAGGATCTCAGCACCTAGATTCAGGCTAGAAGCCAAACCCTCAGGCATCAGCTTTTAAAAGTATGCAAATACGTACAGTCTTGCAAGGCTTCATCTAAGCCCAGCTGGCCACCAGTGCCAGGTGGTCTGGAGGGGTCCCCTGAGCAGCATGTCAGAGACTGGGGTTCCAGATGAATGTATCATCTCCTTTCTGGGTGATGCCAGCGAGCTGGAGCAGGCAGAGGGAGAGTGCCAAGATGGTATCCACAGCCTGTGTTCCTTGAGAGCAGCTCTATAGGTCACCACATGTGGATTAAACTTGAAGCCTGCCCCTCAGGCTGAAGCTCCAGGACTAGTAAAGAGGCTGCCTTCATGGGAAGACTTGGGAGTGCCCATTAACTACTACTGAGTAAAATGACATGATACCTATAGCTTACTTTCAAATAGTTCACCACTGACAAAAATCATGTCTCATGTTTCTTTTAAAACGTAATCAAGGATTATGTATTACATTTGATTGTAATATCTTTTAAAATCTACGGTAATCCTACTCCCTTCATTTTTGTATTTTACATATGGAACATTATAGTACAACTAGCCAGAATCAGTATCTCAGAGTTTGAGTCCTTCTTCTGGTTATCATTTTCCGTATTCTTCTAGCACCCGTTTTCTGTAAACTGGAATTTAGGCCTTAAGGTTCGTTAGGTTTAGAGGTACTTTACAGGTGATGCTATTTATTACTTTATATTCCATCACACCAGGAAGCACATAATGTCAGTATTAATGCCAGTATTAGTGACTCCCAAATTTCTCCCATGCAAAAGAATGTTTTTTCCTTTTGATATTGCGAATATCCTATTTCTCGTGAACTTTTGTTTGGGATTTTGGCATATATTGACAATCCTTGCTGAATCAGTTTTTGGGTTTTGTTTTTGTTTTCATTTTCATCTTTTTAGGACCACACCCAAGGCACATGGAAGTTCCTAGGCTAGGGGTCAAATTGGAGCTGCAACTGCCAGCCAATGCCACAGCCATAGCAATGCCAGATCTGAGCCACGTCTGTGATCTGTGCCACAGCTCATGCAATGCTGGATCCTTAACCCACTAGGCAGAGCCAAGGATTGAACCCACAACCTCATGGATACTAGTCAGATACGTCACCACTGAGCTACAACGGGACCTCCCGGGAACAGGTTTTTTTTTTGTCTTTTTGTCATTTCTAGGGCCTCTCCCGCAGCATATGGAGGTTCCCAGGCTAGGGGTCAAATCGGAGCTGTAGCCACAGCAACTCGGGATCCGAGCCACCACGTCTGCGACCTATACCACAGCTCATAGCAACACCGGATCCTTAACCCACTGAGCAAGGCCAGGGATCGAACCCGCAACCTCATGGTTCGTAGTCGGATTCATTAACCACTGAGCCATGACGGGAACTCCAGGAACAGGGGTTTTATGAACAAAATTTAGTTAATGTATTTTTCCACTAACTTTCCTAATTCATAGGAATAAAGTTACTTTGTTACATGTGTGGTTGACAACAGATATATAGGCTCCATGTTTCCTCCAGAAATTTTTACTCTGGTTCATTGTGTACTTAACTAGGTTGTTGATTAGACCCGTGTGGTGGAATACCTCCTGCCCCAGTTAATAACCAGTTTATATGATGATATTTTCCTAAGAACATAATCAAAAGTAGGATAGTGAGTAGGGGGATTTTTAGCAAAAAATGTATATTTGGCCTGAGGCATTCTGATCCAGACTTAGGGTCTGAACTTGGAAACTATCTAAGATAACACCTGACGCCCAGTGCTCCTGCCCTGGCTCACCAGGCAGTTCTGATGCACAGTGATGTTCCAGAAGCCGTGTTCCAGGGCGGCCTCTAACATGTCCCCAACCAGATGCTCTAGTAATGATTTATCTTGACCTGTACCCATATTGCTTTCATCTTCTAAGTTTCAGTGTTTTCCTTAGTTTTTTAATCAAATAAAATTCAAGCCGTTTAAGTAGCACTTTATTAGTGCTGCTGATTTGTTCATTGCACATGAAATTAATGCTAAGTGGACACAAAGATGTGCTGTGCATCGTTAGAGCTTTTACTTAAAGTACCTTTCCCAAATATCATCTTCTTTTCTCCTGACAGCTGTCTCATGAGATGGTTGATTTGATGTCCCCTGCATTATGTATGTGGAAATCCAGTTCTGTAAGATGGGAGCTGTACGGTTTCTTGAACCTGGACATGGAGAGTACGGAGCCTGGAATGGATCTGACTGGCTCTGGAGTGTCCTAGGAGCTCTTTTCCCCGCTCATTTATCACCAGTGGTTTACTTTTCCTTTGCGTGCTTTGCACCGAACTGGAGTGCAAGTACCTTATCATTGCTGAGTTTGCTCTTTTAGAAGGACTGTCAAATTGATAAAAGTGACATTTTTTTTTGTTTCTTTTAAAATTATAATTAAGCTACAAAATATCCTATGCCAGAAGGAGTTTTAAAAACTTAAGGCGGATGTCTTCATTTAAATGTGACAGAAATAATTGTTCTGTAGAATACCTGGTCATGTGTTTCAGATATGATGCTTTCTTGGGTGCGGTTAACAGACTCTCCCAGTAACTGAGCATAAATCATGAGGACATTTATCATCTCACATGAAAGTTCTGGAAGGCAGTGATTTCAGAGTTGTCTAATTCAGTAGTCTAACTGTGTCAGGTTCTGGGTTGTTTTCTCTCTGATTCTTTTTTCCATCATGGCCACAGGTGGCTGCAGTTGGTCCAGACATACTCTCCCACAACTAAATTCAAAAGCCAGAAGGAAGAGCAGGGCCTTCTTCATAGCTCTCTCCTTTTCCCTGGGTGGAAAATTTTTCACTGCAACCCTCAGCAGACTTTTTTCATGTCCCATTAGCCAAAACTGGTTATATATCCAATCCTAAATCAGTTGCTAACAAGAGGAACTGAGATTCCCATTATGGCCTTAGAACAATGTTGCTTCATGCCCTGAACCTGGAGGAGGGACCCACCCATCTGATCCCATCGATGCCTCATATTAAATAACATGAGTGTTTTGTCATCGCAGGGGGAGGTTGATGGGTAGAAAATCACTAGTATATGTCAAAAATATGGTAATATAGTTATGTCGTAACATTTTCTACATTCTGTGTAAGATGTATTCCCATTCAAATGATTTTTAATATTTTAACCTTCAAAAGAGAAGCATGTTCACTTGAGAAGTGTGTTATTCTTTATGTGCTACTTTATGATTGGCGTAGGAAGCCGATGTTAGGATTTTAATTTAGTGTGTTAGTTGCTTACTGTTCTTATTTTTATCTTGTGTACAGTTTATTTCCCTCTGAAATTAAGCTTCTGAATGATGTTACATGATTTTAGCAGTAGTTTTGGATTCTTTTTATCTAATTGGTACTTGCTCTTCTAGGTGGATTTTCCACGGTTTTCCTGGTGCGGACTCATGGTGGACTTCGCCATGCGTTGAAGCGAATGTATGTCAATAATGTGACAGACCTCAACATTTGTAAAAGGGAAATTACAATTATGGTGAGTGAAAGAGTAATTCCATTTAGAAAATTTGGTATGTTTCTTTCAATTTTGCACCATAACATGAACCAGCGTTTAGTCAATTTTAATTATGGAGTATTTTAAGAGTTCTCTAAACTTTGGGAGAAGTTGGGGAATTGGTGAACCCCAGTTTACCTGCTACCCAGCTTATCAATTACAGTTGAAGGCTTCTGTGTGTTCCTCCCCAGCGTTATCCTTACGCAGTTATCCTCATCCAAAAAGAAACCTCTGTCCTGAATTTGGGGCTTACCTTTGCCATGGGTATTCAGTACTCTGACTGTGTATGTTGGTATTCACAAACAACAGTTAGTTTTGCTTTTCATTTTTAAAATCATATGGTGAAGTCGATTATTTGGGGGATATTCTCTGTAATATATAGTATGCTTCAAGAAGGAAAAAATTATTTTTAAATATTGGGAAAAGTGACAAATATTTTAATGGACATTAAGGAAATTTCAGTAACTCAGCTCTATGGTTAAGAAACATCACAGAACAAAACTTCCCTTTTTTCTCTGGTTTCTTATTGTCAGTGCTTTGGATGGCTTCTTTGTCTTGTTTCCTTCCTTGTCCTTTCTTTATCTGCTGTTTATCAAGTGCTTATGTGTGTGTGTGTGTGTGTGTGTGTGTGTGTGTGTGTGTGTGCATTTAACCTCTTTTTGTTTTATTGAGGTGAGATTCACATAATATACATTTTATAATTCACATTGTAAAGTGAGCAGTTCAGTGGTGTTTACAGTGTTGTAAATTAGAGTGTACACTGTACATTCACAGTGTTGTACAAAGACTGCTTCTAACTGGTTCCCAAACCTTTTCCTCACTCCAAAGGAACCCCCCTGCCCATCGAGCATTTGCTCCCCATTCTACTCTTGTTCCAGCCCCTGGCATCCGCCCATCTCTGTTGTCTTTATTCTAGATATTTCATATATGTGGACTCATGCAATATGTGACATTTTGTGTCTGGCTTCTTTCTTTCACTTGGCATGTTTTTGAGGTTCATCCACATGCTAGCACTTGTCAGCACCACATGCCTTTTTATGGCTGAATAATATTCCATCGTATATGTAGTATATGTATTATTGATTGATTGATTCATCTATTGATGGGCTTTTTTTTTAAACTGTGGATAAAACCTTTGGGTTGTTTCTGCCTCTTAGCTATTGTGAGTAGTACTGCTATGAATGTCGGATGTGTGTCTTTGAGTACTTATTTTCAGTTCCTTTGGGCATGTATCTAAGAGTGGAGTTGTTGGGTCATGGATAATTCCATTTTTAACTTTTTTGGGAACCATTAAATTGTTTTCCGCAGCGGCTGAGCCATTTTATGTTCGCACCAGCAGTGTACGTGGGTTCTAGTTGTTCCACTTCCTGATAGCACCCACTGTTGTCAATCCTGCCCAACCGCCGGCAGGGAGATTTTCTTATTTGTGCAGAGGTCTTTGTGTGCACACATATTTTGATCCCTTTTGTGTGAAGATAGGCACATTTATACAGTGTGATGTATCTGAATTGTCCTTTTATTGTCTCCGTTCCTCGGTTGGTCTAGAGTTGATTAGGCTTTGTGACTTGCTTTTTAAGGCAGGGCTGATAGTCATAAGGGTTGAAAGAGTTATTACCCTAAGATGATGGGGGATCATAATCTAAGTTTTCTAACTATCTTGGGCTCAGTTTTCTTGATAATTTGTTAAATTTATAGATAGACCTAATTTAGATCATTGTTATTTTAAACCTTATTATATGTTGATGATTGCCTTGTACTAGGAGCAAAAATGGCAAATTTGCTTTTTTTTTTTTTTTTTTTTTTTTTTGCTTTTTAAGGCCTCACTGGGCACATGGAAGTTCCCAGGCTAGGGGTCTAATCGGAGCTTGTAGCTGCCAGCTTGCACCACAGCCACAGCAACTCGGGATCCGAGCTGTGTCTGTGACCCACACCACAGCTCACGGCAACACAGGATCCTTAACCCACTGAGCGAGGCCAGGGATCGAACCTGCATCCTCATGGATCCTAGTCAGATTCTAAGCTGTGATGGGAACTCCCATCATTTTCTTCTTATTTCCTTGTACTTGTAATACTAGTATTATCTTTAATCTATGGTTTCTTTATAGAAATCTTTTTTTAGCTGTTTATTTTTTAGGTTATTTGGTTAAAGGTACATACATTCATAAATTCACTTAACTAGGTAGATATAAATTGCAGTATGTCACAGACAAAACAAATGAGAGTTTATAAATACTGCGAGTTTAATTTTTTTGTTTTTTTAAGATAAAAATAAATATAAGTAAAAGTTCTGATATTTTATTCTTGAGTCCCCAAAGGACTATCTTGTACACTCACCTTTGGAGACTGTTAACTTTTGAATAAACTGTCTCTTTCTTCCTCATTGAATTTAAAAATAAATATTCATTGAATATTTGCCTGTTAGAAAATGACAGTCACATACAAGTACAATTTCCATTGAAACCATAGAAATCTCTTTGAAATAGACCTAAGATTCCATACTTACGTCTAAACCTTACTTTTTGAAATTCTTTAAATATACTAATTTAGACTTTTAAGTCATTGTCGACAATAGAGCTTTCAAATATATGTTTTCCAATTTTTAAAATTCTGTTTCTTTTTTACAGAAAGAGCTGTCTGGTCACAAAAATATCGTGGGTTATTTGGACTGTGCTGTTAATTCAATTAGTGATAATGTATGGGAAGTGCTTATCTTAATGGAATATTGTCGAGGTAAGTATTTTCCTGCAATTGTTTGATGCTAAAAAAATTTGCCCATAAAATAGGATACTAGGTGTCTTGGTTTCTCTCTGGGCACCTGTCACCTAACTCTGAAAACTTACTGCAATCTTCGTTTTAGTTATTTATCTTTATGACAATGAAATGCTATTAAAAAATATGTAAAACCTAGCCATAGTTGTTGCAGCGTGATATGCACATGTAAATGGACAGTCAGGAAAATGCTGTTGAGTTTAAAACAGGAAGTCCTGGCAGGTAAAGAGTGTTACATTTCATGTTATCTGTACATGTCTTTTAAAATCCAGCCAAGAAGAGCATTCTGTGTCTACATTGGTGTTGTAAGATTTTTTTTCCAGCCCTCTGCCATGTTATCTTTGAACATATTAAATGTTTTTGATCTGTAATTTTTATAATCATATGGTCTTTTGTAAACATTAGAAGATAGAAAACCATATTTTATTTAGATCTAATGTGATATTTTCAAAGAAGTATTTATTTGTATAGTATGCCTAAGAATCATAATAAATTTTAAAATCTCTCAATTTTTTTTTAACTTTAACGTGTGTGAAGGGAGGTAATGAGTCCATTTCCTGCAAACTCACTTTCTTCCCTCCCTCTGTCAGACTCCCCTAGGCATTTTGGATTCTAGGGAGCCCTGGTTTATATTTAGATTCTCTTTAGACAGTTAGGGTTATTAATTATGGTACCAGGGACTCTTGCTACCTATTTCCTGAGAGTTGGAGGAGGAGGATGGGGGTGGTGGTGACGAGGGAAACGTGCCCATTTTCTCCAGTCTTGTAAGAGGAGAAGGACAGAGGAAATGAAGTCAGTCGGTAGTGTGGTGTCTGTCGTCCTGTACTTGTAACTCATTTCCGTATGTAATAGAACATATTAGATGTTTCGTATTTGCTTTTCCATATGTCTCCTTTACTGGGAAGCAGTGTAATCTCTTTAAGGAGAAGATACTAATTTTCTTTACCCTACTTTCCTGATGGTAGTAGCATTTAAGACACTAATTCTTAGCTGGATTAGAGTTGACTAATAGCCCTTGGCTACTTGTAACCTTTAAAGAATAATTTAATTGGGCAGAGTGATAACCCTGGATGAGTTTAGTTAATTGCCATCCAGAAGACATTTTACAAGGGGAACCACATGAGCTTTAGTTTTTAGGGGAGTGAGTATTGGAGTCAGTGGTGAAACCTACTACAGATAAAATTTAATTATCTTATTAAAAAACCCAAGTCATATCAGAATTTAGGTAGAGTGTTAGATTATGCTCTTAGGCTTTTTGGGGCTCTTGGATTTTGTGATTCAAGGTTTCTAGCCCAAAGATCTCTGAGGGATGAAAAAGTATTGACTTCTGCTTAAATTTTATTCCACTCATTACAGCACTGAAAGTTGGGAAGAGGTAGAATGAGTTCTTTGAGATTATGATTTCTTTAGCTGTGAAATGAATACCAATAAAACACTTAATTTTATTGGATAAGCTGAGTCAGGGCATCTTATAAAACAAGAGGATGCAGGACATTGCTGCCTAGTTGGGTGCCTCAACCTTACATGAGACACCCTGAGCAGATTAGCCAGATGGACTTGAGTTTTCTGAAATTTGGGTGTTGATAGGTAAAATTTAATGTTCTTTTTTTCGTGATTTAAAGTGCTAAGGAAAAGAACGGCTATTTCAGAAAATACACCATGGTGCTGTTTAGAGAGCCGTAATAGAAGGAATGTATTACAAAGTAGTAGACATTCATTTATTCATACTTGTTAAAGGAAAACTTTTAAGTTAACTTAAGCTTTGCCTTTTTAAGTTTCCAAACTTGATTTCTGTTAGAATGCTTTCTGAATGAATCATGTATTTACTTGTATTCTCAAAATATGGTAGTAAACTTTTTCTTAATAACCAAGAATTGTCATTATCAGACTATCAATTATTGTAGTTGATGGTAATATTTCCTAATCCCCCCGGTGCTCACTGGTGTGGTGTTTGATTTTAGGAAGTTACTCTGCCATTATTGTTTACCTGGTTTAGAGCCTTAGCCCCTCAAACCCATCTCTCTGTTTCCACTCTTGCAATTCCTCCATCCCCCAGTCAAGAAGGTCTTTTAAAAAGTATATCCGATCATGAAGTTTCCTTGCTTCTTAAGGTAAAGTCCAAAATGTGGCTAATAGCTGTCTGTCTTGCCAGTATCTTCTCCCTTCACTCTTTTTTCTGGTTTCTAGACCATACCCACATTGATTCTCTTTAGATTATTCAGAATCATTAAGCTCTTTGCAAACTAGAGGCCTTCTCACTATTACTAGCATATTCTTCTCCCAAATCTGCCGGATTAAGTTCCTCATTACCTTCAGTCTCAACATAAGTATCTCACTTCTTTAGACAGGCCTTCTTTGGCATTCTCTTCTCCCCATCCTCCTTCACCAGTGTAAATTTAGGTGTCTTTCATGTTATCCTTATTGTACATAATGACAAATATTTTTGTGATTGTCTAATTTTTATTTCTGCCTTTAGACTATAAATTCCATGATAATACTTTATTTGTGTTCACCACTGTTTACCTCCAAGTACAGTGTTAATAACTGTTTCTTCAAACCTGTGATGCCATCAGTTACAAGGTGTATCCTGATTTTGGAGATGTTAAGATGTTAAAAAATGCCAATAGTATTAGCAGAACGTCACCTATTTAAGATGTTCTCATTTCAGAGATGTAAAATATGAAACAAAAATATGTCATTGAATCAACCCAGTGTGGTATAAGCACCCTTCTATGAAAATTATGAAAAAGCCAATTCCCCATTACCCAAGACCATAAATTTCTTTGTTTGTGGTGGTCTTCATTTATTAAAAATATGTCTTCTCAAAATTATTTTTTTGGTTAGCTGGGCAGGTAGTGAATCAGATGAATAAGAAGCTGCAGACAGGTTTTACGGAGCCAGAAGTGTTACAAATATTCTGTGACACCTGTGAAGCGGTCGCAAGGTTACATCAATGTAAGACTCCAATAATTCACCGGGATCTGAAGGTACGGACTTTAGACTCCTTGCGGAGACTCCCTCTTAAACTTGGAGTTAAATGTTCTTGGACTGTCTTCATCTAAACCAGTTTTTACTACCAGTGGTCTCTGTCCCCTGCTGCATTTCCTGAGGCCATGTGAAGACCGACTGTAGAATAGAACTGGTGCTTCCCCTGAGCATGGAAGTTTCTGGCATGGCTGCAGAGGTGGATTTTGTGCTCCCTTTACAGAGCAGGCTTCTTTAAAAGGTTTCGTATGAACAAATAGATGAACATCACTGACACAAGTTGGATCTCCCTCCAAACCATTTTTTCCATTCCGGCACTCCTCCTATTTCCTCTAACTCCTTTTAAGCATCCATCAGGGTGTTGTCCAGACATTTTGGAGGTGACTGTAAATGGGTCTCTTTTCTCATTTATAATTTAGTACAGTTTTCTATAATTGACTGTAATTTGGTAGGGATTGTCACTTTAAGGTCACTTTAACATTTTTGTGGGATCTGACCTCTTGTGTTATGGTATCCATTGGTTACACTGGAAAAAGTCCCCAAAGGGGATTGAACATTCGTGGTATCATATTGCTTGAGCTATTGGTACGCATATCATTTAGAACCATAGGTGTCCTCTGATGCCTACAAACATTAGGATTACAAATTATAAATGCCTCTTCCTGAAATGCTTTATACCCAGATATCCCATGACCGACCTTTCCCCTACTTCAAGTATGCTCAGATGCATTTTCTCAGGGAGTCCTATCCTTGCACCACCTTATTTATAAAAATAACCTAAACTTCCCATTCTCTTTTTTTCTACCTTTTATTATCACTTGTCGCTTTCTCAGATACTATGTAATTTGCTTATGTGTTATGCCTATTGTTTATTTTCTTTCCTCTCCCACTAGAGTGTAGAATGTGGGCAAGGATTTTTTCTCTTTTGTAGTGATGTAGTCAAGCATTTAGAATAGTGCCTGGCACATGGCAGTCTCAGTAAATAACAAATGAATGAATCCCAACTGTGATTAATTATACAAGACTTGGAAGGAGTGATGATAAGATGCTCTAAAAATATAAGATGATAGACGGTGGCCCTTAGAGTATAGCGTGGTCTCCCGAACCATGAACGCTTCCTCTCGGGAGACCTGTGCTAAAAGGTACCGGTGGAGGCCAGATCGCAGTGAGACTGCAGACCTCAGTCCCCTAGTTTGGAAAATCAGAAAAGTTCACTTCAGTTCTTTCAAATATGCAGCTTTTACATTTTTCCTAATAATTCGGCCTTGTTTTTTGTGCTGTCATTGCTCACTAACTTCTTTTTATATAAAGTTGATGTTTTCATCTGAGTCTTCTTGGTCTTAAACCAAAAAAGACATTGAACTGCATAATTTTGTATAGGCCATGTTTCATAGACTTAGTTCTTTTTATATGTGTAAATTTATGCAGACCTAAGATGTCGTATACAAGTCTTTATTTTGTGGATATCTTTTAAAAAGTAGACTAAAATGAAAGATAAATGAAAAATTATAAAAAGTGAGGTTTTTTTGTAGAGTGGAGAGAAGTTGAATTATTCAAGACTGTATCATATAAATAAAAATATTTTGGAAAAAGGTAATAATAGCATTTATTTTGTGCTTATTTCAGTCACTGTTCTAAGCTCTTTACGTGTTTTAATTCCTTGTTTTTAGTCATCCCATGTGGTAGGGATTGCTGTCTTCCCATTTTAGAGATGAGGAAGCTAAAGCACAAGCGTGGTTAAGCAAATTGTCCAAGGGAACATAGGCTACTAGGTAGCAGGGCTGGGCTATGAAGCCACACTCTTCTGTTCTAGAAACTGTGCCTGTAATTTTATTTGTTATTACAACTTCTCTGATTTCTAAATTAAGGCATAAAGTAAAATCTGTGTTTTTTAGTGTAGTATTTTAGATCAAAGTGGGACTACAAGTCAGTCAGAGGTAGAATTTTAATGGTTTTGTTGCTTTTCTATAGATGAGCTGAAGTGTCAGGAAAGGAGAAAAATGGAGGTATAGCATAGATTCTTGACTGCTCCCAGCTCTTCTCTTTCATAGAAGCAGTTTTAGAGAGGACTTAGTTCCAAATCCACCTTGTGGTGGAAGAAGCACATCTCTGTTCTGAGTAAGAGAAGCAGCAGCTGGAGTAAAGAATGTTTAAAATATGTTCTCCCATTTGTCCTTTCTCATGATTTGAGGTATCTTATCTCCCTCTGTGTGTGTGTGTGTGTGTGTGTATGTATGGCACAAGCCCTTTAGCGTTTATTGTATAAAGATATTGTTGTAAAAATATAATTTTCACCTTAAATACTACTACTAATTATTGCTTTTTCTTTTCTGAAGGTAGAAAATATTTTGTTGAATGATTGTGGAAACTATGTACTTTGTGACTTTGGCAGTGCCACTAATAAATTTCTTAATCCTCAAAAAGATGGAGTTAATATAGTAGAAGAAGAAATTAAAAAGTAAGTGTCTGTCTTTATTGTGCTTGTGTCATGGGAATTTTAGTTAACTTGGGTCTGTGACCAGCTCTGCTGATATAAATTTTAGATATTCCATTTATAGATTTCTTTAAAATATTCTGTACCATAGACATTGATTAGTTGATGCCTGGTTCCAAAGAAGATACATTTTACTATGGAAACAAGCTTTTCATCTATGTTGTAAACAAATATTATGAAGAAATTTGTTCAATAAGCTATAGTAATCAGTGGAATCACTAAAGGGAGGTATAAGTTACTGTTCGGTTTAAACATCTTTGTTTTTATTGGTACCAAGGATTTATGCTTGTTAGGAAAAAAATAAGTTATTTGAAAACAGTTAAATTTTTATTCATATTTAATATTAAGAAGATTGACCTATTAGTGTGTCAAACCATGTAGAAAACTCCTTTCTTTATAATAATGCATTGCGAAACTCTCTGGTAGAGATATTACGCATATCTGCCTTAATCTTACACTTCCCATGCTTGCTAGAGTACTATAAGGACCTTTGCCTGACATTTCTGTTTCTGATTTTAGAAAACAGTACTTTTTGTAAGTCTAAGATTATTTTAATAAAATGATACAGAATACAGAAAGATCTGTTAGAATAGGGATTTCTGAATAGTTGCCTTTTTAATTTGCTTTTCTTCACTTACAAATTCTCAGTTGTTTAAGACTATCCAGGAGCTTTCATTTGAACTGCAACATATATTTTGAAATAGCCCAAATAAAGCTGACCTCGCTCTAGCTGATTTGTATAAAGATGTGGTTTTTCCAGACTTAAGTATTTCTACTCAGGAAACAGCCTGTGATGATTATGGTAGATTCCATAAAAACAAACTCTTTAGTAAACGCATAAATGTCCTGAAGAACTCTAGAATGAATTATTGTATTGATTTCATATATATGTATATATATATACACACACACACATATATATATATATACACATAATTTAAAAAGTTGTTGGATTGTGATATATATAATGGGCGCTGTAGGATTCTGCTCAAGCATCTCTGACGTGCTGGAAGGTTCGTTTCTTGCTATTAAGATCTGAACTATAGTTAAGGTTCAGCAGATTTTACATTAGTGATGAACGCAAGCCTTTGAGTTCCTGTGCTTTGTGGCTCAATTGACGGTTAAAGGTCTAACTCTTTATTCAGTTAACAGGTATTTATTCAGGGCCTACACTGTTGTTGGTGCTGCAGTATAGCAGTGAACAAAGAAAAAGTCCTGCCCTCAAGCAGTTTGTATTCTGGTTTCTTAGATCCTACCCCTGTAGTGGTAGCTTTCAGAATGTATCACCAGTTGTATGGGTAATTTGGAAAAAGTAAGATGGTAGAATGTTGAGCTTTAAGATAATTCATGTAAAATAAAACATACAAACACTCAAAATGAATCTTAAATTGTGTTATAAGAAGTCCTTCGATATTCTGGTAAATTGTGCCATGAAATTGAGTACTACTTCATTAAAATATTCTGTTCATAGTGGATTTGGAGTTTTTATAATGGTAAATATTTGTTCACAGTATCTTTTAATTCCAGATTGCTTCTATTCAGTCAGTTTTAGAAGTGAACATAATTAGTTAGAATTATGGCAACCAGACTACTTTTAAAACAAAAGTTTTTAAAACAAACCTAAAAGAGATTTACTATCATGTGTAAGGAATTACATTAGCATCCATAAAAACAAACTGCTTAATAAGTATATAAATTAATTTTTTGAGTAGAAGATTTACTTTTAAATTAATAAAATATTTTGATAAGGATATTTTTTAGTCAGATTGTATTATTCATACAAGAAATTCAGGGAGAACTAGGTTTTCAATCCATTGTCTTTATTTTAAATTTTTCTATTAAAATTAGGTTTTTGTATCATTAGAGCTGCTACTGCACTTGTTGAATAAAAATGTGTATAGATGCTTTGTATTGTTTAATCCTCGATGGACTTTTAATGAGCTTTAAAAATAGTGTTATTTCTTTATAATGTTATTGAACCTAAGAGTTTTTTGTAGTTTTATGTAGAAACAATGTAGTGTTTGTCTTTTTTTTTTTTTTTTATATCTCCACTCCATTTCACTTATTTGCTGCCAGGTATACAACTCTGTCATACAGAGCCCCCGAAATGGTCAACCTTTATGGAGGGAAGCCTATCACCACCAAGGCTGATATCTGGGTAAGGCCAAGAAAGGCTGGCATTTTCACTAACCAAATTAACAAAATCTGAGTTCAGTTGATTATTTTTTCCCCTGCCCCCAACAAGGTATTTTCTAAGAAGTAGAAAACAGTGGTGGACACTAGAGCTTTTTATTCTGCAGAACAAAAATACTAGCACCTATTGTCTTCTTAATCCTGAGATGGAAAGCTTAGGTATAAAAATAAAGGATTTCCATATAATGTAGCTTTTTACCACAGTATTTTTAAAGAATTTAGATTACATATGCTTGCAACTTTTTTTTTTTTTAATTTGAGTGTGATTTTGGTTGATCCCAGTGTGGAAAAGCTGGACATAACTCTTAAGAAATTACACTGATAATTTTCTGGAGTACTTTTAGATTTTTTTAATGGAAACCAACATGAGTAAACCTTTAAAAATTACAAACATACCATTGACTAGCCTCTATATAGTAAGGTTCTTTATCATGTAGCATCTATATCTGGATTGAAATATTGAGGTATATCATATTTCCGTTCAGTTGAATTTATGTTAGTGTCAGTGCCTCTTCAGAACTAATAAGTAAATTATGTTTTGGCTGTATTTAAACTAGGAGGAAACTCTTTTAAATGTGAATTCATTTAAATTCAACATGTATTTAGCCGTATTTACCCCTAGTGACCATATTGGGGATGGAGAAAAAAATATTTCTTTGGAAGTAGTTTTAGAGTTTACAAGGAAAGTAATGTTTATTTTGTTTTAAAAATAGAATGTTTAGAAAGTAGTTGAGTATCATGTGTGAAATCAAATGAATACCTTCTTGGTGCTCCTCTCCTGGCCTTCTCTTAGAGGGTTTGGGATACCAAATATTCCTACAGGGTAATAAAAAAAGAATACATGTGGTATCTTTTCTGCTTTCTACAGAAGATTCACGTTTTCACAGGGATTCTTAAATCTTGTGGTTGTTGAATTTTTATCCATATACATGATGTAATCAAACCGTAAATAGGTTGATTGTAGTTAATTTGATGCAGCCTATATAACTGAAATGCAGTTTGCTCTCCTCAGCACTAACATTTGACTCATTAAATGGCTTGTAGTAAATGGCTTACGGTGTAATGTAGAAAGCAAGTTCAGTTGGATGACACTTTATAAAATGAAGGTATTCATTAGAGGAGGTGGTTGTGGAAGTCTTTTCTGGCCTTATTTTGTGACTGATGCTGAAATCCACATTACCTAGAAAGAGTATTTCAACAGCAGTGGAAACAAGAGGCATCATAGCTTGACTCCTATTTTGAAATCATCAATGGCTGAATTAAAAAAAAAATTAGTCTCTAAGGCACACGATTGTTATCCAATATTTTAACAAAAAAGGAAGGAGTCTTTTTTTGTTGTTCATTTTTCACCAGGCTTAGTATGGGTGCCAGGCAGCATACTAAATTGTCAGTGATAAGTTCAAAATTTATACCATTTATAGATTAGTGTACAGGGCAGTATTTCTATAATGCCTATTTCTATAATGGATAACTGAGTATAGCTGTGACAAATAGATACCCAGAGATAAAAAAGCAGCCAGAAAAATAATCAGAAAACAGAATTTATGTTTTTATGCTTGACAGAGATAGTTTTAATTTCTATGATGCCCATTTTTATGCTTGTCTTAGCTCAGGTGAAATGCTCCAACATTTTCGGTATGAATTCAGGAATATCCAGAAAAAAAATTGAATTCCTCTCAGTTAAGAATTACTTCTCTGATGTTGTTTCAGGATAGTACCGATTCAGAGAGTTAGGATACTGAAGTTTAAGCATTCATTTAGCATATATATTTTGGGGAAAAATCTTGCTTTGAGGTTTCCATCATAGGTTATTTTTATCCTGAGAACTAGGGTGCTGATTTTATTGAACATTAGGAAATTCGGTGAGAGATGCTTCATGTTACCTTTTAATGAGGAAAATTGAAGATGGTGGTACAGCTTTCAGAACGAGGTTCCATTCCCTCGTTTCCTGGACAATTCTCATTGTATCAAGTGGATGAAGAGGGAGATGCCTTTGGTGTGAAAGAATTAGGACAGCTCATTGTAGTCACACTATGTGAAGCAGAGTACTTTTAGATTTCTGCTTTTTTTTTCCTTCTTTTTTTAAGTATACTGGCACCGCTGTCTAAAATTGTTGTTGGGAACGCCCATGTTTACTCTAACAAAAGACACGTTGGTGAAGGTTTGATTGACAAGATAAAACTGGCTAAAGTGGAGATCTCTTTTGCCTGTCACCTGGGCGGAAGAAAGTTGTAATTTGATGCAGATATTACACCATTAATGGTACTTTGTTTAGTGCTGTTAAGGAAGCCTTATGCTCAATTTGCTGCATAAATACCAAAAATATTTCTCCCCAAAAGAAAGAATCATTATGAATTTTTTTAAGCCACATTGAACTGGTTATTTCTATTCAAAATCTTTCTATAGTAAATAATTTAGCATGTTTTTGAGCTAATATGTTGAAATTTCTGAAGTTTTAAACTTTTTTCATTGGAAAACTTGTAATACTGAAAGTAATGTTTTTTAGATTTATGATGTTGAACTCAATGATTTTTCTGTGTACTGTGATCTTCATGTTAGTTATAAAGCCGGTCTATTTGTTTGTTAACTGGGTTTGCTAAGTTGCTGTGTGGAGAGAATTCAGCAAAGGAAAGCTGATTTGTTAATTTTTAGATAGGCCAAATTTCAGTATTGATGTAATTGTGTAGTAACTATTGGTTAATTCTGTACAGTCAGTTTAGAATTATATAATGTGAGAAAAAGAATGTATATATGTATGGGTGGCTGGGTCACTTTGCTGTACAGTAGAAAATTGACAGAGCACCATAAACCAACTATAATGGAAAAAAGAAAAATCATTATAAAAAACAGAAACAAAAACAACAAAAAATAAGAAATGCCCCACACATTCGTAAGGCTTGTAGGTGACACTTCTTGTGACAGCATAACGATTTCTTGAGCAGAAGATCACATTTTGTTACTGCATCTCAGGTTTGAGCTGTTAGCAGCGTAGCTGAAAATCTCTTGTGCTACTTTTCTACATGCAGTTTGTGTTTTAGAGTGTTTTTTTCTTTATTGTCAGCAGTTGGATTTCTTGGTGCTGTGATGTCTATGAGTCCATGTAAGTGAAGCAGACAGAGCCCTTCCTGGGTGAATTTTATAGATTACCTAGGTACAAATAGGATTTGGCTTACTGTAGAATAAAAAGTATAGGATTATACACAGAAGTAGAGAACTAATATATGTGCTACGAAATAATGACAGTTATTGAATATGAGTGAAATATTATTAGTGAATAATGAGTAAAAGTGTATTGATGGTTGTATGATAAATTTGATGGTGCTGGGTAACTCATGTAGAATCCCAGGATTTTAAAACATGTTTTATAGTGAATTTTTAAAAAATTCTGCTAGGAGAGCCATGTGCTTACTTGGTTGGTTATTATATGCTAGTCATATACTAAATATGTGTATTCCATGTGAGAGAAATAAAAGTGATTTTTTTTCCTCCCAAGAGGAACAAGCCACTTTGAATCTTAGTTGTCGTTTGTGATCTAGAGCTCTATGATGATATTAATTCAGCCAGCTAACCACAGGTGTGACAGAAAAATATGGGAATGATGCAGTTAAAGGTCTTTTCACAAATTAAGCATATTTATTGGTTTAAAGAGTGATTTGTGAAAAGATTGATCCAGTATAGAAACATCACACTTTTGTTTCTTTAATAACATTTAGTTTTCGGTTTGTGGCTGGTTTTTTTCTGTCTTGTGGTGAAGTTGGTGCTTGAGCTCTGATGCTATTCATGCTTCTTTGTTTTACAGGCACTGGGGTGTTTACTGTATAAACTTTGTTTCTTCACTCTTCCTTTTGGTGAGAGTCAGGTTGCTATCTGTGACGGCAGCTTCACCATCCCAGACAATTCTCGTTACTCCCACGACATACACTGCTTAATAAGTAAGTATGTGGGATCTGTGAAAACATTGTAAGATACTATCCTGAGGGCCCATTATTTCCATTCCTTTATCTAAGCCTAGTCTTTTAATTTTGTGAAACTACATATAAGAAATACATTAAAAAAGATGTTTATAAGACTTTTATAGGAATGAAGGAAGCCTAATTACTGATTAGTACGTGGATATTTTTAAGCTTTAGATAAGTTTTTACGGATCATAGAGTTATGAAATTAAGGAAACTAGGATTTCTGATAAAACTTACAGCGTAACATTTAATTATTCAGTCTTTGTACTTTTGAAATCCAAATATCTGGGTCTGTTGCTTCTTTAGATCAAAGTATTGTCAATCTGAGAGTGTCATGTATTTGGTCACCCTTTTTAATATTTATTCTGTATTGATTATAAAATCAGAAAGCAACCTAAGTGTGGTATCAGAAGGAGTGATCCTGTGGACCTTTGATTGCAAGAGAATATCTCAGTTTTCCTTCCCACCTCTTTTGAGAGTATTGTCTTCCTTTTTGACAGATACTGCAGTTTAATTTTTCATATAAGCACATGGTGAAATTTCTGAAGAAGATGACTTGGGCAAAGAGGGCCGTCAGATATTAAAATACTTTAGGAAGCTGCAGTATTTAAACAGCACTGCCCAGCACTTTTAACGAAAGTGTTTCGAGCATTTTGGCTCTATTTTCTCCGTTTTAAACGTCCTTGGTCATGGCTGTGGCAATCAGTGTCATAGAAATGAGGATCGGCCTAAATGTATTTGAGGTTTTGTGTGACGGAGATGGCAGTTCAGCTTCGTGGGGAAACAGATGGATGTACGAAAATTTATTAGTCATTTGTGGATGAGAACTCAGGCTGGATCTCTGCCTCAGACGTTATGCTAAAGCTTTAGATAAATCAAAGACTGAAAGGTAAAAAATAAAACATAAATGTACTTGAAGAAAACAGGCCTTGAATTTCTTTATAACACTGGACTGGGTAATCTATAAGCTAGACTTTTAATCTCAGGAGCCAGAAAAGAAGACTCCATTGATACATACATTTAAACCATTAAAAGTCCCCCCAAACCATGAACCCGAGCATAAAGTCAGATGATAAATTGGAAAAAAAAAGTTGTTACACAATTGTCAAATGATAACTTTTGCCATTTATGAGGCTCATGTAACTCAAAAAGAGAAGGGCAAACACTCCAAAAGAAAAATAATCAAAAGAAAACGGGGCATAAAAGAATATCAAGCCTCGCGTTGCAAACTTATTTAAAGCACAGTCTTTCTGTGTATGTAATGTGGGATTTGCTCATACATGTTTGAAATTAGAGAATTATGTCAGTTGAACACAAAAATTACATTGCTTCATGTGGAATGTTTTTCTTAGGTGAGGGGAACTGGGGGCATTTGGTGGGGAGGTGGTTTATGATGTACACAGGAAAGGAAATAGCCCTAAGCTTGGCTGCTGCACTGCCAGCATGGAGACTTTTATCTCTTAACTGGAGAACATGAAATATGAGTGCTTGGACTTTGGGTTTTCTTCCCAGAGAGGTCTGCCTCTCAGTCTTTGGGTGGCTCTCTTCTAATGGATGGCCCCCTGAATGGCTGGCTCAGAATTATACCTTCATCTTCGTTGGTTAAAAACCTCTTAGTCTTGTTTTGATGTGTTTTATGTCCTTGTGACAGCTTTCAGCCAAATTAAGCTACCTCCCTGGGCAGTTCCAAGTTACCTTCCCAAGTACAAATTAATGTTTTTGTCAGTGCTCTGGTGACAGAGCCTCATAGTTTTTCAGTGGTTTGTCCCAACTCTCTTTTCCACATTAGCCCTATTATTTTTAGCTTGTCATTCTGCAGAATGTGAAATTTTTTTTTTTTAAAAGAACAAACATACCTTTAGTAGAGTATATTTGAATAAACATTAGACCCTTAAGCTGTTCTGTATTATTTTGTTGCCTTCATCCTTCATTGTCCAGAAATTAGGGCATCAAAAGCATGAAAGAACTCTGATTATTTGAAATGCTCGAAAAATAGATTGAGGAATTTACCCAGTTGAGTGTTGTGGTTAATTGAAGTTTAACTTTTTATTGAAGCCCTGTTGTCAGTCATTGTGGTTCTGACACTGTTTTGTTGTTAAATATAATGTTTTCATCACAATTGTCCTGAGGATTTTGTTGAGGATCTTACACTGTATTAGAAGCTCAGTGTTCTCGTTGGACAATACTGTATGAGAGACTGGACAGTATGTACCCTGATTCATGGTTTAATTTGCTTATAGTAATGAGGTCTTATTTTCCTGTGTTAGAGGTTTGTTTTTTCCTTCTCTGTGTATATGTGTTTGTGTGTGCTGAGAAGGTAGAAGAGCTAAACACGGCTGATGATTTTAAGATCTAATTGGGCTCTAGTTCATTGATGCTTTCCTGGGCATCATTTGTCAATGTACACATTTTAGTTTTTGTCAATGTTAGTATAAATTTGACCTTGTATTAACGTCTTTGAACTTACTTCTGTGAGCTGGGCAGAACTAAAAAGACAAGGGTGAATGCAGTAAAGCTGATTAAGTAAATGTGGGTATTTTATCTCCTGTCAAAGGACTTTTGTGAACCCTTCTTAAAATTTTTTTCAGTCTTTTCAGGCCTGCGCTGGTGGCATATGGAATTTCCAGGCTAGGGGTCAAATCAGAGCTGCAGCTGCTGGCCTGCACCACAGCCACAGCCATGCCAGATCTGAGCCGCATCTGTGACCTACACCACAGCTCCCAGCAATGCCAGATCCTTTAACCCACTGAGCAAGGTAGGGGATTGAACCCGCACCCTCACAAATACTAGTTGGATTCCTAACCCGCTATGCCACAGCGGGAACTCCTGGACTTTCCTTTTTAAATATTGCCTTGAGAAGTAAAAGCTTAATAAAGCAGAGATTTAAAAAACCAGAATATACTTATGCTTTTTAGAAAATGTTTAGATTCTTTGCAGATTTATTCTTTACATTTTTCACACATGACCTTGCCTGTTTCCTACCATCCCATTTAGGTTTCTCTGGCGGCTTTTGCAGTAAAGTGATGGATGATTTAGATTGCTTTCACATAAATCCTGCCTTCGGAAAACCAGAAATTGACTAGCTGTGCTCGTCGTTTTTGAAAGTGAAGCTTTTTATTGCCAGTTGTCTATTCATGCAATGTGATCACTCCCGTGTTTATATTTAAGATAAAGCATTAAAAGGACACATATCTTTTTAGTATTAATAGATTTATTGATGCTTTTTGCATATATTTTATGTGATTGAAGATTTATGAAAATGTAGTCACCATGCTTAATCTTTCTTAAAACTCTATGGTTTGTGGCTACACAAGTATTTGAATATACTTTTGATTATCACCAGTTTGGTCAAGGGTAATTATTATTGCCTACTGTCCATGAAGCTTAGTTTTTTAATCTTTTGCAGAATTTTCTTCTTAAAAGTAACAGCATTTAGAATTTTTCTTCTTAGCTTCTGTTAACTTTGACAATAGACAGAGGAGGTGGATTGAGGTGGGTGAGGAGGAGAGAAGCACTTTCCATTTGGGAGTCTAAGAGTTGAATTTCGAGAACATGTAGAGAATGAGAAGCAGAACAGACAGGATTAGATTACTGAATAGTTATGTGGCGTGAACAGAAGTCTAGCTGCTTCACCTTTCTTTTAGCTTCCGTCATGGTGGTTAAGGAAGTACATTGTGGAGATTAGGAGCAAGGCCTCGAGCCAAAGGGCCTGGGCTTGCACCTACCCTGTTACTTATTTGGTACAGAATATTGGGAAGTTCTGTTTATTTCAGATTCAATTCTTAAATAAGCATATTAAAATTACCTACCTCTTAGGGTTATTGTGAAAATTAAATGAGTTAGGAAAAGTGCTTCTTAGCATCCCTAAGTCTTTCGTAAGAGATGCCTCTAACACTGCCCGTCATCACTGCTGCAATAACTATGACTACTTCTGCTGCTGATGTCACTATGATTCCTCCTAAGTGAACCTAACATTTCTCATTTTCTGGATAAAAGTCAGGGCATCTGCTGTCAGATACTCATTAGGATGTACTTTCCCTGCAGAGATTTCTTTGAATGCTTAGGAGCAAAACTTAGTTTTGCAAATTCATGGCGGATAGCAAAGGTTCACCATAGTTACCACATATTCCAGAATGTACTGCGAAATGTAACTCCTAAGGTTATTTTTCTTACCTCTTACTCTGTGTGATGATGGAGTCATTCAAAATGAGTAGTGGAGAAGGCTTTGTCTTGTTTTGTTTTGTTTTGCTTTTGGGTCTGGTAACATTGTCGCTTTATGGCTCTTTGTTCTGGCTCTTAGCAGCTAGAACGTACTGGGTTAAATTTATTGGGTTCAGAGTTGTACTTATTTTTTAATTGAAATCATATTGTCACGGGTGTACAGCAGGGTTTAATGTATGTGTGTTGTGGTTTGTCCCCGCAGCACATCTAGTGGACATTGATCACCTCACTTGTTTACAGGTTGTTTCCCTTGTGCTGAGAACTGTGAAGATCTTTTAGCAGCTTTGAAATAGGCAGTGTACAATACAGTATTTTTAACGTAGTCCTCGTTACATTTTCAGGATTTATTGTGTTGTTATAAGTTTGTACCTTTTGCCCACCTTTCCCCGTTTTTGTCCTTCTCCTGCCTCCCACCTCTGGCAGCCACCAATCTGTTTTCTGTATCTGTCTTTTTAGTTTTTTTTTTTTTTTTTACAAAGAATATATAGTATTGCCCTTTTCTGTCTGGCTTATTTTACTTAGCATAATGCCCTCATGTTTATCATTCATGTTGTTGGAAATGGCAGGATTTCCTCTTCTTTTTTTAGTGGCTGAATAATATTCCGTTGTATTTATACACATTCACTTTCTTTATCCATTCATATATTGCTGTATACTTAGGCTGCTCCCATGTCTTGGCTATTTATTGTAAATAATACTGCAGTGAATGTGAAGGTGCAGATATATACTCAGAGGTAGAACTGAGGTTAATACGGTAGTTCTGTCTTCAGCTTTTTGGGAAAGACCTCCATACTGTTTTCCATAGTGGCTACAGCAGTTTATATTCCCACCAGCAGCACAAGGGTTCCCTCTTTCCCACAGCCGCCCAACACTTGTTATTTCCTGTATTTTTGATAATAAATTTATTTCAATACCTACTTTCTGTGGGACACCAGGAACTTGCTTGCTTGTTTATATACACTTAAAAATTTACTATGGAAATTAAAAAATATGTACAAATATAGGCAGAATGGTGCAGCGGATTGTTAGGTACCTGCTACTCAGCTTCAGTGATTATCTACTCATGGCCAGTCCTTTTTCATCTATGCTCTCAGCCGCTGTTTCATATATACGTACATACATATATGTATATTCAATCCCAGACATTTTAATATACTTCTGAAAAGAAATCAGATTAAGTAGGGTTTCCTTGGAGGGTTTCAGTTGTTGGCTCTGGTTACTGCTTGGGGAAATGTGGAGAGAGGGCTATGACAGCGACAAGGGCCATCCCAGGCACACTATCCGGGCGTATTTATAGTGCCATTCAGTCTTTCCTTTACGAGTGAACACATTTGTTGTTAGCTGTTAAATTTGGTTCCATTCTAACAGTCTGCAGAATATTTATGCCTAACTTGTAAGTTTCTGTAATGCTCTCCATAGGTTAACAGACAGAAATAACACGTTAATGCTTGAAGTATTTATGGATGCAAAATTGGAGTGGGTATTTCTCTTTTTAGGTAAATTAACTGTAAGTGTGATGATTGGAAGTCTGTGGGAGAAAAAAGTTACCTTCGTAGAAGGAAAAAATTTTAATGGATTTTAAGCAGGAACATTCTTTTGAAACTTCTCTTCATAGTATTTTCCCATTCAGTTTGTTGAGCCATTAGATTAGAGGTGCTGGCTTAATTTTTACTTAGGCCCAGGTGTGAATCCATCATCTTATGTAACTTGAATGGGAACTGTTTCATTTAATATTTGGTGTGAGTCCTTGATCAAACCATAATCTAACTTGGTTACTGCTGTGCTACAGTGGCAACTGCTTCTTTCGCTGCTCGTTTTGTTGGAACATGCATGGATGTTGTACTTTGCTTTGCGAAACTAGAATGAACATAGTTAATTTAGCTGCCTTGGACAAGTGTTTTTAAATCAGATATGCCTGGTACATCAGTTGGAAATATCATGGTAGCTCAATCATATACTGTGTTCAGTGGTGAAACTGGTTTCAGGTTGTATTCGTGGCATTCGTGTCGATAGAAAAAGCACGCAGTTAAGAGGAGCCCAGAAACAGCCTTCCTTTTATTTCTCTGTTGCTCACTTTTTAAAAGTCACTTCTTTATTTGCAGTAGAATCAAGGTCATTGGGAATGGTCTCGTGATGATTCCTATAATCCTTTTAAGTGGAGTAAACAGGGTATATTCTAGCTTCTCTGCCTTTAAGAAAAGAAACATAATCACTTGATTCACTTTCAGGTAAATTAGACACATGGATTTCTTAATCCTGTCCTTCCTTTGTAAGTGACGTGGTTTTATTGTCATGAAATAGGGGTTAATGAAACACTAGACTTGAGGTTTAATTATCGTGGGAGAAAATGACTTTTGATCAGCTGCTTGTCTAAAGTTGTCATTATTGTTGGAGATGCCTCATGGTATTTAGCTAGATCAAAACTGACAGCACTGTACTCCAGATGACACCTTTCAGTGATCTAGGGTACAGTTTGCAATTCATTCTTTTGGAAAGTTTGGGAAATTCTATTATTAAATGCTTTAGGGAGGCTTTATTGAGTTTTTTCCCTCTTTCTTTTTAAATAGCTGATAATATTCAATATAAAAATATCCAGAGATAAAAATGTAGCTATGTTCTACTGTGGGTTTCAGCGTCTTCATACCTTGAATTTTAGAGCCAAGTCAAAGGTGGTAACATAGGATCTCATCAGACAGAATGGTAGAGCAGATTGCCCAGTGGAATTTATTTATTTACTTACTTACTCATGTATTGCTTTTTAGGGCTGTACCTGCAACATACGGCAGTGCCCAGACTAGGGGCTGATTCGGAGCCACAGCTGCGGGCCTAAGCCACAGCCACAACAATGTGGGATCCAAGCTGTGCCCGCAACCTACACCACAGCTCATGGCAATGCTGGATCCTTAACCCACTGATCAGGGCCAGGGATCACACCCACATCCTCATGGCTGCTAGTTGGGTTCTTAACCCACTGAGCTACAGCAGGAACTCCGCAGAGCAGAATTTAGATCTGAAGCCAGATGCGCCAGTTAATGTATGTTCAACCCACCCAGTCATAGACAGTGTTGGCAGACTATAGACTCCTCCGTAGAAGTGGGCCACTGGCAAAACATGGTTCTGCAGAGAACATGCATGTCCAGAGAATAAAGTGCTCTGAAAGAAAGGGCAGCAGAGATGGACATGTGAGGGTGCTTGCTTTTTTCCTAGTTTAAATTAGACAAATCACTGTCTTTCCCTTGGGGAGGAGTGCGTTATGCTCTGTAGAGAGGTTACTAACCCAGTGGTCTTCAGACTGCTTGACTGTGATACATAGTGAAACATACATTTTAGCTAGGACCTGGTACGTGTGTGCGTGAACAAACACACACGTAAAACAGGGTTCTTGAAACATTACTTGTACTTACAGTGATGCACCCTAATATTTTCTATTCTGCTTTATTAAAGTCGAAGCTAGACATGATCTTTTAGGCTGAGAAATAAAATGGGATCAGCACAGTTAGACAAACTAAACTCCTTCTGGAAGGTGTATTCCTACATGAAAACATGAAGCAGGAGAGTTAGAGGTCCTTTTGTTTGCTTATAAGATGATATCAGTTCTACCCACAGTCTGGCTCCCTAAACATTAGGGGACGTTGTGCTATGCTTAACTTGAGAGAGAGAATTACTTACACACCTATCGGTTAGAGAACATAATATCTCAAGTTTATTTACATTTTTTCACTTCTTCTCATATACTACAAAAGAAAGAAAAAAAAAAAAGATTGTCTAAAGGATCATTCTTTTCCTCTTCAGATACCCAGAAAGCTTTTCCTAGATAAAGCCTGGCCAGAGAAGTGTATTTTCGTACCATACCATTCTCTACCCTTATGGAATTTCCTCTGCTGAACTGTGTTTAGGTGTCACGTCACTGGTCCGGGAGGCCTGAGCCGGTGTTGCTCATTGCGGTTCCTCAAGGATAGTGTTCACTCAGTGTGAGCCATCTGGATGAAGACTCAAAGGAGAATTTACTCTTTGCTTCTCGAGTCAGGACTGGCAGTTTTATTAGCGCCTGGTTTTGTGTTGAGGATGCTGTGATTCATTTAATGGTCGTGTTGCCTTATTCGTGTTAACAACAAAAAGTGGAGAGCTGAATTTTTGGCCTCATTTATAGGACCAAACATAGGCAGCTTCTTAACTGCCGTCATTATCTCTCAGTTTTTTTTTTTTGTCTCAGCCATTACTTTTCTATTAGTCTTAGTTTTCTTTCATATTTAGAAAATCTTACAGTTTTGTATATGCCACTTCCATTCCTTTATAGGAATTAATACTTAGAGTTATCTATCTACTGTTGAAGTTACATTTTTAAAGGCCAAATAAACTTAATTGTTAGGATAGAAAAATAGAATTTTAAGTTTGAATTTGGTAGTTTTCTTGTTATTTGATTTTTGAAAATTATATTAATAAGTATTTATTGTTAAATTCTGTTTAAATTTATAACCGTCATCAGGTACTGTTGTTACTTTTAAAACATGTAATATCTGGGGAGTTCCTCTCGTGGCTCAGTGGTTAACGAATCCGACTAGGAACCATGAGGTTGCGGGTTCGATCCCTGGCCTTGCTCAGTGGGTAAAGGATTCGGCATTGCTGTGAGCTGTGGTGTAGGGCACAGACGCGGCTCGGATTCTGCGTTGCTGTGGCTGTGGTGTAGGCCAGCGGCTGCAGCTTCGATTCGACCCCTAGCCTCGAAACCTCCATATGCCGCGGGAGCGGCCCAAGAAATGGCAGAAAACAAACAAACAAACAAAACATGTAATATCTGTTGGACCAAAATAAATTACGGTTTTGGAGGAGAAAATAAACCTTGTAGATTTCTCAAATCTTTTCTAGAATGAGATTGAATATGAACTAATAAATGTTAGAATTAAATGTTTTAAATTATTTCCCTCTAACAATAGTGATAAAATAATAAAAAGATAATTTTATAAGTGATATATGGTAGCTTTTTTAAGTATATGGAATCAAGTATTATGCAGAATATAATAAAACTGAGTTTAGAATCTTTCAAATAGTTTTTTTTATTTCACATAAATATGTGTAAATATTTATTTATTTTTTGAATTTTTTTTTTTACAGAATAAAATGCATACATTTAAACACAATTACATTCACACAGATTATTATATCATGGATCTTAAGAAACAGATTAAGTGACTCCCTCTGGAGAAGTGGAATGGAAAGTATGCTGAGACAAATAGGAAATTTATTCTATACTTTATCCCATTTTGTATGGCTTTCATCCTTACTATTTAGTATTATGTATTACATTTCAATTTTTCTTTAATAATTAGCATTATATTAAAATTGTTATGCAACTAAAATTTATAAAGAAGAAAGCCTTATATACCATTAAATATTTTATATAGCATAATAAAAAGAATAACTTAACTGGTAAGAATAACAAAAATAATACACCCTCTGAAAATAAGTAAAATATAAAATGCATAAGTTCGTTAAAAAACAGTGTAACTATATAAATATGTCCTCACAATTTGTTACATCTTATTGATTCTTCAGTAAAGGCATTACACCATTCTAGGTGATGTGATAAACAAGACATTATAGACCTTACATTGTACCATGGAGAGAAATGGTTATTAATAATACGATTGTAGACCTGTATTATTTAATTGTACAGTTGCATTATTTAATTATAATTATCATAAATTCTTTGATGGAGAGGAAATCAGAATCAGTTCTAAGAAGACTTCAGCATTCCAAGAATGATGTCAAATGACCCCCTTCTTGGTGGATTATGCACTTATTGACTGTGAGATATATTTCTTCTCCAGAGATTCCTTGTTTGTGTATCAATTGTAGATTTCTGGTTTGCAGTCATTCTGAAGTTTTGATATAAGAGTCTATATGTATACGAGACTGTTTGAAGTTGTTGTTCTCTTAATTGCAAGTGCATCTCCAGTATCCTGTATTTGTACCCACCTCTTCTCATGATTTCTGATTTTGGTGGCATAATCGTGCATGGATGATTTCGTATCTTTACTGTATACATACCTTTACTGGTGAGCCTTGTCATTTGTGGCATTTTTGTTTCCTGTTGCTGTCTTGTCTTTTCTGTCTAGAGAAGTTCCTTTAGTATTTGTTGTAAGGCTGGTTTAGTGTTGCTGAATTCTCTCAGCTTTTGCTTATCTGTGAAGGTTTTGGTTTCTCCTTCAAATCTGAATGAGAGCCTTGTTGGGTAGAGTACTCTTGGCTGGAGGTTTTTTCCTTTCATCACATGAAGTATGTCGTGCCACTCCCTTCTGGCCTGCAGAGATTCTCCTGAAAAATCTGCCGATTACCTTATTGGGGTTCTCTTGTATGTTACTTGTTTCTTTTCCCTAGCTGCTTTCAATATTTTCTCTTTGTCTTTAATTTTGGTCAGTTCGATTAATAGGTGTCTTGGTGTATTCCCCCTTGGGTTTATTTTATATGGTACTCGTTGTGCTTCCTGGATTTGAGTGAGTGGTTCCTTTCCCATGTGAGGCAAGTTTTTGGCTATTATCTCTTAGAATATTTTTTCTGTCCCCTTCTCTCTCTCTTCTCCTTCTGGCACCCCTATAATACGGATGTTGATGCGTTTAACGTTGTCCCAGAGTTCTCTGAGACTGTCTTCATTTCTTTTCAATCTTTTTTCTCTTTTCTGTTCTGCATCTGTGAGTTCCGCTAACCTGTCCTCCACCTTGCTTATTTTTTCTTCTGCCTCCTGTATTCTGCTGTTAGCTGCTTCTAGTGAATTTTTTATTTCAGTTATTGTATTTTGCATCTCTTCTTCTTCTTTTTTTTTTTTGTCTTTTTGCCATTTCTAGGGCCACTCCCGTGGCAGATGGAGGTTCCCAGGCTAGGGGTCGAATCAGAGCTGTAGCCACCCGCCTACGCCAGAGCCACAGCAACGCGGGATCCGAGCCGCGTCTGCAACCTACACCACAGCTCACGGCAACGCCGGATCGTTAACCCACTGAGCAAGGTTAGGGACCGAACTTGCAACCTCATGATTCCTAGTTGGATTCGTTAACCACTGCGCCACGACGGGAACTCCTTTGCATCTCTTCTTGTTTAAGTTTTATATCTTGTATCTCTTTGGTCAGTGTTTCCTGTAAGTTATCCATCTTTGCCTCCAGTTTATTTCCAATGTCTTGCATCATCTTTAGCATCAACAATCTAAAGTCTTTTTCCTGGATGCTGAGAATCTCATCGCTTAGCTGATTTTCTGGGTTGTTTCCTTTCTCCCTCATCTGAGTTAGAGTTCTCTGTCTTTTCATTTGTATAGGTCTTTGGTGTGGTGACCTTTTTACAGATAATAGGGTTGTAGCCTCTCTTACTTCTGGCGACTGCCCCCATTGTGGCTGAAGTGGGTATGGGGGGGGGGGCTTCCTGATGGGAGGGGCTGATGCCTGCCCCCTGGTAGGTGGAGCTGATTCTAATCCCTCTGGTGGGTGGGGCTTAGTCTCTGGATGGGATTAGAGGCAGCCTGTTTACTGAGGGGCAGGGCTGTGATCCCACCTGGATTGTTGTTTGCCCTGGGGGTTCTCAAAATGGCCCCCTCCAGAGAAAGGCAGCTGCTGAATATTCCCAAGAGCTTTGCTTCCAGTGTCCTTCCCTCACAACAAGCCACGTTCACCCCTGTTTTCCCAGGATGTCCTCCAAGAACTGCAGTCAGGTTTGACCCAGATTCCTTTGGAGACCTCGCTCTGCCCTGGGACCCAGTGCACGTGAACGTCTGTGTGCGCCTTTTTAAGAATGGTTTCCCCCAGTCCCGTGGAGCTCCTGCACACAAGCCCCACTGGCCTTCAATGCCAGATGCTCCAGGGGCTCTTTCTCCCAGTGCCGGATCCCCGCACGTGAGGGTTTGATGTGGGGCTCAGAACTCTCACTCCGGTAGGTGAGTCTCTGTGAACCAGTTAGTTTCCAGTCTGTGGAGCTTCCCACCCGGGAGGTATGGGGTTGTTTATATCACGAAATCGCCCCTTCTACCTCTTGATGTGGCCTCCTCTTGTTCTTCTGGAATAGGGGATCTTTTTTAAGGTTTCCGGTCCATTGGTGAAGAGTGCTCAGCCTTTAGTTGTGAATTTTGTTGTTTTTAGGAGAGAAGTTGAGCTCCAGTCCTTCTATTCTGCCGTCTTAATCCTGTCTGTCAGATCTTTTCTAGAATGAGATTGAATATAAACTAATAAATGTTAGAATTAAATGTTTTAGTGATAAAATAATAAAAATATAATTTTATAAGTGATATATGGTAGCTTTTTTAAGTATGGAATCAAGTATTATGCAGAATATAGTAAAACTGAGTTTAGAATCTTTCAAATAAATTTTTAAGTTTATGCTTAGTGTCACTTGCTAGACAACCACGTTCAAACCAAATTAATTTAGCGCATGTGCTGCTGGAGATGTATCACACATTGTTTCCATATTACTTGAATTTGGAAGGAAGATTCAGTCCATTTTGATTTATAATTTTAATTTAGCTGTTTATATACCTTGATATCTCTGTACATAATTTTGTTAGCAAATTTCAGAATCTAATTAATGCTGTACATTTTACATTGCAAGTATGTTAAAAATGACTTGAACATGATAAAAATTAGAGCTAATCAATGAAGCAGGTTTAGAACATGGAGACTATTTTAACAAAATATGGGGATTTTTTTTTGGTTACAGAATTGAGTATAAATGTCACCCTTCTCACGAAATTGTAAATTAATAAGTTACCCAAAAAATAGAGAAGTGGTAGAGTCATTTTGGTCGGACAAAAGAGTAGGCTTTTCAGTCAGTCCTGTAAGATTAATGTGAAATCTGTTCATGATGGAGCCACACAGCTGCTTCCTCTTCTGAACCCGATGTGGTAGCCCGTTGAAATTCAGAACCGGGATGAGTATTGCCAGCCACAGTGTGGCAGAAAAGCACATTTTAGGGAAACTGTTGTGCCAACCCTGAACTGCTTGGTTAAATAGATTATAATGCATATAATTTAGTCTTTTCTTAATGATTTGGGAGCGCTTAAAAATTAGTAGAGGTTGTTATGGATAATTAGAGAAAATAAAGACTCCTACTGTACTCCTGGAACTTTCTTGAATAATCCGCCAGTGTTTACTAAATTCCCTTTTTGTTTTGTGTCACAGTCTCAGAAGAATATTCATATTTATCGCTCATACTTCTGCTGCAGAACTGTTCTAGGACTGATTCGTCTTTAGCTTGGGATAATGTACAAAATAATAATTTTTATATTTTGTATAAATGTTAACAAAATTTGCTGGAATCATCACTGTTCTCAGAATGGGAAAAAAATTTTTATCCTTTTAATGTGCCCCCAGTTGCTTGTGTTCAGTGAAACTTCTTAACATTTTGACCTATCCTTGCAGGGTTCATGCTTGAACCAGATCCAGACCGTAGACCTGATATATTTCAAGTGGCCCACTTTGCATTTAAATTTGCCAAAAAGGATTGTCCAGTCTCCAACATCAATGTAAGTAGTTTTGCAAGTGGGATGTGAATTTAAAATCCATTTCTTCATGTGCAGATATATATACTTTCAGAGTTACTTGTTTCGTGACAGGTAGTCTAATAGTGTGTTTGTGATTAGTATTTCTGATACCAAGCCACAACTGCCATCTGCACACTGCGATGCTCTGGGGAGCACAGTGGACGTGGGGGCGTGCAGGGTATTTTTTGTCTCGAGGGAAGCAGAGCGACATCTGTCTGACTGACACTGCACAAACCACTGTTACTAAGCTGTTCAGGCCTAACTATTGAAAAAAGAACAGAACTGTTAGATTTGGGGATGGGGTGGGGTGGGGTGGGGGTGTCATGAAAATTTACTGAGATCCTAAGCGCTGTGTGAACTGAGAGAGTTTGGTTACCTTTGGTGTAAAAAGCACAGGCGTTGTTAGTGCAGAAAACCAGCTTCAGCTCTGTCTTAATCAGTGATAGATGTTGTGTATTTTGGAAAGTTATTAAATGTCCATTTCTTTTTCTGTAAAACAGGGATAGTAGTTATTAGGATTAGAAGTAATAGATGTAAAACCCAGTGTCTAGTCCTGGGAAGGTGCCAAGTTGGTAAGAGCTGATGCCACCCAGAGACTGAGTTGTGCGCACTGTACGTAGCCACGCTGGGTGAGCAGCGGACGGCAAGTCGTCTGCTCTTACTCAAGTTTCAGAATCATCACTGATTTTTAAGCCGTCCTCAACTTTGTGAAGATCTTTCTGGCCTGACTTTTTCTTAAAGATTTCCTTTGGGTATAACTTAATCCACCCCACTAAGAAAAAGGAAGGAAGTTAGTACCTTTCCTTTTTGTTTTTGAAGTTTTTAGTGTGTCAGTGGAACACATTCTTGGTTGGAGCTGAAAGTCATTACTAACATTCTCGTAGTGGAAGTCGCTTTATTTGACACTTGCATGGTCATTTCCTATAAGCTAAGCATTATGGAGCATAAACGAATGAAGCCTCTGCTCTTGTTTTCTAGACTTGACAAGCAATGTCATGAAAATTACCCGCAGTGTGTAAAACAGCACTTTATTCATGTGCTTGGTTTTGCTTCTTTGTCTAAAGTGTGACATAGTTATTGATTTACAAGTGTAATATATTCCTTTATACCCAAGATTTACCCATTTGTAAAATGAATATAATGATATTGTGCCTTTTATTCTCCAAGGGTTTCTATGGAACACAAATAAGAGAGTGACATTTGTGTCACATGCAGTGATACTTGCAGATTAGATCTGGCAAAGATATGCAAACTACTTATAGGTATCTGAGGTGAAAGGAATAGTATCTCACAGAGAGTACTTTTAAAGTTAAAGAATATGTCAGTGATGTTTCAGTAAAGCTCTCTGCAATTGCAGTGAAAACTAAAATGAAAAGTTTTATTTTTTCTTCCAAGAATTCTTCTATTCCTTCAGCTCTTCCCGAACCGATGACTGCTAGTGAAGCAGCTTCTAGGAAAAGCCAAATAAAAGCCAGGTAAGCAATGCTATGCTAAAAATTGAAAAGGCATTTAAAAAAGGGGGGATGGGGGAGGTAGTTTTCCTTTTTAATTCTAGCAAATGTCATTCACTGAGTATTGCCTTCACCCACACAAAAAATGTCATATTCCCTGTTGCATGTGGTTTGGAGTTTAAACAGCAGGTGCAAAATAAGCTTTACTGTTGGATCAGTCTCACTTGCCCTGCTCATTGTCAGCAATCACAAAGTGTCTGTGTAACTGCTGATGTCATATTGGGTCATTCTGGGCGGGGATGCGTTGTCATTATTTCATTACATGACAGCTGATTTATGTCATTTTATGTTTTCCTTTATACCTAGAATGGCTTTTTAAATTTACAGAAAGAAAAAATTAGCTGTATCTCCTTTATAATGGTAATACTTTTAAGACTGATAAATGTTATAATGTTTTAAATAATTTTATAGTTATTTACTATATTAATGTTTGATCTGAATTATGGAGTTGAGACTTAAAGCTGGCTGTGGCTGTGGTGTAGGTCAGCAGCTGCAGCTCCAGTTTGACTCCTATCCTGGGAACTTAGGTGTGCCACGGGTGCAACACTTTAAAAAAAAAAAAAAAGAAAGACTTAAAGCTGACTAATTGAATTAATGACTTTTTCTTCATGCTCTCTTTTTGAGATTAAAAGTTAGTAAGCAGGATTGTATTTTAGATTATCAGACAGGTATAACATTACATTTGGGGAGATTTCCTTGTATTTTACTTACACAGAGTATTTCACTTGACATAAACACAGGAAATATATTTGTCACAACTTGTTATATGCAAGATATAATACTGAGAACACAAAGAAAGAGGAGCAGTGTTTAATTCCAAGGAGTTCGCGTCCCAATGAAGGTAGACGAGTGAACAGTTACTGCCTGATTGATCTCGGCAGCTCTGAGAGTGGAGGAAGGGAAAGGCTGGGTGCCGAGAAAACGGGAGCACAGGGAGGACCCTTTCCTGGGGGTGGGCCTTGGCGACTCTGCTAGGAGAATGAATCCTCTCGTGATCAGGGATGATGGGCGGTAGAGCTACTGCAGGCAGACATTTCGGTCAAGAGCGGCTCTGAGAAATCGCAAGGCTGGATCCCAGTAGGGCACATGCAGGAGTGGAGAGAAATGAAGCTGAGGACGTGGGGAAATGCCAGTCATGAGCAACTTTATGCGTCATGCGGAGAAACTTGGATTTTGGCCTTGGGGCTGGTGAATTTTCAACCTTGCCATCACTTCTGCTTTTTGGGACTTGGTTGTGAGACGTGCTATAAATAATCTGTTATTTGTAAATTGTCAAAATAACATTTGGGAGTGACTTAGTCTTTTAAAAAATATGGCGTCACTCTAAAAATATCATCTTCATTCACTTAAATTTAAAATACTCTTTTGAGTAAGAGAGGAAGGCGTAAAGTTACATCTAACTTGGAGGAGTCAGCGTGACTGACAATCTGTCTTCCCCATGACACAGCAACTAACAGTTAGCAACCGCTGTCATAGTTGAGGGGTCCTTATGAGTTGTTGTGGGGCTTGTTGGTTGAATTTTATCATTACTTGTGATTTAAAATAATTACTTTGTAAATGATTAACTCTTCAAGAAAGCAGATAATAAATTTAAAAAAAAGCATGAGTCAACTGAACAAGAATAATGCTGTTTCCCCATGGCACTCCAGTTATAGCTATAATGTTATAAGCAAATGAAATAATTAATGAAACAGTCAACTGAAATTCACAGTGCTGTTCATAGCACCGATTATTTTTACTGTCTTGTATTTTATTACATTTTTATGGACATGTGCTGTATCTTCCTAGACAGACTATATTCTTTGGTGACAGGATACTGTGCCATGTTTGCTGGCTGTCAGTAATTGTATAATAGATATTGGTACATTAGTAAAGTCAATTAGGAAACACTAGACTAACCAAAGTCTGCAGAACTTTTAATATGCTTTTTTAGAGGTTTGCTGTGCTCATGTGTGTAGTGAGTCCTCTATGGAGTGATTTAGAACAGGAACAAGGCAGGGTAAAGTCTGGCCTGCATTACCCACCTAATAAAGAATGAATAGGCAAATGAAAAGATTATATACAATATCTCCCCTAATCACTTGCATTTAGGGAGTATGGCATTGGTTTCAGTGCCACATCCATAATTTGAACGTGATAAATGCTCAATTAGATTAAATGAGATCTGATGGGTTACACGTATACATGATCTTTAGATTCACTTTGCACGTGACTTGTACCGTCCCTGTCTCATCTAAAACATGGATGGTATTTTTAGAAATTAGTACATGTGCGGTGTATTTGTATGATTTTCCAAAACCTTCCCATTCGGTGTTACTGTGATACTCCCTTGGAAAGATAGTTGTTGCCAGGGCTCCCCCTTGTGGTACCTACAAGAAGGAGGCGAGGGCTGTGGATCTCTGCAGTGCAGACCGTACTTGAAAAGTCATGTGTATGCAAAATTTTTAAGTGTCAGGGCATTTGAAAATGTGCTGTAGGAGCTTGGTCTCTTGCAGTCTTTTAGAAAAGTGAACATAGACCCTATTAAAAATTTTTGAGTTTTTATACTGAATTTATAGAAAGCAGAGTTGATAAACTGTAAGGTAAAGATTTTCCCTGGGTTTTTTTTTTTTTTTGAAAGAGAAGGGCAGATGTCTGTGTCTTCTCCAATTATATTTAGTGTCTCTTGCTTTCAAAACAATTCTTACTGCTTGACCACTCATATCTGTGGCCTAAACTAAGTCCTAGTGTGAAAACATATAATTTCCATTCATTGTTTTCAGTGAAGCAAAATTAAAGCTTCCAGAAGTTAAATGTGAGCTGGTAGCTCCACCTACTAAGAGTCTTGGCTTCTTTTGTTTTACATGCCCTGGGGTGTAATGGTTTCTTTCTTAGGCCAAGGGTCTAAGCTATGGGAGACTGTTATTTCTTCTTTCTTATTTTTAGTTCTCTGACTGGTTTAGAGAGTTGTTGGCTCTCCATTTTGTCCAAAACCTTCCTGAGAAGGCTTCTCTTTGTTTTATTTTATCTCCTTAAGAGCAATCCTATATTCTTTTTTCTGCCAGCCTCAGTGGCAGATTATGAATGGTAGCAATCTGGCTTGAGGAAATTGATTATGTTTATTTTATTTACTTTCCTATTTTCGTTAAACATTTACTACTTGAAAATGAGACTTAGGAAGAAGCCAAGAGGACTAATACAATCACCAGTAATAGTAATAAATATGCATTTGTTGAAATAGATGATTTATAGAACAAATAGTAAATTAGGAAAAACCCCAATATTTGGAGTGAAATGTATTCTTCTGTTGTAGAATAACAGATACCATTGGACCAACAGAAACCTCAATTGCACCAAGACAAAGACCAAAGGCCAATTCTACTACTGCCACTCCCAGTGTGCTGACCATTCAAAGTTCAGCAACACCTGTTAAAGTCCCCGCTCCTGGTGAATTTGGTAACCACAGACCGAAAGGTAAAACAGCCCTGCCAACCTCATCTCCTTGTAGTTAACTTAAACACACCTTTTATGGCTTGATTTCCTAGCAGCGTGAATTATTGGCAGACTGACTGTTGTGAAGCAGATATATCACACAATGCTTTAAGAATCACAAAGCTACTGATGCCTGGTATACTTAACTACTTGTTTTCCTAAAGTTGTCGGAAAGGTAAGTTATTGGTAATACAAAACTGTGGTACGAAAAGCTCACGATTTGCTCATCCCTGGAGTCATCAGCTGGGTAGGGTTTGAGGTTGATACTAAAGTACAGAAGAGTATAGAAGAAAATTCTGTATTGTATTGAAAAGGAGGGATTTGAAACTCTAGCCTTACAAAGGTTTAATGTTAAAATGTTTTTAATTAGAATACTCTGATGGTTAAAAGCCTACCCTTTGATTCTCAAACTGGGTTTGAGTCCTGTTTCTCCATTGTTCAGTGACATGTTAGGAAAATACTAGTACCTGTCTGTAGGATTGTTGTGGGGATTAAGTGACTGCTTACTGTAATGCCTGCCGTGTGATACGCTCTTAAGAAATGTTCCTGTTACCTACTGTTATCACTACAAAGTAAAATATATGCCCAAGGAAGACAGAGTTCACATTTCCAGATGTATTGCTGGATGCTTGTGGTGACCAGGTATACCCCAGGGAGGACTATTCTGTGGAAAAGAGAAAATAGGGGAATTTGACGTTTTTGTACCCATTTCCCCTTCTCCCATTTCCCAGCCTCACTGTTGTGTTCTGGGAAAACAATCTCTCACTCTTTCTCTTTCAAAGAGTAAATACCAAGGTATAGGGTATCTAGGAAAATTTTGTTTTGTTGTAAAGCATTCAGTGTCGGCTTCCCTTTTCTACCTTTGGGTTGGAGATCTAACATGCTTACGTTTGAATAAATCTGATTTATCACTCGGATACCCCGGAAATCTGCGAGAACAGCTTAGTAAGATGGTGTCTGAAAGGACTTACTAAAGGATTTGGGCTTGTTTTAGGTAATTTTGGGGAAGTGGGGGTATAATAGCTTAACTTTTACCTGGAGGTAGTTGAGCAAAAGCCTCCTTGGAAATGAAGCAGTGCTTAGTTGTGTCAGCCGGGACAGAGAGGTTTGGTCGTCTTTGTGGTTGGGACAGTGTTCCTGATTTTGTCAGTGTTGAGACACGATTATGGAGTGGCCTTGTTGTGCTGATCCATCGCGGTCCCAGAATGGCCTTGTCTGATGCTGGTGTTTTGTAAAATTGTTGACGTTTCTAAGGCGAACGCCAAGACCCAGCTGTGTCAGGCCTGTCCCCCAGGTCAGGGCAGCATTTCTGTTTTGTACATGCTTCCAGCTTTGGTTGGAAAAAAAAATACTCTTTGTTTTCCCCGTAAGATCACGTGGTGCATCCCTTAACGTCTCTTTGCCTGTTGAGTTTTTACAGAAGCAGCAGAGACACGAAGGCATCTCTTAAAAAGGTGGTCATGCGGTGCAGTGGCACGCAGAGCAATGTGGAAGTGTCCGTCCTTCTGCTTCCCAGAGGAAGCTAGTGGCAGTTTGGTGCACATCCTCCCAGTGCTTTTTCATGTTCGTGCGTGTATGTAAACGGATGTAAATAACTCACGTTGGGTCGAACACGAAGGGATTTGTCCTGGAGATAGTTTTCTGCAACTTGGTTTTGTTACAACTTAATATGCTTTGTTATGCGAATATACTTAGTACTGAATACACTTTGGAGTGCTTTTGGCGTCAGCGCATATAGCTCTACCATGCAGTTTTTAAGAGGCATGTGATGCTCCACAGTATGCAGGTACCATAGTTTACACAACCATTTAGGTTATTTCCAGTATTTGCTAGTACTGATAGCATCGTGGTAAACATATCCTTAAAATGGACTCTTGATTTCCATGTCTGAGCCTTTGAGGAAAATATTAAAAAGTATACTCATTTAAAGTTTATTACATACTTGCCAAATTGCCATCTAAAGAGGACTTCCAAAATCTATCCTCTGCTACCAACAACAGCATGAGTGTCTTTTCATTCCTGTTCTTGTCAACAGTTGATAATACTGATTTTTAAAAGTGTTTCCCTACTGAAAGGTGAAACGTTTTTGGTTTTATTTTAATATTCCTTTGGCAGTTTTCTGTGAATTTGTCTCTATTTTTTTATCGCTCTGAAGATTTTATTTTTATGTATTCTGAATCTTATTTCTTTGCCAAATACATTGTAAGTGCGTTCTTTCAGTTTATCATTTGCCTTTAGCTTTACTTGTGAATTCACTTAACTTCTCTGGGCCTTAGTTTCATTGTTAGCAAGATGGGGACCAATAGTGGTGTGAGGATGCAGTGCTGTGCTTGAAGGCGTTGTGTTCGTGCAGGGCAGCTGTGATGCTGTCCGGGGTTCTCTGGCATATTCTGTGGAGAACCAGGGAGCACTGCTCACCTTGATAACACTAGCGAGAAGCCGCAGTTTGTGAGAGGAGAGGTGAGCTCCTGGAGTTAGTGCATCATCCGTGTGTGTTTGGGCTTCACCTGCGGCCACAGTGTTCTCCAGCTGGGCATCAGGGCCTTACAGGATGCATGTATAGCTGAGGACCTGAGCTTTTTAACTCCTTCCACCTGCAAAGAAAGATACCCAAAGGCAAATGGTGGCTATGCTGTGTGGAGGAATTAGGGTTTTCATTTTCTTCCTTATATTTTAGTAAATATTGTCAAGAATAATTAAAATGAACATGTGTTTTCTTATAATTGGAAGAATTAGAAAAAGTTATAAAAAGATTTTCACAAAGGTGTGTATTTAAGGCCTGTGGAGGGTTGAAGACATGAACATTGATGAAAAAGAGTCCTGCTCGCCCTCCTTGCTCTCTCCCTCCTTTTCTCCCCTTCAGGTTAAATAGTCATATTTGAATTACAGTAGCTGGTTCAAAGAGAATATAGAAATTACAGTGTATTTCTTCTTTTTGGTGTTGTGTGTCTCATCCGTTTTCATGTATTTCAAAAGTTTATTCATAGGATTTTCCTGTGGTCAAATTAATTTTTTTTTTTTTTTGGTCTTTTTGCCATTTCCTGGGCCGCTCCTGCTGCATATGGAGGTTCCCAGGCTGGGGGTCTAATCGGAGCTGTAGCCACCGGCCTCCTCAGAGCCACAGCAATGTGGGATCTGAGCCTTGTCTGCAACCTACACCACAGCTCACGGCAACGCCGGATCCTTAACCCACTGAGCAAGGCCAGGGATCGAACCTGCAACCTCATGGTTCCTAGTCGGATTTGTTAACCACTGAGCCACGACGGGAACTCCTGTGGTCAAATTTATAAAGCTTATAAATAAATACCCATTTAGGACAAAGTGTTAATGGATTCACTATAGTAACATTTCTTGAACATCTGTTATAAAACGTTCTTTGGAGCCCTAACAAATAAATGAGTCTTTACCCCATCCCTTAGGGGCTGTTGTTCCGAAGAAGCCATGTAAACAATTAACATGTGCAAGACGGAGTAAGATGTTACAAGCTGAGTGGAAGTGTTAGGTGAAGGAAAAAGAGATTTGAGCTGAACTTGAAAGGACAAGAAGATTGGCGATGGGTAGAAAGTGGCATTCCAGACAGAGAATCATGTCATCAAAGACACAGACCCATGCTGGTGTATCATGGGTCAAGAGATGTGGCTGGTGTGTTGGTGGAGAAATGAAGCATGAAAGATGAAATGACTTGTTCGTGAGTTGTAGTTGACAAAGTCAACTTTCACGGGTACTTATAACTATAGTAAATAATCCCTTTAGACAATATGTATATGAAAGTTTCTATACCATAAGGATATGAGTGCCTTGGTTAGTGATTATTGAAATGATGTGTTGAAATCCAGCCGTTTTATTGAAATCATCAGTGTGTGAATACAAGTTTTTGGAACCTTTTTTCAGGAGCCCTGAGACCTGGAAACAGCCCTGAGAGCTTATTGGGTCAGGGGCCCACTCAGCAGCCTCCACAGCAGCATAGGGTACTTCAGCAACTACAGCAGGGAGATTGGAGATTGCAGCAACTTCATTTGCAGCATCGTCATCCTCACCAGCAGCAGCAGCAGCAGCAGCAGCTACTTCAGGATGCTTATATGCAGCAGGTAACTCTTTGGTTACTAAGATACATGGATTGTGAGATCTAGGCAGCTCTTGAATATTAGTGAATTCCTTTTTGTATCATAAATTCTACCTTGAACTCCAGACTGAAATAAACATTTTGCTCAGTTTCCTGATTATGAAAGAGTATGCATTTTATTTGCATTCTGTGAGATACCCTATTGAAATAGGTTTCCTCACAGCTTCATGAAGCAAAGAATGTTCATCCAGTCACCTGGCCTCACAGGTGTCCTGCAGCTTATGAGGAATATTACCTTTTTCAGGTTATGCTTTGAGTTCAGATATATAGACCAATAATGTTATTGTTGGAAAGGTGATATTAGACTTTCAGAAGTAATACTGTCTTAGGTTTTTGTTCTTTTTAAAAAATTTCTCTTTTTTGGCCTGTGTTGAGTGTGTGTGTGTGTGTGTGTGTGTAAGGGTGGCATTTAGAGTTGGAAGAGACTAGAAATAATGACCTTACGTTTGATTTTGTCCTTTGCTGCATCAGAGCCTGCCCATTTCTAGTTTCACTAAAATGTGTTAAATTTAGTGACTCTCATCATCATGCCTTCATCATGCCCCGAAGTAGTTTTGAATCAGTTGATACCTGACACTTGTCATGGGTGTGCCTTTCCTCTGGTGCCACTGCAGGGCCGGGAGATAGCGCTGAAGGAGAGCAGGGCCTCATTTACCGTGGTGATTCCCGGACACAGTTAACTTTGAGGGTCTTCCTCAGCCGGTGTGGCAGGTTTAGGTTTCTCCCAGACATCCGTAAACTGTGCTGGACATGGTTTTAGTTTATGTTTCATTGGTAATTTTGAAACCATTTCCAAAATGCAGATTTAAGTTGTAGTCGCTTATTGACTGTAGGTTTTTCACGTTAGTGCTTGGACGTTTGAGTACCCACGTTGTTGTTATGTTACGGTCAATACTTTAAATAAGAAAAGGCCATGGCACAAAAAAGGCATGAGTAGTATCGATGAATTTGTTTTTCTAATTGTAGTACCAGCATGCAGTGCAACAGCAGCAGATACTGCAACAGCAGTTTTTAATGCATTCGGTGTATCAGCCACAAGCGTCTGCGTCGCCTTATCCCGCAATGGTAAGTTTTATATAGTTTCTAGCGTTCTCTCTGAGTACACATTCCAGTGTTGGAATTCACAGTATGAATGATATTATTCGGAATTTAATAAAGTCAGCTCAAGCTAGTTCATCAACATGTATTTTATCAAAGCCAGTCATGCCTTCTCAAGCCGGTTTAAATTTGACTGAACAATACAGCACGTGGACTTGGCACGTTGTAACTGGCTGATAGTATGTTTCTCTTCTCTCACGTTATGAGGAAATGATTGATTATCCAGGATCTTTTGTCATATGTCTCCATTTGGCAAACGTCTATTGAATTAAAAAAAAAAAAAAAAGGAAAGCAACCTAAAGGAAAATCGTATTTACTTCAGAAAATAGTTTGACCTTTTTTACAGTAGCCACTGTACCAAGTGACTTTAAGCTACTCTATTTTTTTTTTCTTAAACTGTTTAAAGGAGGATTTTTGAATCCTGCCAGGTGAGCCTAACATTGCAGGTTTTTGTTCGTTTGTTTTTTGTTTTTTGTTTGTTTTTGCTATACCTGTGGCATGCAGAAGTTCCCTGGTCAGGGACTGAACTCGAGCCGCAGCAGTGATAGTGCCATATCCTTAACTTGCTGAGCCACTAGGAAACTCCACAACCTTTTTTTTAAATTAAAATTTTTTTTTAAATTGAGACATAATTGACATAAAATTATGTATATGTATAACATAATAATTCAGTGTTTGTGTATATTATAAAATGATCACCACAGTAAGTCCAGTTAAACAACTTCCTTTTTTTTCTTGGCTGTACCTGTGGCATGTGGAAGTTTGCAGGTCAGGAATTGAGTCCCAGCCATAGCTGTGACCTGCTCCACAGCTACGGCAAGACCAGATCCTTAACCCACTGTGCCACACATTGAACCCGTGTTGCTGTAAAGATGACACCAGATCCTTAACCCGCTGCTCCACAGAAGGAACTCCTAAACAACTTCTTAAATAAGTTGATTTTGTCTTGCTGTGGTTTTCTAGTAGCAAGCTGCTCCTTCAGATAAAAATTGTTTTTCAGGTTTCTGATTTTGTTGCCAAAGGAAAAGGAAGGAGAATGGTAAACAGATGTGCTGCTGACAGGGCTTCTTTGACCTTGAGCGTTGTTTGGTATGATGACATTTTTTGTTTCAGATGCAGCAGTATCAGCAGGCTTTCCTGCAGCAGCAAATGCTCGCTCAACGTCAGCAGTCTCCACAGCAGGCATCACCAGAGTATCTCACCTCTCCTCAAGAGTTCTCACCAGCCTTGGTGTCCTACACGTCATCACTCCCAGCTCAGGTTGGAACCGTAATGGACTCCTCTCATTGTGCCAATAGGCAAGTATTTGTGCATTGAGCGCACAGGAAGGGTGTTCACTTGAAGTGGAGCTGCCGAGGGCTCCGGGGTTGCCTTGGAGCCCACCTTCCTGTAGAGTGCCCCTTTTCTCTTACTGGTCCCCTCTTCTGGTCTCTGCAGCTCCATCCCTCTTTCCACTTCTGTCACTTAATTCTGCTGTCCGTTATTTGCAGATGAGGCTTAGCAACATCTAGCAGCATTTCAGGCTAAGAAAAGCATTAGCTTATGTGTTTTAAGACATTCTTTGTGATTTCAGTAGAAACAAAACCCTAACAAACTACTTTAGTCATTAAAAAAAAATTCCCGTAGACAGTTAATTGAACTTTTTCTACCTACATGTTATTACTTCCAGTTAATTTGATGGTATAATACTCATAGAGATTGGCTAATTTGGTTTAATTTAAACAAATATAAAAAAGTTTTAGTGAGTCCCTTGGCTCTTTTTTTGTTTGTTTGTTTGTCTTTTTGCCTTCTCTAGGGCCGTTCCCATGGCATATGGAGATTCCCAGGCTAGGGGTCTAATCAGAGCTGTAGCCACCGGCCTCCTGCAGAGCCACAGCAACGTGGGATCCAAGCCACGTCTGCAACCTACACCACAGCTCATGGCAACACCGGATCCTCAACCCACTGAGCAAGGCCAGGGATCGAACCTGCATGGTTCCTAGTCGGACTCGTCAACCACTGTGCCACGACGGGAACTCTGCTTGGCTCTTTTTAAAGGTGATATAATACTGCAAGAATATATGTTAGCATATAGTCTATTTTGGTTATTCGCATACATTAGTTAGAGTTATTTTTCATGGATAGTTCATATTGAAAACATTACAGTAAGTTAAAGAATTGTGATGTAGGTTTTTTCAAGCTAGATTTATTGTGAAGAATGCTTTAGGACTTTGTAATTAAGAATCTATTTATCATTATGAATCCTTGCTGGTATTTTTAGATACGTAGGGGGAAGTAGCTGTTAGAGCTTCAGTGATTAGAACACTAAAGAAATTCTCAGACAGCACTATCTTAGGAAATGAAACACAGCAGGGAGAGGGTGTCTACAGGCTTCGGCCAAGTCGAGTGTGCAGAAGAGCACCGTTGGTGGCCTAGTGTTCGCTGAGTGTGTCAAGAGAGGCTGGAGTGTATAGGTGCTGCGGTAGGCCACCCGGCCTGTGTTCGTCTGGGGAATTGAAGGAGAGAGGGAAGGAAGAGGGAAAAGACAGGTTTATTGAGGAGCTTTCCTAGGTCACAAGTGATGTGCGTGGATTAGGACAGGTGTGCCTTTAAGGGAAGCAGGGCAGAAAATCAGAGGCTGGTTTAAAGATCCAAATCAGTGTTCGCCAGACTCTTTATTTGCCTACTCTAGTTATGATTTTTTTATTTATCCACCTAACACTCTTTTCTTTAAAACAATTTTTTATCACAGTTGATGTACAGTGTTCTGTCAATTTCTGCAGAGTGACCCAGTTGTACATATATACACATTCTTTTTCTCGCATTATCCTCCATCATGTTCCATTACAAGTGGTTGGACATGGTTCCCTGTGCTCTACAGCAGGATCCCACTCCTTTCTTTAATAGATCAATAGCATTGTTGTAAATAATACTAAGTATTATACATTTTCAACAAAGCCACTGAAATATAATCTGTGAAATACAAGTAGCAATATGATAAATTTACAAAAAAGACATACCTATAAGTAAGTCTCTTAGGGATACTGATGAGGCTACTGTACTAATTAGATGATTGATTTTTTTTTTTTTTTTTACTTTTGATGTTAACTAGAATTAAAAAGTGTCAGTTACATCCCATGTATGTAATTGGAAAACGCGAAGATATTAAACTCTTTTCTCTGATACAGCATATTCACTCACGTATACTTCGTATTCTAAAGGGTTACCAGCCTCTGGAAGCACAATTGTGTCTCTGATGAGAATGGAGCCATGACTTGGAAATCCTGTGTGAGATGAGAGAATTCAGTCCAGTGTCCTGTAGCTTATGTATTGTCTAAAATTCTGATTAGTTGTGAAGGAAGTTGAGTATCTAAAGATTTGAGGCACACGTCGGCATGCAAGGTGCTGAGTCCTTTAAGTCATGTGAATTATCATAGCACTGCCTACTTAATCTCATCTTCAGTGATACTGATGAAATCACAGGGGTCATATGTTAGATAAGTGCATTTTCTAATTTCTGTGTAACTTTAAAATGAAAAAGTCGAGTTATCAGGTGCAGTGGGTTAATGATCTGGCTTGTCTCTGAAGGCATACCAGTTCATTTCCTGGTCCTGCACAGTGGGTTAAGGATCCAGTTTTGTTGAAACTGTGGTGTAGGTCACAGCTCTGGCTCAGACTTGATCCCTGGCCCGTAAACTAATGTATGCCGCAGGGGCAGCTGGAAAAAAAAAAGTTGCGTTATCATCAAAATCATTCTGCATACCACAGTTCAGATACTATGGGATTGGGTATCTGCGAAAGTGTATAAGACTTGTTACACCCCAGTCTCCGGAACCGATGCGTTGAGGGAGATGGGAGTATGTGGAACAGCACAGGGGCGATTGTTGGATGAGTAGAAATGACTATACACGCAACCAATAGGAGTTGGGAACACAGAACTTTCCGTGGCAGCACTGCTCCAGCCACACTTGGTGCCTCAGTGCTGCTTTACTGATATTACTTCTGTTTTACGTAAATCCTTACCAAGGGTTATGTGTTGAGTATCTCGTTCTGTAACATATTAAAAGGTGATCTGTAAGCAAACATCCCTGCTTAGGCCTAAGTCAGTGGAAGGTGAGAACTGGGGTTAAATGTTTGGCTCTAAGAATATAAGGGATATTTGAGTAGACGATAAGAAACTAAGTAGTTCCTTAGACAAGGAAAGGGTAGCTGTCTTGGTTAGCGTGATTATTTCGTATTCTTTCCTGCTGAATCTTCTGCTAAGATTTCTATCCTTATGCTGTGTCTGTATGTTGCTAAGATGACTATTGGAGAGTATTACCATGTTTTATTCAAATAATAGTTAAATAAGCAAATATCTATGCATATATTATCTCCTTATCATATAAATTACCCTGTTGGAGTTCTCCTGTGGTGAGGTGGGTTAAGGATCCAGCATTGTCACTGCAGCAGCTTGGGTCGCTGCTATGGTGCAGGTTTGATCCCTGGCCTGGGAACTTCCACATGCTGTGAGCATGGTCAAAAAAGTAAATCAGTAAATATATTGCCCTATTGTATTAGTTATTTGTTGCTGCATAGTAAATTACCTCAAAATCTAGTGGTTTGAAATGACGATAAACATGTATTATCTCACACACTTTCTTTGGATCAGGAATTTGGGACTGGCTTAGCTGTGGGGTTATGACCAGGGACGGGTCTCTCATGAGGTTATAGTTAGATGTTGGCTGGGGCTGTAGTCCATTGACGGCTTGGCTGGTGCTGATGGATCTGTTTATAAGACTACTCACATGGCTTTGGGCAGGTAGCCTCCATTTTCTGTCATGTGGTCTCTACAAGAGGCTCCTTGGTTATTCTCGTTGGCAAAGCCGAAGACCATTTCGAATGAGGAATCATTTATTCCAGTTTCTCCCAGAACATGTGGTCCAAGGGAGAGGGCAAGAGGGCGCCTGCGAAGCCTTTTATGATCTAGTCTCCGAAGTCAAAGGCTGGCACTTCTACCGTCTTTCTTTTGTTAGAATTGAGTCACTAGATCTAGCCCACATTCAAGGGCAGGGGAATTCGGTTCCACCTGTTAGAGGAGTGTCAGAGAACTTGTAGACATATATTTTAAGACATGTTTAAGGGGTAGGTTAATGACTACCTCCACTGAGTTAGAGTCAACGAAGAAGAAGCCATAAACTCATTCCAGGAACAGGAGGAAGCTGATTCAGATAGGGAATCGTAAACTTCTGAAAAGGATCATTGATGGGCCGGAGAGGACTGCTCATTTCTCTTTGAGCTTTAACCTCTCTGAGCTGTGCTTCTAGAGCTAGGGAAGTCCTTGAAGATAGTTCTGGAGGTAGAGATGATCTCCTGTCATACGGAGGCAGGCCTGGGCCTGGGCAGGTGATGATTCCTGGCGTGAGTTATAAACTGAATTGGGTTTGTTATTAAGGAAGACTGTCTCCTTGTTGGTCCGTTACTGTGCGACTCCTCCTGTAGCTTCAGTACGTGTTTCAGCGCTCCATTCTTGGCTCAGCTCTACTGGAAGGGGCTTTGGCTAGGGGCTTAAACGGGAAGCCTTTGCCCTTTCTTCTTTTTCAAGACCTGTGTGGTGGCAGTGGAAGTGACCTTCCAAGGGGAAGGTGAATTTGAGGGGATGAGTCCAGGCTTGCAAAATTGAGATAGATACCTCTTTAGAAGCACACAGAGAATCTCCCTCCATGACCACTGTCGGAAGATCCGGATTCACATCATGAAATGAACTTGACTGCTCTGTCACATTGCCCTGTGCCTGTGTTGTATTTCCAGGCTGAACCGAGGGAAAGGTGCCCAGGTATTTTTAGGTTAAGAAGAGTTTATTTAGACTCTCATCTTCTCCTAAAAGCCAAAGGCACATTGGGTAACTTTCATAGAACCAGTGGTCCTAGGCTCCAGGCTATAGATACTTTAAACACCACGAATAACATTATATGGAAAATAACCCTCATCTAGTTTTAGGTAATTCATAAAGCAGTCCTATCATTTCACCTTTTGTTGGTAGCTATGCAAAGAATGCCTTTGTCAAAAGGAAGATTATTGTGCTGGCTGAGCATAACCAGGACATAAGATGACCTTACGCAGTAGTGATTTTAGAATCATACTATTTGATTTAGCAACTGATTTTCACTTTAAAAAGGTTTATTCACTGTGATAATAGATATTTATTGAGTATTAATAATGTTGTCTCCTTTACATGTATTCAATCATTTAATCTTCTTAGTAACCCCGTGAGGTAGATATGCTGCTCCTGTTTTACAGATGAGGAAGTAGGGGCCTAGAGAGGTTAAGGCACTTGCCCACTGGAACACAGCTAGTAACGCTTACGGAGGCGATTCAGATTCCAGATGGTCTCTTTCCCAGTCCATTCCCATCCATCATAATAAAATGATCTGCTCTTCCGTGTATTTATAAAGTAAGACACTTGAAAACATTCAGTTCTAATGGTTTTTCCTTTTTCCGCTCTTAATTATTACCGTAGGTCAGTTGCTGATAAAGAGGCCGTTGCTGCAGATATTACAAATCAGAAGAACATCAGTAACCCACCTGATATGTCAGGGTGGAATCCTTTTGGAGAGGATAATTTCTCCAAGTTAACAGAAGAGGAACTGTTGGACAGAGAATTTGACCTTCTAAGATCAAGTAAGGGACACTTGAAGGCTTATTTTGCTTCCCAGTAAAATAACAGCTCTATAATTGTTCAGCAAGGCCAAAGACTGTTTTGGGGTGGTAAAGAGAAAATTCTTTTTGTGCATTTGAGGGCAAAATTCAGGCCATCCTCTCTTACATATGCTATCAAACTATATTGTGTGCACTAGAAATCAGTTGCTTGATAATAGCTATGAAACCCAAGGTTGCTGATAATATGCTGATTCCTAACAGTTAAATACTGCATATCTTTGAATGTTAATGCAGAACTCTCCAAAACGTGGACAATTAATGTTCAAATAAAAAGGGCCTTACTAATCATTTTGCAGCTCCTTTTTCTTGCACACTCGATAGAAGCTGCTGCGGGTCTGAGATGCCCTTTGAAAGTGCCTGAAGGAAAACTTGGGGCTGCTGCGTTATGTCAGTGCTTTGTAACACCCTTGTAATGAGTGGTGACGTAGAAGGGCTGCTTTGGTGTCCTGACGTGGCAAAAGTGAAATAAATTCTTTTCCGTTTTAAATCAGGTATCTCAATGTTTTTACTTGGAATCGTTGCCTTTTCTTAAACTGCCTGTATGTATGTCAAGCCTCACCATACATAGAAACATTAGAAAAGTTCTTTTTTGGGAAAGGGGTGTGTGCAGTGTTTTGAGGAGACTATGAAAGAGGAGCAAAAAAGTTCGCTCTTGGACGTCAGTTACCAGATTTCTGAGGTGTGTGTGTGTGGGGGGGTGCAAGTGTGTCCCCATTTTGCATGTGAAAAAGGGTCTTGAGCTCTAGTTATAGTTCCTAGTTTTTATTTTAAGGAGCTGGCCTTATGAGAAAAGTTATTAGATGAAATGCTTTGTTCCTCCTTAGTATCTGTTTTATGTAAAGTTCATAAATGCCCTGAATCAATGTAAGAGTCATTGTGTGGGACTCCTGGTTATATGATTATGAAAAATTAAATTGATTAAATGCAGATATAAAAGTGAGTTCTGAGGCTTTAATAAAGGTTTGTTATCTTTGGTAAAACCAATTTCACATTTTTTTTAATTAAAATCATTTTTTAAACCACAGCTTTTTTGTTTGGCAGTTTTCCTACAATATATGTTGAGTGGTCCCACAAGCAAGGTTTTAAAAAAGGAAGTAAAGTGTATCTTTCCTTTAGAGGGGATGGTAGTGAGATATAGGAGGTAACCAGTCACTCAAAAGGGAGAATTAAATTATTCATTTTAATGTGTTCTGATCAGGATAGTAACTAAGGGCTTGCGAAGTCAGTATTTTCTACTTCTTGGGTAAAAACTTCCCTCTCCACCTTTTAAAAAAAAATAAATCAATTTATGGAATGGGTAAAGTAGTCGCATTATTTTGTACCTTAAAAAAATGCTATTCTAAGCCCTCTAAAATTGGTAATGACACCTAAGTGTTACTTTGCTCGGCAAGAAGGGCGTACACCTAACTTCATAAAAGTTGGGTTTAGCATGTAAAGCTCCTAACTCCCTATTTGCTCTCCAACTTTGAAGGTCAGATTGCATGTGTAATTTATGTGTTTGTACACACATGTGTGTGCCACAGAGAGCTCAGACCTCATTGCAGTGTCAGTTATGGAGGGTGTTGAGCTCCACGTGAAAGTGCAGGAGGGCCTCTGTCTGAAGGCCAGACAGGGAGTGGCGCCGCCACGTGGAAAACTGCCTGGATGGCCCTTGAGCTGTTGAAGTCACCACGACAATTTAAGTACTTAGATTGGCACAGGGCACCAGACAGACGTGGATTGTGATACCTGGTCATGCCGTTTAATTAGCTTTAATCTCCGTAAAGTCACTTCACTGCTATCTCACTTGGTCATTTGTAAACAAGGTGTAATGCTGCTTACCTCGTAAGGTGGTCAAGAAAATCAGATAATGTCTTCAAAGAGTAGGCACTCTGTGAAAGCCAGTTTTCCTCAACTTTTGTATAAGTCTGGGCTCTGACTTCTGAGGTTATTGCCTATATATATCCAGCATTTAAAAATTGTATCTGAACTGTCAGACTTCTCAGCTGGCAATTAAAAATCCACATGGAAGGGGCTTTGTGGGCAGACAGACCACCAGCAGAAGTGGATGGAGGTAGAAGAATGTCTGCTTTTCCCTTAATAATTGATAGCCGTAGCAATGGAGTTCAGAAAAGGCGAAGTGTCTTTAATGAGGTTTGTGAAGAGGTCAGTGGTGCATAGAATGTAGCTGAGAAGGCGCTCCTGAAATGTGACTGCACTATGGCGTCATCTTTAGCACCTCTTTTCTCTCACAGGAAGAGAGCTGATAGTTGATCTTGATAAGGTTTAAATTACACTGATGGGCAAAAGGCCTCTTCTGTCTTCTAGACCCTTAGGGGTTTCAGGAGACCGATGGTGTAATGAAAACTGATAGTTGGCCGGTATTGGTGGTGCCCTCTTTCCCTGTCAGCTTTCTCCAAAATGAATAAGTAAATGAGTGATGCATTGGAAATATCCCAGTTTCTCTTTTTTCTCAGCACAGATATTTATCAACACTTTTCCAAAGTCCTTTCTAAGATTTTTTAAATATTTGACTTATGGAAGCTTTCCAGTGAGTAACTGTGAATACCTTTTCGTATGATCCTTAAAAATGTAGACGTTGCCTATGTAATGATTGTTCAGAAGAAAACATTGCCTTTTGAGGTTTTACTTTTTAAATGGTACATGGGTTTTTTTTTTGTTTTTTTAAAGGATAGTCTGTCTAGGAAATATTTTACATGTGTGTATTATCCAAATGGTAATTTTAAAATTATGTTTTGAGATACTAAAATTCCAAAATACTAGTAGTTTGTAACAAAAGCTGTTTTTGAGTGATCTTTAAGAGAATAGTTGAATCCAGCTAGCAAAGGGATTTAACATATAAAATATAAATCAGATTCTTCTTGCTTTTGGGCAATCAGTGTAACCAAATATTTGTGGTTTGGAATTTTTTTATCTGTTTTTATTTAAGACTAAAACATGAAATTAAAATTAGGCATTATTAATAAAGCTGGTCTCAATGATATTTTTTAAAGTTTAAGCTTGTATTTTTCATGGTTTTTGTGTGAAAGCATCTAGATTAGTATGTAGATCTTAGAAATCTAATTGTCATAAAATTTACTGACTTAAACACTAGTTAGAATATAGATGTTGGGGAAATTAGAATACAGAAATTGGGGAAATTTTTAACATACACAGAACTAAAATTTCTAACATACACAAAACTATGTGTTAACATTAATGTATAGTTGATGTTAAAATTAATTAAAATTAACATATAGTTCTGTAGCTCTATATGTTCCAAAATACTTAATGGAATATTGTTTTCTTGTTGATGGTGGATCTATTATTTCTGTTTAAAATTACATCAAATAACTGAATAGAAGAGTAGAAGAAACTAAAGGCTGTGGCTGCTTTGCAAATTCTTTTGATTGTGGGTTTTTTTCTTCTGAAGCCACAGTATGGAATAGATATAAACGTACATATATATAATTAGTTATAAAACATTAACTGTCACTATTTTAGATAATTCAGATTTATCACAGAGCAGAATAACAGAACTTTTCAGGTACGTTAGAACGGTGTCAAAGGTATCAGATGAAGACTATACTTTTAAACCTTATTTAACCTTTTAGCTGTTCAAGCCATTATCCATATAAGCTGCTAAATTAACTTTTTAGAGTATATTAATTTTCTGATGGTATTATGAAACACACTTCAATTTTAGGGTTTTTAAGGCCTGTAGTTTTGCCATCTGTCTCAATTGCAAATTCTTGAAAAGGTATCGTCATCATTCACCACACAGTTCTTTTGTGAAGGCAGGAAGAGGTAAGTTTCTTATATTGGACAAATTAAGCTCAAGTTTTGCTCTAATGAAAAGAAAACCAATTCTCTGAAAAGTTTACTTAAATGCATTTTAATTTTAGGGGTGACTGTGTATTTGAAAAATAACTCCACATACCACTTCATTAGTTTTTATTTAATGATTATGCCCTGGATGCATCTTATCATGTGAACTTTAAAAATCTAAGTGATTTCGGAGTTCTCGTCATGGTGCAGTGGAAATGAATCCTACTAGGAACCATGAGTTTGTGGGTTCGATCCCTGGCCTCGCTCAGTAGGTTAAGGATCTGGCATTGCTATGAGCTGTAGTGTAGGTCGCAGACTCGACTCGGATCTGGTGTTGCTGTGGCTGTGGTGTAGGCCGGTAGCTACAGCTCCAATTAGACCCCTAGCCTGGGAACCTCCGTATGCCGTGGTTGCGGCCCTAAAAAGACAAAAAGATTGAAGAAAAAAAAAATCTACATGATTTAGAAAAAAATCACCCATGGATAAATGGATCGTGTGTTTCGTGGAACAATGAGTACAATTCATTTTATAGTGAGTTTTTCTGATACCTGTTTTGAAATAATTGGATAAAAGAACTTTGTATAGAACAGTATTTTCCTATTTTAAATTGTGGGAACCCCATATAAAAAAATATATGTTGACCCCACACACGAGAGCGTTTGTGCTCCTGTCATAATAACTACATGGTGCCGTTTATGCACTTATCATGAATTCACCATAGATTGATGGAGATGATACACCACTGCCTGAAAATTCCAAGAACCTCAGTGGTAACTTCGCATTTTTACATGCTGGGAAATATTGGTAGAGCAGTGGTTTATAAACCTGGGGAGTATGTTATTAATCTGTAGATTCCCAAGCTCCTACTCAGATAGTCTGATTCATTAGGTCTGTGATGGGGCCCAGGTAACTCCATTTTATACAGGAGTCCTGACAGTTAGGATGCAGGTGGATTAGGAAGTCTGGTCCTGATTTAGACCTAAGTACCCATATACTGTATGCTCATGTATAAGAACACACATGCTCCTGTATACTCTTGTCTTGATTGTTAAGACTGTGGGAATCTTGGGTATGGCTATGCTGTGGCTTCCACTCTGAGTGGGCCTTTTTCCTTTGTTCTCACTTGCATGCACCAGAATTTGGGAGATGGAGAAAGGGTGAGGAAGTCTAGGAGGACTCTGATGCAGGAGTCACCTCTGGTTTTACAGTTACTCTGTCAGTGCACTCAGAGCCTGATACAGTTGGTAACCCCCAGGTATCCTCTGTGACTCTAGGCCCCTCCTTAAGGTTGGATTGTGCCTTCCCACCATAGTAAGTCAAAGCCTCCTGGTTATATCAAGTGTTCTCCAGCCTTGTGTTTTCAGAAAGATGCTATGACGCCAACTTCTTTTTAATAGGTGTTGGACAACAAAACACGCAAAGGGTTTTTTCATAATACAGTCAGCTTCTGTTACTGATTTCCTCAAGTATACAGTGCGTATCTTGAAAAAGAGCACTGAAAATAAATTTTCGTTGTTACCCATTTCTGTATTGGATTTGAAAAGAACCTCTTAAGTTTTGGAAGTTTTATTTTTGCATAAATCAGTTGTCAGGTGTGTTGCCTTAAAACATGAATTAGTGCTCCAACAACATTTTAAGTAAAAAAAAAAAAAGTTCTCGTCGTGGCACAGTGGTTAACGACTCCAACTAGGAACCATGAGGTTGCGGGTTCAATCCCTGGCCTCGGTCAGTGGGTTAAGGATCCGGCGTTGCCTTGAGCTGTGGTGTAAGTTGCAGAAGCGGCTTGGATCCCACTGTCCAATGCTCTGGCATAGGACAGTGGCTACAGCACAGATTAGACCCCTAGCCTGGGAACCTCCACATGCCGCCGGAGTAGCCCTAGAAAAAGGCAAAAAGACAAAAAAAAAAAATTAACCCAAAGTTTCATGTGGATATTGCAGAGTTAATTTTAGCCATAAAAGGTGATCATTGTATCCCAATGGTGTTTAAAGAATCAGTTGTCTGTAGCAAGACTTAAGTATTCTGGAGATATTGTGGACTTGAGGGCTTTGCCTCCTTAAGAGTGTGCTTCCTGGACCAGCAGTGCCACATCCTTGAAGTGACATGGGTCAGAATCCATTCCAGAGCCATCCAATCAGAACCTGCATTTCAACAAGTCCCCAGGTGATTAGAATGCACATTAAATTTGAGAAGCACTGTCCCAGGAAATTGCTGCTTTAACTTGGGGCTTTTAGCTTCACTCTGCATTTTGAGAAAATACTAATTATATTTGGATCCCCCACCTCCCACCATCCTGCTGTCCCTTGGAACTCAAATGAAACCAGCATAACCTACCCACAGAATCCTTAAATGTGAAAAGTGTAGTCCTGGGAATGTTTAAAATATCTGTAAGGGCAGAATGGATTCCATTCTAATAGTACATGTTTGATTACTAAGAATCAGAGAGGATAGAGAGACGCCTTACAGAAATCCACAAGCTCTCAACTGATAAAGCGCCTGTGGTGTACAGAGTTTAAGAGCAGGGGAAAATGATCCCTACTAGGGAATTAGGCTGTCTCAACTCTTCAGACACACAGACCTGCTGCTGCATCCGAGCCTGTGCTCTCTAGCTTTTCTCTGCCTGGTGTGTTCTTCCTCCTGCCTCCTCGGCGTCGTGTCTCATATGGTACCTATTAGAACCACTCTATGGTTATTGCTTCCTGGGCCCACTCCTATAATTCCTTTTACCCTACTCTGCATTTTTGGCTTTATCTTTACTTTTAACATACTGTCTGTATTTCTCATTATGCGTGTTGCTTATCAGTCATTTTTTCCACGCCAGCATGTAAACTCCATGAGGCAGGAGGGCTCTTTGTTTGCCGTTGCATGCCCTTTGTCTAGAACGGTACCTGGCACACAGGAGATGCTCAGCTATTTGTTGAATGAAAAAAATGAATTCTGCTATGGCTTCTAATTTAGTAGAGGAATATTTATGTCTTTGTATGCATGAGAATGGTTTAACAAAGTAACAGGAGAAATGAACAGTGACCTAAAATGAAGTTAGGTATGGTGGGTGACGTTTTCGTGATATTGAGAAGTAGGATTTAACCTATTTTATGAATGAATGACCATTTGCAATAATTTTTCCATAGGTATTTTCAAGGAAAGACTGCCAAATTTACCTCTCTTTAGTAATCTGAGTTTTACTTAAGATCTAACACGACAAGTTAAAGACAGCTGGTATTTACACAAACCAAGCTGAGTTATTAGGTTAGTTGTATTTAGTGAAATCTGCACTGTGATTATTAAACTTGCCTTTGTCGTGAAAAGTATGTGGTAAAACTCAGGACTACTCCCTAATACTTAAACGAACTTTGAATCTCATATTTTTTAAGAAGGTGGTTGGTTTAATTTTCACTTTTATTTATACTGTATGCCACTTTTCTTTAAATTTAAAGATCATTTTGTTTTGTTTTATTTCTTTGTTTTGTTTCATCTTACTTTTGCAGACAGGCTCGAGGAGAGAGCATCCTCAGATGAAAGTGTAGAGCCGCATTCTGCTCCCCATCCTCATCCTCCAGGAGATCCTTTTGGTTCTGTTCCTTTCATTTCTCACTCAGGCAAGTTACATACGTAGCATCATCACTATCATTAAAAAAATATGCATAAGAACAACAATAATAAGGGCGAGACCCCTTACTGATATAAAGCCAAAGTGAGAATAAGGTGTTAGTTACAGAATACAGGACAGAAATCATTTTCACCTTTAGCCATCCTAGTCTTCCTAATATTCTTTCCATTAGGTTGTTCACTTTGTGCCTTTTGCCAGCACAGAAAAATGCCAATTCGTGTAGTAGAACTGTAACTGTTTCTACCTATAGTCTTGGATACTGTTGAAAAAATTCATGCATGGAAATAGCTCTCCCTTTTGTATGTTTAAAATACATTAAAGATGTTTTTATACTTAGGTTTTGCTTAAAAATCATGACATGCTCTCTTGTAAACTGCCTTTAAAAATGTTAATGATTTTATATTTGTCACAGCTTGTGACAAAACACTTCTTTCTTCTTACATCCATGCTTTGATTTCAGTCCCGAAGTTAAGTGTTGTTACTATTCACTAGTTAAAAATACCTGGTTCTAGTTAACACATCGAAGGTACTAGGATGGAGTAGAACCCACTTTGGCATAAATGGGTTTGTGCGTGTTTATGGTTATAGTGGAAAAATTTGAGTTTAATCTTAGACGAGGGAAATGTGTTGGGAGAAGTCATGCTTTGCTAGGAGGTGAAGGTTTTGCTGAATATATTCAAGGTAATTGTCAGCCATGCTCTTTGGTTTTGTTTCTTTTCTTTCTCACTCGGGTGAGTGGCATGTGGAACATCGTCACTGCCATTAAAATCATGCATCCAGGAGAGAACAGCAGGAGGAGAACGGATGACTGTACAGCCAAAATAGGAAATAGGTGTTCGGGGTTTCTGATGAATACATTGGAGCGGTGTTGCAGCCACTCAGCATCGAGACTCAGCGCCCAGCACCGCAACCGAGAGTGTCTCTGCGTGCTTTCACGTTCCTTTCTGTGTTTCCACCCTGACATTTATCGAAAAGCGAACATATTTTTGTCATTTTCTGTTTGCTTCCTTCCATTTGTCTTTTTGGTGAATGACATGACGTAATTAACGGGGAACCCAGCTTACTATGTCTGTTTCCTTAATCTGCACAGCACTCCTTCACACACGTGACCCCAGTGCCTTATGTTATAACAGGTGATTATTTAAAAATCTGTGTGTATTAGCGCAAGTGGTCTGCAGAAGTTCTCATGAACACAGTTCTGAGTGACTTCACATATTGATCTGTTTGTGGCAGAGAGTGGTCTCAGTACTAGCTCTTTCTCATACTCTAGAAGGAATTGCATAATCCTTTTCAGGTTTGCACAAGTCTGTGCAAGGTCTCTGTTCTCTAATGTCTCCTGAAAGAACCATGGGGGAAGAATACTAGAATCATGAACTAGATAAGCCTCAGTGATTTGCCTTTTCCCTGGGCATCCTAATTTTGGGGTTGGAATACAATTTTTGTAGTTATAAATAAGCTCACAGATTTGAGCTTGATTGCTGCTATTGCTGTTTTGTTTTTCTTTTTACTGTGGGTATTTTAACTTCTCTGTTATATTTTAAGCTTATTGAGGGTTGAAAACATGAGTTTTCTGTCTTTGAATCCTTCCCAGTTGCCAGTAAGTACCTGTTAATATTCATTGGGCATATGGAAAAATTACGACTATTCCTAAAAATTCATACTTCTTAGTATGAGGACAATGGCAATAAAAAATTGCCCTTCTATATAAATGCTCTCCCTCCAAAAGCAGCTTTAGATTTAGTGTTAATACGAACATTGGGATAGTTTGGTTATGGAAAATTGAGTGCAGAGACTGGGATAAAGGAGAGATTGGTCATAAGAGGAACACCCACGGAGAGAAGAAAAAGATGACGACTTTGCTGTGATGGCTTTTTGTTAATTTATTTTCATCAAGATTCAAATTAAACTCTAAAATCACTTACTGCTGCTTTTCATCATCGAGCTTAGAAATACTTTGTTATAAATAATTTTTAGGTAGCAACATATTTGAAGGCATTTATTTTCTTCTAGTAGTGAAATAATTGACTCTCTGAGATAAAAATGAACTTCATAAGCTTTAGGAAGAAATTGGAAAAAACAAAAGGAGTTCTATCCAATGAAAATGTACTCCGCCAGGCATCGTGAGTGTCTGGAGACTTAAAGGAGGCAGAAGGAAGGCAAGGAGCACCTTCCTGGGGGGAGGGGGGGGGGTGTGCAGTGCAGTGCAGAGTGGTGTGTCTGTGTGATAGGCCATCGTACTTGAACCATGACAGTTCCTGAACATAATTTTAGGTAAACCCTGTAGAAAATGCATCTTGAGAACAAGATGAACTCAGCCATGAGGCAGAAAGCTGTAAGAATTCTACCGGCAGAGTGCATTTTAAGAAGACCCTCTGTCCTGAATCTAGTCTTCCTTATTCTGCGTTTATTAGGAGTTGTGTTTTTATTTTGAAAGAAAAATTTCTGTGAAAACTTTGAACCTTAACTTTGAAATTATAATGGGTTGGTTTTTCCTTTGCTTTTCTTCAGTTCATCATAATTTTATAAAATTGTTTTTAAGCTGAATTTTTGAGTTAAAATGATACTTCAAAAAGTTATATTTAATAAGGCTTATAATGAAACCAGTCACTTCTCTGCTTGTTCCTTACCTGTTCAAAACTCCCTAGAGAGTAATTTTTCACTTCTGGCATTTTAATATATTTATTCTACGATTTCTTCCTCTTTTTTCAATTTTGGGTAATAACTGTAGACTTCCCATTATGGAAAGTGATGGTTTGGATTAATTATACTGTTAGCATCCAGCTGCAATCATACGCAGAGTTTTGACACAATTGGTTGTTGGTGTTCAAGTGTGCATTTTCTGAATGTGTGAATGCTTGTCGCCCCTGAGGTCCAGTATACCATGATTACATTTCCTTCTATGTGGTTTTATTTCTCCTGGAGTTAGTTACAATGATGTTTATCAAAATAACTGTTTTATTCCCTTAGTTAAGTTTTTTATGTACCTGTCACTATTCATCCCCATGTAGAAGTGTCATGTCCGCCCAGTTTAAGGTGGCTGGCGTTTTCATTTTTACTTGACTGTATCTCTCGTGGAGCTCTGCAGTCTGCGTTGGTTGCCCGCCACACACTTATCATCCGAGCATTTTCTTTTACCTATCAGTCTTCCTAGGAATTCCCGTTCTCCTCTTTCCCTTTTTCTAGTAGAGCAATTGTGGTAGTTTGTTTCTTGAGAAAATATATATGCATGGGAAGAAAACGCTAAATTTTGTTGCCTAATATCTTTTTTTCCTAACCTGACACTTGACTGTAATTTGGCTGGGTAAATAATTCTGTCGGATGTAATTTTCTTTGTGAATTTCCAAGGCACTGCTTCATTGTATTCCAGCTTCAAAAAAGGGGGTGAGGCTTCAACTAGAGGAATGGCTGCACGCTGCACCCCTGGCTCTAGGTCCCCGTAGCCTCTGATACGTAGAAGGAAAAATACCTGTTGCTTCTTCTTACTAGCTCCGTGTACTCTAGATCTGGTATAGTCAGCGGCTTTATTCCGCATAGATGCATCTTTCTCTTTGTTACCTTAGCATATGATGTCACTTGTAGACCTTTGAAGAAGCGTGGCATCTTGGTAGATCATGTCTTAAGGTGAATCAAATATAGTTTTTCTTCTTCATATTTTTAAACATTTCTTTATGGGCAAAATTAAATTTTGTAGTTACTCATTTATGCACAAGTCAAATAAGTATATCGAGAATCTGCTTGGTGCTATGTGTAAAGGGAATTTCTTCTTCCGTAAGTCGATACTTTAATTACAGTGAAATTATATATGCCTTTATTGTCAGGTTACTAAACTGGTGTTAGTAGTCTTGTGTGTCATGAAGAACACTGGCTTTGGCATTGTAAAGCCCTGGCTGTGAATCTTAATTCTGTCACAGAGTAACTACGTGATATTGGATGTTGCTTAATTTCTTCAAGGGTCTCTTTATCTTAAATTGGAGATAATATTAGCTACTCAATGAGTTTATTGGAAGGATTAAATGAGACAATGTTACACAAAACACAGACATGCTCAGTGTTGGCTGCTGTTTTGTGTGTGGCTCTTGGTTGTGTTATTAAGCAGTATTTTTATTACTTATTGCTAAATTCCAGAATCTTAGTGTTAAAATGAGTTTGGCAACTGCTGTCCAACTAGTAGTAGTACAGAGTTCCAGTAATAATCAGATAGTTAGCTGCTGAGCAGAAGTGTAGGACCTGTTTCTGAAGCTGTTCCCTGCCAAGAACGGTTTGGATAGCACCATTTCTATTCGTATGGGAGCATTCAGGACAGTGTACACATAAACCTTCTCTCAAAAGCACAGTGTTCCTTCCCAGTCCTGAAGGCACCCAGCCTGCCTGACTTCTCCCCGGACGTCATGTTCTAGTTAGTTGTGTGCTAACCTGGGACACCTGGCTCTGTGAATCGCAGTGTGGGCCACTTCATTTTAATAAATACTCTCGATTTCTGAAACATGCAGTATTTGAAGAATTTGGTCACTAAAAATTTAGATTTCATGTATTGGATTTCATTTTTAAATAGCATTTACTGGCTCTCCCCAAATGCCAGACCTACCTCATGGGTCTCGTTAGCTAATAGGAAGTTAAACTGAATTTAGGGTTGGGGAAGGTCACGTTATACATGGCGAATACTTGTTGGAACATAAATTATTACAGATTATTAGTCCAAATGCTGGGTCATCTTATAGGCCGTGATAGAGGGGTATTGTCCGTAGCTTTAGATTCTAGTAGGTCTTTTTCTATTCCAGAATGTCAGCAATGATGGTCACCCTTTATGGAATTCTGCTGCATCCATCTACTGGAAACTGAGGCTCAGAGAGGAGGTCAGTGACTTGTTTAAGGTCAGACAGCCTCTAGGTAGGAATCTAGCTCTGTCTGATGCTACACTCTGTTTCTGTAAATAGTAGTAAAACAGAAGTGTTCGGTGACTGATTTGAAATACAAACCTGCAGTAAGATGAGTAGCAGAATAGAAATGTCAGTTTTGTGGCAGTTTTATGGCAAACATTGCCCACAACTGGCATGATTCTCTTTTTATACTCAGGCTGTCACTTGGCCTGTCTTAAGAGAAATCATACAGATTTTGATAAAACCCTCTAATCCCCTAATCCTTGGGTCTGGCATGGTCAGTTGCTGAGAAATGACGGCAGGCAGTATGCTTCCAATTCAGAGTGAGCTTTGAAGTCTTAAGAGCCCCTCCTGCATACCCTAAAACGATGAGGCAACAGAAGGCATGTAATTACAATAGCAGTTTCAAGCCATTTATCCTCTATAATCTGATAGCAAGGAAAAGAACATCAAAACAAAATTTTCTTGAAGGTAGAATCTTCTTATATGATTAAAAATGGACCACCTGTTTTATAACTAAAAGACCTATCCTCTTAAAAATGGACCTGATTGGAAGAGTGGTCATATGAATAGTAGGATACAGATATGCCTCCTCCCTATATTTGGGGGATATATTCTGAATACTTTAAATGTTTTGATATAGTTTGTAAAGGTTCATTTATGTGATTTAAGAATATATGTGCAGAATTTACTTAAAATAGTGTGGAATTAACTAGGATCTCATCACAAAGGGTTTGTTTAAGGGAATACTAATACTAAGTATATGAAAGTGTGTGAAATTTGATGATAAATTTTAGCTTTTGAGTTCGAACTCTCTTTTGGACTGTGCAAGACGATTCAAAGATGTCTTTGAAATTTTGACACCGAGAAATACCCTTTTATGAGAACTTGAGCTTGGAATGGATGGCTTCACGTTCTTTGTTCGTGTGCTGTATTGAGGTTCCTTTGGTCAGGTGAGCGTGTTCTTTAGGGCCTCCCAGTTGTTACCTTGGTCACTGTTTTCGAGAATCAGGAATCAGGATTAGTGCGTGGGTTTCGTTTCACAACAGTTCGAGTTGAGTGGTAGGCTTCTTGAAGTCAGGAATTGTCTCTTTTTTGGGCAAAGTAAAATTATATATAGAATTTTTATTTTTATTTTTTTAAATGATTTTTATTTTTTTCCATTATAGCTGGTTTACAGTGTTCTGTCGATTTCCTACTGTACAGCAAGGTGACCCAGTTACACATACATGTATACATTCTTTTTTCTCCCGTTATCATGCTCCATCGTAAGTGACTGGACAGAGTTAGTTCCCACTGCTACCCAGCAGGATCTCATTGCTTATCCATGCCAAAGGCAATGGCTTGCAAGCATTTGTCTTATCTTTGTACAATACCTTGATGAATGAATTTATTATCAAAGTATACTCTGGTAATCTAATATAAATTTTGTCTCACACACCCTAATATTTAGTGACCTTTCACTAGATAAGATGGATTTTATTAATGTTTAGCTTTATCAGGTGATTTCCATTATTGTCCTTACTTCATAGATGAGGGACCGGAGGCTCTTGGGATGTTTGTCTCCTGCGGATTTTGTAAAGTTGTGTATGCTTTCATTTGTTGATGAAGTCTTACGGTATTTCTAGAACTTAACCCTACAGACTATAACATACTCCATTCAAGGTATTTATTGTACTTTTCAGCAAAACTCTTTATTTGCTGAACTAGAAACAATAGTGGCCTCATTCTATTTTTTTGATTCTTTTGTTTCTGTTTTGTTTTTTACTTTTCAGGCATAGCTTTGCAAGGGGATACAAAAGAAATGTAAGGCAAGTTTGTGGTTGTATTTTGTAGGGGGTTGGTGCTAAGCTATATTGAGTGTTTGCTGGTGGTGCTATTCTACTGGTAATTTAATTGTAGAATTTACAGATGAGAGTTTTAAACTGATGTCATCAGCAGGGATGTCACTGTGGCCTTAAACATGGGCATTTCATTCTGCTTTTACCTAATTTCAGATTCTTTATGTGTAAGAAGAGATTGGACTTTGTCTTTAAGAATCCCTTCCCATATTTCGCTTTCATACTTAAAACTACGAAACAGAATTAAATGTTACCAAAACGCAGAAAAGAGAAAGCCAAGGGAGGCGCGTTGGGTGGTAACGTCGCACACCTTTGAGGTGGTAGGAAGTCCTGTCCCAATAGAGATCGGACATGGAGAACACGGGAACATTTTTGGTGTGGTTAATAGATAGAAGAGGAAAGACTGTAGCAAACAAACCCTGCAGACTGTTTTCACCCTCATTGTCCTGAGACCCTAAATGGGGGGCAGTTAAGAGCTAAGGTGTGAAAACCCCCTGGCCCCACATTTGTGTCCTCAGCACTGGTTACTGTCCCGCTGCTCTGGCTCATTCGTCCGCACCGCTAGAAGCGAGTAGCAGGTGCTCCGGGTCGGCTCGGGAGGGGATGGTAGGGGACGCCCGTCAGGCTGGCGCAGCGCTCGCTGAGTCCCTGCAGTGGGCCAGCGCTGATGTCCTCACGTGTCCTGAGTCTCACTTGCACCCCTGCTGCAGTTCTCTGAGGCAGGTGGGCACTCTTGTCCCCACTTGACAGACGAGGAAGGTGAGACCCTGAGTTAATCCCCGAGTCCGGGGGAGAAGGCAGGTCGTCACAGGGCGCCGTCATTAAACCCTCTGCTGGTGAAGGAGGGACGTGTGCTGTAGATCTGGATGTGGACGGTTCCCAAATGGTGAATTCAGTGTTGCACCTACTTATTCGTAAATGCTTTTAATTGCACGGACAGTGCTGAACAATTGAAGCACTGCCGTAGTCAGCTTTGAACGACTAACTTGAAATTCTGTGTATGAGGTGTATGAAACCGTAAGACAGAATAAACAGAATGTACGTGTGTAAGTGCTGCTTCTCTTGACTCTTCCTTTACTGACTCCTGTTGTTCCAGCTTTCTTTTCAACACTTGGAATTTCCCCGGGAGACGGTTTATTTGCCGCATGAGAATTTAACGCTCTGTTGCTCATTGCTGCGGTTCTTAATAGTTTACTCAAATCTGCACTGTCTGTCTCAGTCACTCATCTAATTCTCAGGATTTGGCTCTGATTAGATGTGGGCCGTTGCCAGCAATTGAACCTGACCTCAAAAGAGGAAAATTACTTAAAAAGTTGAAATGTTTATAGTTTGTAGTTGCAAGGCACAAAACAGAAATAAAAATACCCTGACTAGAAGCCACCAAGATATCATTCTACCATATTTCACTTAAGGAAAGAAGAATGCCCTGCTTAGAGCCAGAAATAAAAATTGGTCAGTGAAATTTTAGTGTTTTACCAAAATCAGTTAATGGAGAAAAGTGCAACTGAGGTAGATCCTGGGTGCATTCTAGACATTTGTTTATGCTTTAAATGCGTGTTCCTGGTGCCTGTTGTAAATATTGTAGTTCCCCTTCTCCCTACGTGAAAACCAGCCATTTTTATGTTGATAGTACAGATCTCAGTAATACAGGGATTATTAGGATTTGGGATATATTGAATTATAAGGCAACATATTTCAGATAGACTTTTGGGAAATTAAGCAAAACTGGTGTCATCATCAGAGAAGTCACTGTGGCCTGATTATTACTATTATTATTAATAAGTCAAATGTGTACTATTTAGTCTCTCAACTTGGAAGAAGCAGTCTGGCACCAGGAACAAACAGTAGGAATGTCTGTTTTGTTTTGTTTTTTAAATCACAATATGTTTAGGCAAAGAAATACATTATAAAAGTTGATAGCACAGTCTCTGGTGCCTGTGGAGCAGGACTAAAATTCTCAGAATTATACTGAGATGATTTTATTCTTTAGGTTAAAGTTTTGCAGTGAAGGCAGGGCAATTAAGTGGGTGGCTCTTGTTACAGACGGTGAAACCTTCTCTGGGAGGGTTGTAATCCTCAGCTTTGGAATTTAACTTTTGCCCTCAGGAGGTGCTGCCGAGAGACGGGCACTTGTGTGTGGCTTGTGCTTCATGGTGCTTAGTGTCTGTTGCTTTTAGTATGCTGGCAGAGTAGCCCCTGGCTGGACTCCATCCTGGTTTATGGAGGAGCGGGAGGATGAAGAAGTAGAGAAACCTTTAAGCAGTGTCAGGGTGGGTTGTGAGAATGTGCGAGAAAAAAGGAATTCGGGTAAATATTTTCGATAGATTGTTTTCGTTTTATGAAGGAGTGACAGTAAAGGAAATAAAACCTGTCTGTACCAGCCGGCGGTTTCCCCAGTTGCCCACACTTCTCAGGGATGTAGCTGAAACCACAGAGACTGGATCGGTCAGTGCACATGGCTTTCCTTGCTCTTTGTGAAAGCAGTCCTTTCCGTGGCTCGTATCGTGCTCTCAACAATGTTCAAAACCGGCTGGAGTTTCCAGGATCCGAATCGCACTCCTGTAGGGTGCGAGTGTACCTTGGATTGCCTGCTTATTTTTGGTCACTCTAAAGCGGACCTGGGCTGGCAGTGAACTGGCCCTCCTCTCCCCCTCCTGCCCCTCTTCCCTGTCGTGTATATCCTCCTCCAGCCAAGGAGGCCAGAAAAGTTGGTGGGAAGTTGGAGGAGGATGGATGAGATAACTGAGTGTGGCCCTGCCTTGGAAGTGACGACAGTCGACTTTACTGAGTGTTGATTTTAGTCCTTTCTTTACATTGGTTCTACGAAGTAGAATGTGTTGCTATCACATTACTCTCTCATAATAACACACATATTCCCTCACGTGTGAGGGGACAGAGTAGAGGATTTAGCTCTGATCCTATCGAGATTGTGACTGGGTTAGTAGCTTTATTAGCTGTGTACTATACATAAGTAAAGTGATAAACTGAAATTCTTATTGAGAAAGAGGTTTTTTGAAATTTCCTGGTGGTTCAGCAGGTTAAGGGTCTGTCATTGCCACTGCTGTGGCTCTGGTCACTGCCATGGCGCAGGTTTGATCCCTGGTCCGGGAACTTCCGCATACCATGGGTGCAGCCACAAAAAGGTGGGGGGGGGGGTTCCCTTTCAAAGAAAAAGTGCATGATCATGGTTCTATTTAACATGCTGAAAACTAGAAATAATCAAGCAGTTCTATAGGTAAATAGTTATATGTTATACATACAGTGTTTTATCATGTTTCTTTCAGAATTATTAGTGGACTGTACTGAAGCTGTAAAGCTGCCTTATCTGTAGATTTATATCCACACTGACAGTAAACGGAGATCTGTATAGCGCTTTATAACAAGGAAAATACATATCTGTACTAACACTAACACAGCTTGAGAAGCTGACAGCGGGCAGCAGGGTAGGAAGTAGAAAGTGACAGATGTGTTTTGTAAAGCAGTGCTGACAATGGGTAAAGGAGGAGTTAGTTTAGAGGATGGGATTAACGTAAGCGTCCAGGAGAAGGTCAGTCCAAGGGCTCTTTCCTCTGTTAAGTGTTCCAGTTCTAGGCCTGGAACTCTGTGTCCTGGAAATGGGAATTTGTCCTGGGAAATCCTAGAGCAGCATTTTCCCCAAGTGCTTTTTGCAGAATTGTGTGAAAGGGTCATCGAGGTGACATGTAAATCAGAGGGTGGGGAAACATATTCGGAAACCCTGGGTTTCAGTAAATCAGGTTCTTCTGTGTCTGAGGGGTCAGCACCTTGACTATGATGCGTGTTTTCCAGGTGAGGGCGGTGGGGCGGGGGCGCATTTCATAAGCTCGGGTGCCTGGGCCCACAGAACTGTCTGGTTCTTGTTACCTTGTCACAGACAGGACTAGTGTTCCATAGAAGACGCTTTAGGAAGCATTTGGGGGCCTTCCTGCAGGTGCCTGGAGCAGGCCTGAGGGGTGCACGCGGGGTTCTCAGAGTGGTGGGTGACGGGAGCAGGTATTCAGGGGAAATGCTTCTCAGAGGGAGTGCCCCCGAGTGCAGGAGGACTGCCGAAAATCCATGCAAGTAAATGCTATGGCTACCCTAAAAGTAATCTTGGTTTTTTAATATCAGAAGCATACTGTGTGGAGAAGTCCAATGAGAATCTGCATCTGATTTGGTTTTAATCTGTTAGGATTTAAGATATGCTGTATCTTTCCGTGTCTATAATAAGCTTATCGTGGCTGGTTTCAGGGAACTGGCAGATGAGTAATGGATGAAGATTGTATTTGTATTTAAGTATAACTGATGGGATTCTCCGCCTCCTCTGCCCCCTCCTCCAGACTTCCTCCCCACCTCAGGGTTGCCAGCAACCTGTGGGCGCTGCCCAGAGCCGGCGGCCACTCTGTCCCCGTATGTCGGACCACCCAGCACAGCTGTCTCCTCCTCCCCTGGAGATGCTGGCCTCACTGGGCTTCGGTGGCATCGGGCTCCCTGGTTTTGCTCCTCCTCTCTGGCCCTTTTCTCTTGGCTTTGCCGGTTCCTCTGCTGACCTCTAAAGGCCTTGCACCGAGAGCTGGTGTGGGTGCCCCTGCTCCTCCTCTGAGCCCTTTGCCCGTTCCCTGCCCGTCCCGCATACCCTGCATGGCGCTGACCCCCGAGTCCACTCTCTCAGCCAGAAGCTAACCCTCGTGCCCAAGCCACAGACGCCTGCTTGCACTTAAATGTCTCACGAGCTTTGCGTCCCAGACCAAATCCTTGACAGTCTGTGTCCCGGGGCCTCCTTGAGCCTCTTCTGTCGGTGCCATGGCAGCACCATCCAGCCCGTTTTCCTCTTCAGTCTCCAACTGCCACTCCTGTTTTCCCTGCCACAGGGTCAAGCAGCCCCTAATTTCTAACTTGCATGGCCCGTTTGCTCTCCCGATCTCCCCACTTGTGCACCACCCTTGTCTTTTTTCTACGTAGCAGTTATCTTTTTGAAATATAAATCTGATCAGGATACTTTATGTAAGTCATGAACTTGAAATAGAGCCTTGTAATGGCTCCCACTGCACCCAGAATTTAGAACGAAATCCCAACCTGTGCCCAGGGCGTAACCGGGGCCTTCGTGGATCTGGCCCTCCCCCTCCGGGGCAGTGTCCCCTTCTCACTCTGCTCTGAGCACTCCGGCCTCTCCCCTGGCCCGGCCCTTATCGAGCTCCGCCTTATGAGCATCCTTCGATGGCCAGCTCATCTCACGTGGCCTCCAGGCTCATCTCCTCAGAGAGGCTGCGACTGACACCCAGGGTCGTTTCCTTCCGCTGCCCCTGGGCCCACGCCCTGCTCTGTTCCTCCCGAGCGCCCGTCGCAGTTGCCGGTTGCTTACTCTCTGAATCTCGGAAGTGTCTGATGAGTGTGTAGCAGGCAGTAAGACGCCTTACGTTTAGTTGAATCACAGAAATGTGAACAACCGAATTCGGAGCTAGCCACATCCCAAATGCAGAGTGTCTTTTGCCAGGGGCCTTGCCGGTGCCCGGTGTGGATTGGACGTGTGTGTGTAGCTGTGAGCTCGGAGGGGTCGCTTATTGTCTCATTGGACAGATACTGACTCGGCGTAGCATTAGGGCAGCTGAATGACCTGGGAGGTAAGTGGTCAGTAGACCCGGGTCCGAAGGAGGCCTGGCAAGGAAGGCCTGTCCTGTGTCCATCAGGGGGACCAAATCCGGGTAATGTTCTGAGGAGCGCCTCCGAAGGGCTCTGACAAGGGCTGGGTGTTGAAATGCAGCCGGGAATGCTGGACCAGTCAGGTGGGAGTGGGGGTGCTGGTAGGACATTTGTCCTGAGCTCTGGTGTTACAATGGTAGATGCTGAAACAGCCGAGGGCTCTGAGAGCCCCAGCTTGGTTAGGTTGCTCTGTTTGATAGCAAACGTGAAGAGTTTAGATCGCAAGGGAGATTTAAAAAACAAACCCCAAACTATTTAAATCTTTTTAGTTCCCGAGTTGGGTCAGAGCAAGCTTCGGTGTGGCTCTAAAGAGGAATACTCATGGCAGACGTCAGGGTTTGAGGCCAGTGGTGCCCCAGCTCAGCATCCAGGCTAGGAGGGCCCCTGAGCTGGGCTGCGGGTTGGGACTTTAGAAAGACACTGGAAGGTGGTGAGCAGTCGCCATGCGATGAGTGTTTCTGAAAGGCCATTCTGGTGACCGTGTGAGGGATGTGGGCTGGGGGCACACAGGCACGTGTAGGGGCTCGGGAGTTGCTAGATGAAGGGGAGGGAATGAAACAGGCAGAGGGAGAGGAGGGGCCAGGTTCCACGGAGTGTAAAAACACTATTTGGTGGGAAGGAGATGCAGAACTTGGTAGAAGGAAGTGGTGGTCACTGCTTTGGAGGGAACTGGTGAGGAGCACATTTTAAGAGGAAAGATGATCTCACTGGAAATACTGTGTTTGAAGTAGTGGGTAGGATATACGTATTCATGGTGAGTGTTCGATGAGAAGGAGAGATGAGTATTCATGGTGAGTATTAGAGATCCAGTCAGAAAGGTGTAAATGGCCATTAACAGATAAGAAGTCAGGACTCAGGTGAGGACATGCAGAGGGAGAAAGCGCCCAGGATAGAACCCAAGGGACACACCTGTTTCAGGTGGTACTGAAAGAGACGTCTCTACAACTATGACCAAGAGGGGATACAGTCAGAGAGGGTGGGAAGGTGGTGGTGTTGACCTTCAAAGAGAAGGCAGCAACTGAGGCACCACCATGTTCTAACGGACGGTTGTGGCCCTTCTGTCATAAGCTAGTTCGCTGCCATGACGAAAGACTCTACGTCCAACCCTAGCTAATTGTCAGAGGAGGGGGAGGGATGAGTGGCTGTGTGGTAGGGTCTGTTCAGATTGTTTCCTGCCTCTGGAAAATCAATTCAGTGCAAGAGTGTACCGGGAGGGCTATTTTCATGTGAACGTATTATCTGTCTTTACATCATACAGTGAAATTGTCAAGTGCTCCGTTTGTTTGATGTAGGTTTATTACCTATCTTACCGAGAACATAGTGACAGTTGTTTTAAGGCATCAAGCTTTTAATGTACTGTCTAGTAATAGGCGGGTACGACAGAGGAGGAGGTGTCATCCAGGGAAGACAGGTGTCCTTGGGACTGTCTCAGTTTGGGAGCTGGCCCTTAGCTTTTATCAGGCTGTGGGGATGCAGTCATGCTAACCCAACTCATAAGATCCTTGGCTACCAAAAAAAACCCAAAAAACAAAAAACCCCAGAATGCCAGTGAAAAATTAGACGTTACAGTGAAACATGTAACTAAGCAGACAAGCTATTCATGCTTGTTGATTTCTGTGGGGAAACTTTATAACAGAGTTGAAATACAAGCAAGGCAAGTGGCTGGATAATCTTATTTTGAAGGTGGGAGAAAAACATTTGCTTGTGTCCTATGTTCAGAGTCCTGTTCTGGGGACTGCGAGTAAGACTTCGCTGTCACTGAGGGCCTCTGGTAGTCTGTCTGCACCGAAGGACCCCAGCCTGAGGACAAAGAACGGCCACCGTGTCTTCCTTTAAGGGAACAGCTGTGCCTGATGTGTACTACTTCGTGGTAGCACATGTTTCCTGCAGACGACTTTTTGAAATGCATTGCAATGATAGAATTTTTCTTTGAATCGGCAGGTTCTCCTGAAAAGAAAATGGAGCCTGCATCCACGAATCAAGGCAACAGCACTGCAAACCCCGTCAAGCATAGAAAAGCAAGCCCCTTGTCTAAAGACCCGCGGACTGGAAAGAAACCCCCGGAGACCTCGTCCCTGCCCGGCCAGGGGCCCAAGGGGGCCGAGGAATCGGAGAGCGATTTCGAGTCAGACCCCCCTTCCCCGAAGAGCAGCGAGGAGGAGGAGGAGCCGGACGAGGAGCCGGAGGAGGAGGGCGGCCTCCAGGGAGAACCGGGAGATTTTAACGACGACGATACTGAGCCCGAAAACCTGGGGCACAGACCGCTGCTCATGGATTCCGAGGACGAGGAGGAGGAGGAGAAGCACAGCTCCGACTCGGACGACGAGCCGGCCAAGGCCGCCGCCAGCGCCGCCAGCCCGGGCCGCCAAGTCGCCGCTGGCAGTGGGCCGGGCCGGGACCCCGGGGCGCCGCGCCTCGCGCCCGCCCGGCCGCCCTCCGCCGCGGGGCCCGCGGCCGCCCAGCCCGAGGTCGACGTCTTCGGCGCCGTGCCCTTCTTCTCGGCGCGCGCCCCGCAGCCCCGGCAGGGAGAGCGCGCCCAGGCCCCGTGCCCCCGGGGCCAGCCCGGCCCGGCGGCGCCGGCGGAGCCCGAGGAGTTCGACGTCTTCACCAAGGCGCCCTTCGGCAGGAAGGGGACGGGGCCCGAGGCCCACGGCCTCCGCGCCGGGGCCGCCAGTGTGGACGTCTTCGGCTCCACTCCGTTCCAGCCCTTCGCCGCGGCGGCGAGCCGGAGCGGCAGCAGCGAGGACCTCTTCGGGCTGGTGCCCTTCGAGGAGATAGCCGGGAGTCAGCAGCCGAGAGGCAAGCCGCGGAGCCTGCAGAAGCTGACGTCTCGCCAGCGGCGCCCGAAGCAGGACGCGGCCAAGAGCAATGGGAAGCGGCACCACGGGCCCGCGGGCGGCGCCAAGAAGCCGGCCAAGCCCGCCTACCGCACCCCCGAGCGGGCGCGCAGGCACCGGCGGGCCGGCCGCCGGGACTCGCAGAGCAGCAGCGAGTTCCTCACCGTCTCCGACTCCAAGGAGAACATCAGCGTGGCCCTGCCCGACGGCCTGCCGGCCGAGGACAGCCTCCTGGACCCCTTCGGGGCCAAGCCCTTCCACCCCGCGGACCTGCCCTGGCACCCCCCGCACCAGGGCCTGGGTGACAGCAACCCCGTCCTGCCCGGGCGGCCGAGGCCCGGTTCACTGCACGGGGCCTTCCACGGTGCAGAGGCCCTGAAAATGGATGATTTTGGGGCCGTGCCCTTTACAGAGCTGGTGGTGCAGGGCCTCGGATCCCAGCAGCCCCAGCAGCCGCAGCCGGGCGACTTAGACCCGTTCGGGGCCGCTCCGTTTCCTTCTAAACAGTAGATGACTTGCGAGGCGCTCTTGGCATTAACTCCTGTTTGCAAAAAAAAAAAAAAAAAAGAAAAAAAGAAAAAAGAAAAAGAAAAAAAAAAGTACGAATAGTTTTATGACTTTGAAAGAAAATTATTTGTATAGCCCTTTCTATCATTCATTCTTACAGGTCAATCAGAATAGATGATTTTTAAATAAACCAAATGGAAAAAGGAAGCATCTGCACAGGGTAGTGACTCCACCCCTCTTCCACGCAGGAGCAAAGGGAGCGACGCGGCGACTCCAACCCAGGGGTTCGGCCACTGACCGGCCAGCACAGGAGTCCAGGGGAAGCGTGCGGGCCCTTTCCCGTCGTGTAGCCCCTGAAAGGGCCTGGAAAGCTGCGGCGTCATTTTTATAACCGAAGGTCACTTTTGTGCACATATCCCAGGCTCGTTCCAGGATCCAGCATTTAAAACTGAGGTTCTTTGCAACAAGTTGCATTTGCGGATTTTTTTCCCAAGGTCTCTTCTAATTTCCTCATGATAAAAAAAAAATAAAATAAAAAAAATCCACTTCTCATGAAGCATGAGAAAGTGTTATCATAGGGAGAGTGCAGAGGTTTTAGTCCTTAGACCTTTTTCTCTACAAAGCAGAGCCAGACATCACTGACTGCTGTGCCTAAAACTTTCATTTGAAAAAACAAGTGCCATTACTGTGGAATATCTACGTAGAAGCCTAGAACAAAAACTAGAGAGAAATATCTGACGTGTGAAAAAATGTAAGAGAAAAAAAGAAATGATACAGAGGAGAGAAAAAGCAGTCCTTCGGGAACACGTTATGTTCCGGTTTTGAATGGCTTCTTGCTCAAAACTTTTATTATCATGTCCCTGCTAAAGCAGATTATTGGGAAGAGTGGGAGTGAGGACAAGGGTCATATAGAAATTTTATTTTAGGAAAAAAAATACGTAGCTGAAACTCTGAGTTTTTGAGAGGTCAAATCATGTTGCATTTAATAACGTCCTTTATTAAATTACACCTTCCCCAACTATTCCCCAAGTCGTGAGCAGCAATTTTTGAGTTAGGTCTGGAGGGTGGAGTAGTTTTAATAAAGTGCACAGAACAGTGAAACCCACAAAGCCTTATGGGCAGGACTCGCTCCTGCCGCAAGTACCTCTGCACTGATACTCAAGATCTGAGGGTGGCTGCAAGGTGGCAGGTGTCAAGGGGCCAGCATCTAAACTCTGCTAGTTAGCTGACTGTCTTTAGCGAAAAGAACCCAGCTATGAAATGGCTTTTTTTTTTTTTTTAATAACACCACAAATCCTAATTAGAAACTTGAGATTTTATAGAAGTCATTTAATAAGATAGAAATTAAGTATATGAATTAATGGAAATACGGTATCTGTGCTTCCTGCATCTCTGACTGTTTTAAGTTATAATTAACTGTCCTTCCCTATCCAGTTAACAGTGAGCAGTTTCTAGAACCATTAAAAGGATTTACAAAAAGGAGGAAACTTATCAACGGGCACTCTCCTTGATTGCTGTATTTTAAATTAACTTTCTTTGAGCCCGGTTAAATTTTCTGAGTAATCTTATCAGAATCTCTTAATTATAGCGCCCCAACTGGGATGAGCTATAAACTTGGAAAGAAGCAAAACACATGTAACTAAACTATATATTTTTGATTGCTTCTCTTTTCTCTTTTAAATCAGACAGAAACCTGTGGACAAACAGAAGCAGCATGTGAATCGCAGTGTAGCAGGGGCAGACCTCGCATGACCTTACTGCTTAAAAGCTGTACCTGTAAAGCCCGGCTGCACCAGTTAACTTGTCCTTGTGCCAAAGGCAAATCTTATGTTTGCACCTTTTTTTTTTTTTTTTTTCCTTCTGGTTCTCAGGTTGATTAATACTGCTAATGCAAATGCTCAAGTAGATTTCTTTGAAACTTTACAAAGTAGATTCAAGCGATACTTTTAAAAGTGAAGAGTTGATGATTATATATAGTCAATCCATGAACTACAGTAGGTTTGTATCAAACAGAAGTTTTTTTTTTTTAAATGAAAATCTGTTGGTTGATATGTACGCAATATGCTTCTTAGACTATTCTAGTCCTTAGCTGTGGTCTCTGCTAGATGTCCTGACTCTCACGGTGGAGAAGGGGTAGGGATGAATTCGTGTGGTCTCCTTGGGGTGGAAACATGACATACCTGGAGGGTGATACCAAGGCCTTGCTTATGCTTGTTTTTCCATACACTGAATAATTTTAAATGATTTAGACACTTTGGCGTATAATGCTGAATGAATTCTAAGGAAACACTGACACTGTTTAAAATAGTTACATTCTTAGGTTTATTGTATCACAGCCCAGTGACTTTCCTCTTGAGGATTGTAGCTCAGAGGAAACATTCAGGATCTAATAGGGGACCCGAGGGGATAGAAATGGGGAGATAAGATTCTTTTTTTTTTTTTTTGGCTTTTTAGGGCTGCACTTGCAGCAGATGGATATTCCCAGGCTAGGAGGTCAAATCGGAGTTACAGCTGCCAGTCTACGCCACAGCCACAGCCACACAGGATCCGAGCTGTGTCTGCAACCTACACCACGGGTCACGGCAATGCCGGATCCTTAACCCACTGGGCGAGGCCAGGCCAGGGATCGAACCCACAACCTCATGGCTTCTAGTCGGATTCTTTTCTGCTGCACCACAACGGGAACGGCATCCTTTGTCCTGACGTAGCAGCGTTTGCCCAAGGAGTTCAGGGTTAGGGTTGCTTCCCATTTCCCATCATGTTCTTCCACTGCTGTCGGATATAAGTCATACAGCTGATACCCAGGTGATTCCCTGGAGAAGGGTAAGAATAAAGCTCCCAAGACATGAAAGAGCTTGACACGCACTTGGCACACAATACTCAGTACCTGGTTGGCTCTATTTATGGGATGGTCTCATTCTTGTTTAGGGAGGAAAGCAGAAAAGCAGTGGTTCCTGTTCAGCAGGTGTCCCTGTGCGTCTTGAGCGTGTCGAGTAGTCACCCTCTAACCTGTAATACTTGATCAGCACTAAGGGAAGTACAAATTATGAAGCTAGCAAAAGTCTGAGGCCAAAGGTATTTCTGTCCTAACAGCTTTAATAATGCTTATTGGTTTTGAATCATCTTTTTAAAAAGTGGACCATTTACTTAGTTATTTTAATATCATCACTTCAGCAAAATGGTAGTGTTGAAAAGATCAGCTTTCATGGCACTAAGGAATGTATCTGCTAAGACACAAAAGTTGCTTGGTGTGCATGTGTATGAGGCCAAGGAGGAAAGATTGTAGGCGGATGAAAATTTAACAGACTGGAGTGTTTATTCAGAAGTATCCATTGGGAAAGGGTGGGATTCTTCCACTGATGCGCCTCCTGCCTGCGTGTGCGTGTGTGTGTGTGTGTGTGTGTGCGCGCGCGTGCGTGTAGGTACTTGGGCACAGCTACGACAGTGTTTGGAATTGTAGACAGAAGCGGCTGTTGACCGGGTGACAGAGACAGACGATTGTCCTCATCTCGCTGGCGGGACCTCCTGAGGCGGAGCCCACCCTGCTCTCCAGGCAGACCCCTGTTCCTGCTCTGCGGTCTGCTCCGTCTCGTTTCGGTTGTGGTACTGAGCATCAGCACTGCTCGAAGGTCCTCGCGTGTTCGCATCACTAGTTCTGAGGAGTTTGGGTACATTTGTTTCAGCATATGTAGAAGGTCCAGTAAACTTTCTCTTCTAAGCAAAATGACTCATTTTAGGTCCAATATTGAGCTGACAGATCTACTGTGAGAATGAGCTGACGTATCTACTGTGAGAATAACATAATGATAGTTTATTTGAAAACTTCTGTACACAATGGTGTTTATATATCCAGGTAAATATATAAACACGTATGCATGCATGCATCACATCTCTCTACTGTAGAGGTAATGTGAATTTTTAAATTTTAAATGGAATTGCAACCACAATCATTGCTAAAAGAACATTCACTCCTAGTGAGGGTTTACAAAAGCCACTAAAAGAATAAGGTAGACAGATAAAAATGCAAAGGGCCATCATTTGGGGTTATTTTTATTTAAAAATTTATTGTGCTACTTTTGAAAGAGAATTGTTTTTATTACTATGTTCTTTCTGTGATTGGAAAGTCATCTAATAGTAAGCAGTGCAGTAATAGGAAGCTACTTTTTAATTGCTGGCAAACAGCTTTAAGTGCACTTTCTTTTATTACACTTCCATTTTTTGTTAAACTTGAATTTTCTGAAGCCTTTTATGTACCACTAAGCAATTAACTTTAACTTTTAATAAACCTGATTTACATCTTTATTATATTTCTAATTGCTAAAAAAACATACTTTCTAAAGTTCAGTCCTCAAACATAGCTGGGAAACTGTTATGAGATAGAATCACTTGCTGTTTTTTTCTTCTTTTATCTAATTAAGCACTAACTGATTTTAGTACTATATTGCCTTTATGTCGCTTATTCTTATTGACTGAAATTTGTCCCTCATTCACTTTGTTTGAAATTTAAAGTTATTTTCTTACTGTATTTATCATACCTACTGTTTTAATAATCTGCATTCTTTAAATGCAATAAATCCCAAGTGGATTGCATATTCTTTTTAATCAATGACTTCAGAGTTTTTCATTATTCGCCATCATCTTATTAAAAGTTTTGGATGCAAACTTCTGGTCAGTTTTTTCATTCACACCACATACATCAAGCACCTGTTATGCACCAGCTAATGGAGTAGAAAAACGAATAGGGTTAGATCTCTGTTCTAAGGAGCTCACAGTTTTGGATTTAAGTAAGAAAACATATTTTGACCTAGCATTTGTGCGACAAAAAACCAGCATAATTTCTTCACGCACCACGATTACTGGTGCTTATAATGATGAAGGTAAGGCCAAACATTAAGAGCCTGAAGTTCCTCTGAAGTTCCTTTTGAATGTTTGGCATAGTTTGTGCATTATATGATTTATTTTTAAACCCTTTGAAAACCGGTAACCTTTTTTTTTTTGCTTTTTAGGGCCACACATGCGGCATGTGGAGGTTCCCAGGCTAGGGGGTCAGATCAAAGCTGTAGCTACCAGCCTATGCCACAGCCACAGCAACACAGGATCAGAGCCACGTCTGTGAACCTACATACGCCACAGCTCACAGCAACGCCGGATCCTTAACCCGCTGAGCAAGGCCAGGGGATCGAACCTGCATCCTCACGGATGCTAGTCAGATTCCTTAAGCGCTAAGCCACAACAGGAACTCCAAAACAGTAATGTTTTAACTGTTAACAAGTATTTAGTTAGGGAGGTCCCACTGTGGCGCAGCAGTAGTGAACCTGACTAGTATCCATGAGGATGCAGTTCGATCCCTGGCCTCGCTCAGTGGGTTAAGGATCTGGCGTTGCCATGAGCCGTGGTGTAGGTCGCAGACGTGGCTTGGAACCTGTGTTGCTGTGGCTGTGGTGTAGGCTGGCAGCTGCAGCTCCAATTCAATCCCTAGCCTGGGAACTTCCATATGCCATGGGTGCAGCCCTAAAAAGACAAAAAAAAAAAAAAAAGGATTTTGTTAAATAAAGTATCATAATCCTTGATTATGTCAGAAAAGAAGCTTTGACATGTTATTAAAGAGAAAACTTCTTAGATTGATGGACTAAGCATGGTGTCAAGATCTCAATAGAGATTGGTGGCTTGTGGAAAGACTTATGAATGCACTTTTTTTTTCAGAAGTAGCAACATTTATCTAAAGTTATGTGGAAAAAGGGCTTTTTAACACAGGGGCAAAATACCACAAATGCTGATAAAAGCTATATAAAAAGAGAACAGTGGAATGTATGTATCACTGCTCAAATTCGGTTATAGTTCACTTCTCTACAGAAGAAAATATGCTGCAATGAGAGCTGTTTGAGTAAACTAGACCCCCTTAAAAAAGTCCAGCCCCAGCAACACACGTAAGATGTAGTTAATATTTTCATACTGAAAGAACGAGCTTCTGAAGTTTTACTTGTTCCATGTTTAAAACGATAGTTCAGTGTCGCTTCAGACCGTTGGTGCTACTGAGTTTACATGTTCTACTCCGTCGTGCTTGATCCCAGGCTCACAGAGCAAGACTAGACCTTGGTGGTGGCGGTCACTCCTGCCCTCCAAGGATGGAAGTTTCACTGTTCACAAGAGACGCCCACCGTTACGACCTTGCCTGTCCGGAACTGTTTTCTCAAAAGTGGTTTCAGTTTTGGATCATTCTCTCCCTGTCCTACTCAGGATGCATGGGACAGAGTTTGAGGGACGCTGATGCTCAACAGCATCTGTGCCTGTCTCCAGTAAAAAACACGGTCACTGTGCTAATGCAGGTAAGGGACACTCAGCCCCTCCCCCAGGAGCTGAGCTGCTGCTTCCCTGCACACACTGCGGCAGGGGTGCAGTGACCCCAGGTGATGACTACAAGTGAACACAGACCGACTCAGCTCAGCAAGTGGCAGGAATCCAGAAGTTCGTGCTTTGCCCCTTAAGATTTAATGCAGGGCAAAGGGTATGTGTAGGTAGGTACCTGCCAAATGGAGAGTTGTACAGCTGTATGCCAGCCAGTCAGTCTTCACAGCGGGTACTCTGTCCAGGCGGGAGGCCAAGAGATGTGACACACATTCCCTGAATCTTCGTTCCTGATTCTAAAATACGATTTCAAAGCTGTTATGTGTTACAAAGAATGACGAGCAGCACTTAATATATTTAATAAACCCAGTTTATTTACATCGCACACGTCGTGCCGTGCAGCTTACTGAATCGCACTCAGTAGAAGGAAAAAGACAAGCACTGTTGCTACTGAAAATGGCTTTGTATAGAAAGATAATTCTCTTCAGTGAGTTAACTACAACCTTATAAATCACTATAGACAACTTGAAACAACCAAATGTATTCGTAAAGTCTGCAGGTAGAGCTTTTATAATTTACACATTGTTAAAATTAAAACCAGGCTTAGACTGAAGCTGAATAATCTTATTTTAATAAATCTACAAAGTGAAAATAAATACACATTATTACAAGGCTCAGATTCAGAGGCGATTTTTAAGTGGTTATCCTTTAATGTTAACAATGTCCTAAAAATTGGTATCAGTAGTGATGTGCACACAGTAGGTGGTCAATAAATGCTGATAAACAGAAGTGTTTATAGTTGACAGCAATCCACATTCATTCATTCCCTATGTTATAATAAGCACATTAAAGATAAAAATGAAAGAGCTTTCTTACAATATTCAATATGTTCATAAAGAGATGAAGTGTTTACATGGAAAATTTAATTCTCCTTATAGTCAGACCTGTATGCTTTTTAAAGTCAAAAGACAGTCTAAAAGTATGGTCTATCTATTCAGATGACAAGTATTAAATAATGCATATACTCTAAAAAAAGGACTGTTTTTAAAAATTAAAGTGAAACTTCGGTGCCAGACCTAAAATAACTAGACTTCTCCCTCAGTTTTAAATGTATTGTAACTACTCAGTGTATTCCATTTGGCCAAAATATCTATTTAAAAGCAATGGTGTCATGTAAGCCAGTGAGGGATGCTTTAGGGGAAATATATCCTGTTATCTTTCCACCAAAATCTCCCATCACTTGCATATGAATCAAATTTCTGGTCTTATGAGGTAAAATGGCCATTTCAAAGTGGAGTTCTATCGTAACAATGGGTACAATATGGGGTGCACTTAGCCTACCAGCGGAGAATGCTCCTTGCTGAGATACGAGCGAGGGGAATTTATATTCAAAAAACAAGTTTTTACAGTTGCATAAACTGAGGCACATTAAATAGCATTGCAAACATCAGGCGTTCAGATGGCATTTGGGGAGTAAACTCCACCATCAATCAACACCTTCTGATATTTAGGAATTTCAATGTTCTGAAGATACACCGGTGCTTAAAGCAGTTCATGTCAACCCATTAGGAAACGTGGGTAATATTTTATGTTCCGAGAAACAACCTGTTTTGATGGGTGGCTGCCTCATGGCGTTGAGCTCACGCACATGAAGAGACCAGAGGACAAGCGCGCTCTGTTGCGTGACAGGGCAGTGAGATCTGCTTTTAAATATACACTGAAGGGTCAGGCCCAAATCTTCGACAGTGCCTAGCAATGCTGTGCGCTTTCAGTAAAAGGCTACCACGGGCTTAAGCAGCAAGACTAGAGCACAGGCGAGCCATCGTGTCATCAAACGGGGCAGCTGCGTGACTGTTCTAAGGCTTAAGGTTCATTTCAGGGTCAGGAACTGGTGGGCCACCTGGATTCTATGGCCTTGAAAGTAGCACCCATGTACCTGGGAACCCCCACCATCAGGAAATTTAAGACTGCAAACTCAGAGAGGTGAAAAATCTTCCATTATAGGAATTTGGGGACCAAAAATCTGCCATCTGCTGGCAAGAGTTCAATTCTTATATGGAATTAAATAATGTTATTTGAAATTGAAAAGCCCAAATGGCCTCTCACTTGGTTATTAGCCCCAGAATTTGGGACCCAGTCATGTAGTCAGTTTTTAATACGATTTTTATCTGATGGCAAATGACAATACAAGCCCTTTTCCCTTTCTCAATGCCTCTCTCAACTTAAAGGAGAGGAAGTTTAAACGTTTTGTTCTAGCAAACTAAAACCCCAACGTTCCTGGGCAGAAGAGACCCTACAGCCGAAGGAAGTAATATCTCACGCGCGGGTGTCTCACGAACCGTCCATGTACAGCGCGAGGGCTCCCCGTCGCCATTGGCTCGCGCCAGGCACAGGCTACGGCAACGCCTGCCTTGATGAGGCGCCGGAACCTGGCCTTGCGCTCGAAGCGCCTTCGGGCGGAGAAATCGCACAGGTCGGCTCCACGCTGCAGCGGCGCGAGCCCGGCCGAAGGCAATCGAGCTGGTGTCCGGCCAAAGGACGACACCCCCCGCCCCCCCCCCCCCACCCCGGCCGCCCCTGCGCTTCAGGTGTTTCCCACGCACGCCGACGAAACGTCGCTTTCTGTTCCAGCCGCAGTCAGCAGTGTTCAGGGCCCAGAAAGCAGGAACTATTACAGACCCCCAAGGATGCTGTTCCATTTTTCTGAAGTACGCATGATATACACAGCAAACCAGGGAGGAAAGGAAAGGCTGCTGGGAACCTTAGAAACAGCGGGGCACACAACTCCCCGTTACCTATTGCTTAACGACTGAAGACACCAGGGGCCATACCTGAATTCACAAACGCGACACGTAGTCAGGGCAAGGCTTGCTATGTCTGTACTGCATGACATACACTGTTGACTGATGCCACCAGTATAACATCACGACCGCAAGGATGTGCCATATTTGGTGGCTTGATCCGAGGTAGTTCAGCTGGCCTGCAAGGGGAGGTGGAGAGCAAAGAATATCGATTGTAATGTTTGGACATTAAAAGGAAAATACATTTCCACCTCTAGCCTTGGAAATATGACTCAGCAGCAAAAAGACTTCGGCAGCCTCAGAGTACCTGGAGACTGACTGGAGAGTCATTCGGACCCAAAGTTTCTAAAACAAAGACCAGTTCATATCTGAGTCTGACTTTAAGGTGTTATTCATTAAGTATACTGGGGAACTTTAGAAATACTATTCCAAACGGCTTTTCAAAATCAAGACTTGGTTAATTTCAGGTATTTGACCTTTTGTCTCCCACAAATCAACTCATACGCCCGGGGAAGAAAAGACATTACATGACAGAAGCTAAGGAAATTAGTGCTACACATCACAGAGTGAGTTGGGTATGAAGCAGAAACTTGGTTGTATTTGGGTATCATTCCGCTTAAAGCACTTTTTTTTTTTTTCTTTGTATGGCTGCACCTGCAGCATATGGAATTTCCCTGCCTAGGGGTCAATTTGGAGCCACACCTGCAACCTACGCCACAGCTTGTGGTAAGGCCGAATCCTTAACCTACTGAGTGAGGCCAGGGATTGAACCCACATCCCCACAGAGACAACAGCGGGTCTTTAACCTGCTGAGCCCCAATGGGAATTCCAAAATTCTTTGTTGGTTTTCTCTGTAGTCTTTAAAAACTTAAAAAAAAATTTTTAAAGTTACTTTTTTGGCCACGCTCACGGCATGCATAAATTCCTAGGCCAGGGATGGACTCTGAGCCACAGCACTGACAACACTGGATCCTTAACCACCAGGCAATCAGGGAACTCCTGCACTTTTCATTTAAGCAGATGTATAAGAAAAAAGCTCAGATCTGAATCTTGTGCTATCAGACTACTGGAACAATTTACAAAATGTAATTAGTAATAGGCTAATTAATCAAGGCTGATTAGTTCATATACAATTTAGGAGAATTACTTAATTTCTCTTTGTGGTTAAAGTTTAAATTCCAAGGAGATTAAATAACTAACATGTGGAAAGCATCCTGAAAAATAACAAAGTAAATAAAATGTAGAGCTATGGAAACCTAAATGTAAATAACTTTTCCTCACTTATGGTGCTTCTCTGGTCACATAATAAAAACCTTCTCTGTCTTTTCTTACCAAGAAGAATAATCATACGGCGTGTAAGTTTTAAAGTTTAAGTCAACGGAATTCTTTCTGTGGAGGTTCTTAGCCTTTTTTTGGTGCCATGGAACCCTTTGACAGCCTAGTGAAGCTCACAGACTCATTTTTAAAAACATAAAATACTGAGTATTATAAAGAAAACTTATTAATTGTAACACGAGTATCACAGATCCATTGAGCTCTGTCCGTGGACATCCTGGAGATCCCTGAACCCATCAAATATCATGTTTATATATTTACTTATTTTATTTTTTAATTTTTTGCTTTTTAGGGCTGCACCCAAGGCATGCGGAAGTTCCCAGGCTAGGGGTTGAATCGGAGCTGTAGCTGCCAGCATACGCCACAGCCACAGCCACAGCAATGCCAGATCCAAGCTGCGTCTGCGACCTACACCACAGCTCATGGCAACGCCGGTTCCTTAACCCATTGATCGAGGCCAAGGATCGAAGCCACAACCTCATGGTTCCTAGTTGGATTCATTTTCGATGTGCCATGATGGGAACTCCTATATTTAAAACAATTTAATCTGGGCTGAAAGTAAATTCTTTAGGTTTTTTTGTTTGTTTTTGTTTTTTTAATGGCTGCACCTGCTGTATATGTAAGTTCCCGGGCTAGGGGTTGAATCCAAGCTGCAGCTGCAGCCTACACCACAGCCACAGCAATGCTGGATCCGAGCCACATCTGCGATCTATGCCATAGCTTGTGGCAATCCCGAATCCTTATCCCACTGAGTGAGGTCAGGGATCGAACCCACATCCTCATGGAGACCACGTTAGGTCTTTAATTTGCTAAGCCGCCCAGGAACTCCAAGGATGAACTGTGTTGGTTTCACCGTATTCATTCACCATCTCGCCACCACTACAGCATGTTTCTCTTTCGAGCCGGGCAGGAAATGAGGACTGGCCAGCCAAGGGTTCCAAGCCGAGCATCCAGGAACCCCTGTGACCCTCACTTTGCTCTGAGATGCCCTGGCACTTCTTACGGTCTCGCATCTCTGCTGCTCAAATGTACCTGTACCTCTACTCGGTCGGCCACACGGGGCATGTGCTTTTCGGCAAGTTCGTCTTGAGGAACGTCAAGTTACCAGCTTTTGACCTTGTATGGGTGTCTTATACTAGACAGCTGGGAGTTCTGATTTGAATATTTTAAGGCGTAAAAACACTACGGCCATAATCTCCACACAGAGTGCAGAGAACTTTCATTCTTGATTTTCCACATGTACTGATGATGAAGAAATTAAAAATAAAATATTAACAAAGTGATAAAAAATATACTTCCCTAGAACTGTTTTCTGAGGGAAGGCCTGGCCCTGCCCGGAGTCCGGGTGGTCTTCGACTCGGGCACATGCGCTGCTCGTGTTTCCAAATCCTGGCCTTTACACCCAGCTTCCTCTTTTTTCCGGCTTTTGAGGGCCATGCCCACAGCGCGGGGAGGCCCCCAGGCCAGGGGTCCCATCGGAGCCACAGCTGCCGGCCTCCGCCACAGCCACGGCATCGGGGGACACAAGCCGTGTCTGCGACCCGCACCGCAGCTCAGGGCAAGGCCGGAGCCCCGACCCAGCGAGGCCAGGGATGGAACCGCACCCTCCCGGCTGCCAGTCCCGTCCGCGGTGCCGCCACGGAAGCTGCTGACGCCCAGGTTCTTCGCCGTATATTCCAGTCTGACTTTTGACGCCGTGGTGAAACCCACGTGCACAGAGGAAAGCCTGCCTTCTGAGGTTCTCCAGTTCGAGGTGTCTCGGCCCTTCTTCTCTACCAACACTCGTGGCGAGGGGCACAGTCCTATCTAGGACTCGCTGTGGAGGAGATTCTTCTCCCGGGGGGAGGGAGGACAACCTGCCATCTGAACCGAAACTGCTCCCCTACTTGCAGCCCCCAGACCCAAAGACTGCTGCTCCATCTCTGACTCTTGACTCGAGCCAAAGCCCCCCTGGACTCGCATCACTGGGCCCCTCAGTGAGCCACAGACGCCATCTGCGAAGTGGGCTGAGGGCATCGCAGTAGCAACTGCTAAGCCCTCCCGAGTGCTCGCTGCTTGGGAGGAGCTGTGCTGCATGTTTCAGGTGCATGTTCCCATCTAACCTGCACAACCACCCGGGAGAGAAAAGTGTCATCTTCGTGTTTCAGAGGAGGAAGCCGAGCGGAGAAGGTTTCACTCGTGTAGCAAGTGAGGGGGATCTGAACCCATGCTGTCCGACCCTGGGGCCGAAGCTCCCACTCAAGCTAGTACACGGCGTGGGGAGCACTGGTGCCCTCCCCCAGGGTCCTCTTCCTCATCCCCCATCAGAAGATGGTTTTTCTCTGGGCCGAAGAAGCAGGGAGATGGGTCCTTTTCTTAAGCTTCAGGCGTGGGGATATCTTGGGGACACCACGAGCCTTAACTCATATTATTTTCTTCTTACCCCTGGGCACCAGGGAGCTGAAAGCCAGACTGATGGGCTTTATCTACTGCATAGAAACTTACAGGAGGTATACTGTGACGTAACCCTGAACCTGGCCCCTCTTCATCAGCCTCTGCTTCTCGTTTGTTTTACGGGTCTCTGCATACATAAACTCATTTGAAAGCATAAGCTGATACACAAAGAAGCAAATGGTAAGTGCTAACGAGGGCCCCACAAAAAAGGAGTGGCTGGGAGTCAGCAGACCCCCAGCTTTGTCAGGCATTCACGATGGTGAAATGGTGATAATTCTATCTACTGGCTCGACCCACAGTGTGACAGTGAAAGAAAGTCTGTGGAAGCCATTCGAAAGTTAGGGATCTAGAGAAGAGCTGAGGAGAGAAGCACCAGTCTATAACCAATGATACTGAGAAAATAATCCGCAGTTTTGACGCTCTGAAACACATACCTCCACCATACCGTCAGAATAAGGAACCCGGCCACGGCAGAAGCCATGCCTACCTGGAAAGTACCTTTCCGGAACCTTGGAGACGTAGAACAGGAACGCGAGGACAGCAATCACATACATCACGAGCACACGGGGCGCGAAGTCCTGAAAAGCAACACACGGCGTGTTTCACAGGTCTCCCTACGGCGACTGAATTTCGAATTTACTGCAAGTCTAATCCACAGACTTCTTTGATGTGCGGAATTAGAATTTACAGGTGGGGGTTACGTCTGTTAAATCCGAATTGGTTTTGCAGACCGCCTCCAGTAACAGAAAGCCTGCTCTCGGTCCTGAGGAAGCACCCACAGGAGGGAACCCAGAGACTGCCTTCAAGTCCAGGGAGCCACAGCACCCAGAGCTCCCACAGTGTGACATCCGCAGGGCACCCAGCCCCATCGACAGCACAGGCGCATCGGGGACGCGTGTGGGAATGGAGGGACCAGCTGAGCAGGTAAAGGGACTGAAAAGGGACTCGAGGCTGGAAAAGACCCAAGAGGCTTGGTCCAACCATGCAATCTGTCCCACCGCCCAGATACATGGCCTTCTCAACACTACGATACTCTCACCGCTCTCCTGGAAAGCTTTTCCCTGCTCTAAGGAGATCAGCCAGCTCGAACTTATACATACTCTTCCTAAATCTGGTTATAAACCTAACTTACCAAGAAGTCATTTAAGAAATAAAGACAAATTACTCCTCTTCTTTCTACAAATATTTGAGAATCAGCCCCTGCCCTAAATACTGTCTCCTCAGAGGAATCAACCTCCGATTTCTTACACATTCCACGATGCGACTCCAGCCGACCGCCCAGGTTCAGCTCTTTGGAGCTTTTCATCTTTGGTTAAGTGCCTCCCTCTCCAGCTCTTTAAAAGCAGAGCTTACTAGAGAATTTACCTAAAAGTATCCCTTTATTGCTACACTGAAATCATCTGTGACATCAGACTTGCATCTTAGGAATCACTGTCTTCCTAGGCCTTATTTCTATTTGAAGATTTCTGAACACAGAAATGTTCTTTCTTTCTTTTTTTCCCTCTGAATTTCTCTAAAATGAACTGGCTTAATGGGTCTGGTCCTCTTTCTTTGTTACGATAAAGCTTAAAAGGATATGTTTCCCTCTCCCCAAATTTCACTCACTTCTCTGTCAATAATTAGCTGTTCCTTTTCGGTTAGGATGAAGTCTGGAGGGGCAGTTCCCTGCTCTATTTTCTACTTATTTTCAGGGCATCAAAACACGATAAAAATCATGTTTTCACAGATACCGGAATCAGGGAACTTACTCAGCACTCCTCTCTCACCTTTCTCCCCATTTCCGACTGTTACAAAGGAAGCGTCACCTTGTCCTCAAATTGGCAGCATGGCCAGATCATAATCACTCCACTCACTAATCGCCTCCTCTCTCTCTTTTTTCTTTTTGCCATTTCTTGGGCCACTCCCGCAGCACATGGAGGTTCCCAGGCTAGGGGTCGAATCGGAGCTGTAGCTGCCAAGCCTACGCCTGAGCCACAGCAACGTGGGATCCGAGCCGCGTCTGCAACCTACACCACAGCTCAGGGCAACGCCGGATCGTTAACCCACTGAGCAAGGGCAGGGACCGAACCCGCAACCTCATGGTTCCTAGTTGGATTTGTTAACCACTGAGCCACGACGGGAACTCCAACCTCCTCTCTCTTTAGTTTGATATTCAGATGCTTCCGACCGTGAAGTTGTTGCCAACTTCATGCAAGTCTATACAAGCCTTCTACTAGTCCTGCTTCTTCCAAAAAATAATTATTTTGAATAAAACCTCCATTCAAATCCCCATTTTCCAACGTGGCCACTGCAACAAGTATGTGTGATTTCATTTCTCGGCATAATTGCTTATGTTAAAAATTCTCAAGTTTACTCTCTAGCACCCAGTGAAAGCATTTTTATATGAATCTCTAAGAACTTAAGTCTTACTTCTAATCTCCTTCTCAAGAATGCCGAGGAATTCTCACTGAGGGTCTTTCTGAGGTACTCCCACTATCCCCCCACGTTTTCTGACTGTAACAGTGCTTCTTTCCTTTTTCCAATACATTTTCCTTGCTGGGAGGAACACCTGCATGGCTCCAGCCACCCAGACAGTAACGGCTTTCAGGTGTCCATCACGGGCCTCAGGCTCTGAGCTAAGTCCGGACCCCATCTCCACCTCTGCATCCCAGGGGCACCTCAGACTCCACAGGTCCAGGAAGAACTCCTTCGCACGCTTCCTCCTCCACACACGCACACACAGAGGAAGCAGCTGCCCCCCTTGCTCCTTTGCGTTGTTATCCCCGGCCCCGCCCCGCCCTGGCTGACAAAGCTGGACGGTGGGCGGCGTCCTCCACAGTGAGGACTCGGCTGTTTACACGCTAAGGGTGGCAGCAAGAGAACTAAGAACGCATCACTTCACAGAACTACACCACAGCAGAAAAAGCGGTTAGAGTTCCGTCCCCGCAGAGGAGGTGTGTTTATTTGTAAGCATTGTTACACAGTCACAACTGTGCTCTCAGATGACAGAGACCTGCCCCCGCGGCCTGACTGTACTACTTTACCCAAAGGAGTAAAATCGAAAGGGCAACAAAACAAAACAAAACAAAACCCAACCATGACACATACTGAGCACATTGAACCCACCTGCACAATAGGAGCCCCGACGCCTCCATTGAGCCAAACCCAGTGAAGAGTAGGGATCACTCCGTATCCCGAAACAGAACAAAAGATGACAGAACGGAGCCTCTGCCACTGCTGGGTGAGGTAATTGGGGTGAATCTGCGCAAAGAACACCGCCAGGATCATAGCCAGCACTGTGATCAAGTACACCTGCCGCCAGTACTGGAATGCAAGGAAACCCAATTGCAATGGTTAATGACAGTAAGGGGAGTTCCCACCACGGCGCAGTGGCAACGAATTTGACTAGGAACCACGAGATTGTGGTGCGATCCCTGGCCTCGCGCAGGGGTTAAAGAGCCAGTGTTGCCATGAGCTGTGGTGCAGGTTGCAGACGAGGCTCCGAGCTAGCGAGGCTGTGGCTGTGGCTGTGGTTGTAGGCCGGCAGCCGTAGCTCTGATTAGACCCCTACTGCTGAGAGTGTGGCCCTAAAAAGCAAATAAAATAAAAATAAAATAAAATAAAATAAATAAAATAAAAACAGTAAGGGAAGGAAAAGAGTAATTTCTAATTTTGGCTTCTACATTACACATTCCAAATTCTATTTGGCATTTTCATTTCCAAACATGATCACCTTCCTTCCTTAAAACAAGGCATGTTGCATACAGCTGTTGGGTTTCTTAGGATGATAAACCAGATCCCCAAATGAGCTGGTAAAGAACACATGTGTTCATACAAAAGCCTCCCTGAGTATCTATCGCATGCCAGGGGCAATTTAAGTCCTGCGGAAACAAAGATGACTATGACGTGAGCTCTCTCAGCGGGTGGGCGCACAGCTATTACGGGGGCAGACACAAAAACAAACAGTTATCATCTAATGATAAGTACCGTCATCGAGTTATGAACAATGCTACAGAACCACAGAAGAGCAAGCAACTGGTATCTGGTGCAGCTAGAAAATGCTTCACAGAAGAAATGACATCTAAGCTGGGTCCTGAGGAACACAGAAGACTTTCTGGGAGGAGGGCGCCCTCAAGGAAAAGGATCAGCCCCTGGAGTAGGGGGGTCTGGGAAGTGAGGCTGAAAGGCAGACTAGGGATCGGGGAATGGAGAGCTCTTGAAGAAGCAGATGACATGGTTGTTTTCCAGACAGACTCATTAGAATGAAAACCCTGACATCAGTGTTTTAAAAAAGAAGAGGTGACAGGAAGCCAGCCAGAAGATTAAGAGAAAGAGTGATTCAGGGAGAAATTAGGAGCTTGTACTCTTGTTGAACAAGGAAGATAGATGTGAACAACGTATTCAGGAGACGCTTTGGAAATAAATTAAAGTCTTCATGCTTGACTAGATGTGTGAGAAGGCAGCCGAGGATGGCTCAGCTGTTACTTGTATGAAAGGCCACACAAGTGGCTTTTACTAAGGAGCAAATGAACAAAGATGATCCAGGGAGAGAGAGAGACAGAGAGAGAGGGAGAGGGAGGGAGAGGGAGGGGGGGGGGGAGAGAGAGACTGTGTGTGTGCGTGTGTGTAGGGGAGAGAATGGGGAAGCAAGGAAGAATGTTCTTTTAAAAATATATCAAGGGAGTTCCCGTCGTGGCTCAGTGGTTAACGAATCCGACTAGGAACCATGAGGTTGTGGGTTCGATCCCTGGCCTTGCTTGGTGGGTTGCGGACCTGGCGTTGCCGTGAGCTGTGATGTAGGTCACAGACGCAGCTCGGATCTGGTGTTGCTATGGCGTGTTGCAGGCTGGCAGCTGTAGGTCCAATTAGAGTTTTGTTTTAGGGCTGCACCTGCGGCATATGGAGGTTCCCAAGGTAGGGGGCCGCTGGCCTACGCCACAGCCACAGCAACACAGGATCTGAGCTGCATCTGTGACCTACACTACAGCTCACAGCAACACTGGATCCTTAACCCGCTGATCGAGACCAGGCATCAAACCTGCATCCTCATGGATACTAGTCAGATTCGTTTCCACTGAGCCACAGCAGGAACTCCAAAAATGTATCAAGTTTGAAGGACTTACAGAATATTTAAGTATCTCAATGAGTGGTTGAAAAGCTGGTCTTGAAGCTCAAAAGTTAGCATCACCTCGGACAGAGCTCTCAGCCTGGGCTCCAGGCACTTCTCTGGGACCACTATACTTCCTGAAATTTATATGTCAAAATAATCGGTCAGTTTGTGCCCCAACAACACACATTATCTGGGAAGGAGGGTCCACAGTTTTCAATCTCAGTCTCAAAGAAGCCTGTGTTCCTTAAAAGGTACAAAGCCACTACGGCTACGGAAGATTTGAAAATGATTAGGTACCTGAGGGAAGAAAATTTTTCCTTTAAATGATCATGGACTGTATTACCTCTAATAGTTTTCTTTTCTCTTTACCTCGGATTTCAGTTTTCCTGAGAAAAGATTTACAAAGTATCCCCCTACTCTCTGATACTCAGATACATTTGGGAAGAGGTAAACAAAAAACACATTTCAGGAAAATATAGAATAAGATAAGCAAAAACAATTTAATTTCATGACTACGCCTAAATTCCTATTTTTTTAAAAGATGTAGAGAGTTTTTTTGTTTTTTTTTTCTGTCTTTTGTCTTTTTAGGGCTGCACCCACAGCACATGGAGATTCCCAGGCTAGGGGTCTAATTGGAGTTGTAGCCGCTGGCCTACACCACAGCCACAGCAATGCCAGATCTGAGCCGCATCTGCGATCTACACCACAGCTCACGACAACGCCAGATCCTTAACCCACTGATTGAGGCCAGGGATCGAACCTGCAACCTCATGGTTCCTAATCGGATTCGTTTCTGCTGCACCAAGACAGGAACTCCAAAAGATGTAAAGAGTTTTCTGCAAAATGAATAAGTTGTGAAAGATGAACAGATATAAATGAATCAATTCACAAGTAAATTATGTATATATTTAACTTTATGCTTATCTTCCAAAGTAATCAGGCCTAAAAAGCAAATGGCTCATATATAAGTGGCTAAAATTAATAACGCTCTTACAGTCAAACCAAATCTATGATTTTTTGCTTTGCTCATTTTACACTCCAGCAGTGGGGACAGTTTTTTCTATTATTGTATAGCAACGAAGGTCCTACCTAAGAATTCCCAACAGTCAGGGCTGCACTGCCGCCAGTCCCCCCAAGGAGTGAAGGCTGGGGACAAATAAGGACCACCTGCTCCGCAGGATGGGCTCAGCAGGACAGGCTCCAGTGCTGGGGCGAGGGCTGCAAGTGACTGGTAGGTACACTGCTTCTGGGAGAGCAGCTCTGTCCTGGCTCTGAAGGGGAAGGAACTGGAAATACAGAAGGGGAAAGAAAGGGCATGGAGGGGAGCAGGAGAGGAAGAGAGTGAGGGGGGCGGGGACGCTGCGAATGTCGTGAGCCCACGGGAGGAGTCAGCTGGCCCTCTTGGCTGAGATAAGAAGTGAGGAGGTAGTTCAGCTGCTCAACATATTTAAACCAGCTGCTGGATAACCTGACCACAATGTTTCAAATGCTGATTTGCACCAGGCAAAAACCGACTTTTGTAACTTTAGGGTCAGAAAGCAGTGTGATCTAGAACTCAGAATATATATACACAATGGAATACTACTCAGCCATAAAAAAAAAACAAAACAAAATAATGCCATTTGCAGCAACATGGATGGAACTAGAGACTCTCATGCTGAGTGAAGTTAAGTCAGAAAGAGAAAGACAAATACCATATGATGTCACTTCTATCTGGAATCTAATATACGGCACAAGGGAACCTTTCCATAGAAAAGAAAATCATGGACTTGGAGAATAGACCTGCGGTTGCCAAGGGGGAAGGAGAGGGAGTGGGGTGGCTGGGAGCTTGGAGTTAACAGATATAAGCTATTGCCTTTGGAATGGATGAGCAATGAGATTCTGCTGTGTAGCACTGAGAACTATGTCTGGTCACTTATGATGGAGCCTGATAATGGGAGGAAAAAGAACATGTACATGTATGTGTGACTGGGTCACCATGCGGTACAGTAGAAAAAAAAAATTGTATGTGGGAAATAACTATTTAAAAAAACCCAGAACTCAGAATAGGCACGCGTTTGTTAAAGACACTCACCACCCACGTGGTGGCCTGTCTTAGGCCTGCTCCAAGGTAAGACTGAGGGAAGGAAGACATCCTTCTCGTCTAAGAATACGGGGCAACACACTCACAGAGAGAGGGGCCAAGGACGAGAAGGGAAAAGGGGACACAGTAGCCAGCTTCCTCACTTTAGCAAGTGCTAACTTCAACTTCAACTCTATAAACACAGCAATAAAAGACATGTAATGTGCATCTGAGGCATCACACAGCTATGCGGACTAGGCGGGAAACAGTAGCAATTTCACGTTTATGCTAAGTTCCAGAAAATGCCTCTCTCTCCGTATGTTCTTTTCCCATGGAAAATGAGTAAAGTGAGTAGGGACTGATAATAGACACTAGGGACCACAGGGCTCTCTCGAAAAGTGAGTTTATGCCTCCGCAGGCTTTTCTGTCTCTTCTCTAGGTTAACTAATTACACGCTTATTCATTAATTCAAGGGATCCTTGACAAGAAAAGCCAGGCCCTACACGAAAGGCAGAATATAAAATGTTTTAAGTTACTTACATTATTGCAATAAAATGCATAAAATACTCCAGAGACATAGCAGCCCAGTATTCCAACAGAAATTCCTGCATAATCTAGTGCCATCCATCTTCGACAGGTTTTCTCTGATCGATGGCAGGAAAAAAGATGATAGCCCACAGAGCAAAGCATACAGACCTATGGAAAAGAAAACAAATCTTAGCGAAGTGAAACAACAAAAAACCTGACGCAGCTAGCGCATGACCTTTGAGGGAGCGGTCAGAGCAAAAGCCCAGGCTTCTCAGCCAAACAGGCCTGGACTTGGGCCCCAGCTCCGGGCCTGACCCTAAGCCATTTCCTTGAGCCTGCTTCCTCAGGGCTCAAATGGGCACAACAGTCATAAAGAGCGAAACCTAAAATGCCAGCCGTCTTATCATGTGAAAAATCTAAATGAATAGCTGAGTAGAAGGAAATCTACTGAAGTTTATTCTGATCCACAAATAAGTTTCCTTTTTAAAACTAATTATGGAAGTAACACATATCCTTAAAAATAAATCAAATAAGGACTTGTATGTGTTAAAAAAAAAAGCCCCTCTCAATCTATTCCCTAGTGGCAGCCACTGATAACATTTTTAACGTCACTCTAGACAGTTTCAATGAACATGTCAAACACCTGTGATGCAGAAGTCTATACACACAAACCCACAGGAACGCAGGATACATACCTTTTTAGACTAATCAAATGAAAACTTATCGTCTGTCCTGATATTTACTTTTTTTTCATTTAAGACTTTTCAGGTCTGTATGAGAGTTCATCGTAGAGAGTTTACTGTTAAGTTAAACATGGCTTTGCTGCATTCAAGGAAAAATAATTATGACTTAGGCTGACTTTTTATGTTGCTACATTGAGAATCAGACTCATCTGATTAAATCAGCTGTTCTGAAGACTGATAAGGTTTCTACAGCTGAGCTCCCTCCAGCCACTGAACACCCGCTGTGTGTCACGCACTGGGTGTACAAAGAGGAACCTTCTACTCTCAAAGAGATGTTTCTGAAACAAGTAAACAAATGGTGATGCAGGAAGAATCAGAGGAAAAGTCAGTGCAGAGCCCCGTTAGAAAACAAGGGAGGGAGGGTCCCAGATCCCCGAGTGCATTTGTGCGCCCGAGGGGTGGGAAGAGCAGGAGGAGGAGAGCTTCTTACCTCAGAGAAGGGCTGCCACCTGCGCGGGACCCTAAGTGGGCGTGGCATTCATCGAGGACATAAATAAAGGCCCACGGGCTCACTGGAGAGCCCACAGGAGAAGCAGCATGCTGAGCAGCACAGGACCGTTAAGAAACGTCCCGCGGCTCTCCGGAGGGTGTGGTGATGATGGGGCCCGCACATGGAGGAGCGTGACTTTAACGGTATGGGCTGTGTGTGATGCTGCTACCCAAGATCCTAAGTGCACCCTTAGAGAAAGGCTGCGATGAGAGGTCACAGCAACAGCCTTGGGAAGCAACGACTAGAGCCTATACAAAGCCAGGGACAGTGCGGGGGTGGGGGAATGGACAGATGAAGTTCTCTAGCTATTCCATAGTCCGGCCAGTAAACAGCCCTGTCAGTCCCCAAGGCCTCGGCGTCAAGACTCAAAACACGGTTTCTAGCCACGATCTGATCTCGTTTCTCCAGCCGCCACCTATTTATTGGTTGGTTATTTATTGGTTGGTTACTAAGCTACAAGTCAGAGTTTACTGACCCCATTAAATCTAACTCGAAGCAGCAGGAGTTTTTTATTTTGTTTTTTTCCTCGGATTATCCTTGAGATAAAACAAAGTAAAACCAGAGAACATCCAGATGCATATTTTCACTGACAGGGAAAGATTCCCATCGTCACTGTGCTGAGTGACACGAAACAGCAAGCAGAGCTGCCCCGAAGCTGCAGAAGAGGGAGACAGGCAGGCGGGTGTGATGGAGTTGTGTCTGCACAAACTTCGGGAGGAACCACGACCCAAATGTCAAATGGGGACGTGGAATTTCCACTGACGTTCACTTTCTTCCAAACGCTTTTTTGTTTGCTTGAATTTCTACCATCTGACAGTAAGAATAAGAAACAATAATAAAGCTGATTTCATTGAGAAGGAAAATAAAAGAGGAAAGAGTAAAACTACAGAATCAAGAGGAAAGTAAAATACACAGGTGATCCCATCGTGGCTCAGCGGTTAATGACTCTGACTAGGAACCATGAGGATGCGAGTCTGACCCCTGGCCTCACTCCGTGGGTTAAGGGTCCAGGGTTGCCGTGAGCTGTGGCGTAGGTCGCAGACACTGCTTAGATCTGGCGTTGCTGTGGCTGTGGGGTAGGCTGGCAGCTGTAGCTCCAATTAGACCCCTAGCCTGGGAACCTCCATATGCCACGGGTGCGGCCCTAGAAGAGACAAAAAAGAAAGAAAGAAAGTAAAATATAAAATATGCAGTGTTTCTGGAGAACATCCGAGTTTCAGCAAAGTTAACTTGTGTTGTTTTGTGTGAAAAGGGATGTGTTGTTAGGGTTGCTGTAAAAACTGGCTGAGAAGTATCTGACATACTGAATACACTCCGTTTCCTGGGCAGTTCCCTGCTGTGGATTAGAACTCGGTCGAGACAGACAGATGACCGCAGCACGACCGCTACCAGGGGGCGCTGGCCAGGATAACCAACCTGGGGATCCCGTTGCTCCTCTCTCTCCAGCCTCAGCTTTCTCCATTTTTAAATGATTTCATCGTCTCAGTTTTGCAATTCACCCTCTTCTTAAACCATTATGAAAATTAGAGGGGGTTCCCTGAAGGGATAGCAGCTGTGGGTGGGTGGATAAAGGGCAGGCCTTGTGGGAAAGGCGAGCACATGGGATCCTTGAGGGAGACAGGATCTACCTAACTGACAGCAGAAGGCGAACCAGTTGTTTTTACCGAGGATTAGAAACAGCACTGCAGTCTCTAAGATGCATCTCCACACTTAACGAGGAAGAAGTTATTTTCATGGTAAAACTGGAGAGGGATTCTAAGAGATCTCTAGGCTCCAATCAGGACAAAAATTAAACCTGAGAAAGAGTATACTTTAAAAATTACTTAAAAAATAATTTGCAAAGAATAACACAAAAAACACAAGTATTCGTTCCTGAAAAGAAATTTAAATATTACTCTAGAGACTAAGTTGGAAGAAAAGGAGAGTGGAGATGCTCCTCATGTGTCTCCTGATCATTTAAGTCCCGAGTTTTGAGACCAGCGATGAAGGTGAAACACAATGAAAGAAACACCGCAGCCGACTTACACCTCCCCTCGCAAGGAGAGCGGCACGAGGTCATTTTTTTTCTTTCCGTTTTTGTGTTTTTCGGTCCTCTATGCATTTTTTTTTTTAATTTAAAAAATGTCAACCAGATTTTGGTCTGCATTATTTTTCTTCTCTAGAATTACCTGTTTGAAAAAGTATTAAACGAAACACCCCCCACCCCACCCCCCGCTTCTTTTTTAGGGCTACAAGTGCCAGTGCGGCATACAGAGGTTCCCTGGCTAGGGGACCAATGGGAGCTGTAGCTGCCGGCCTACACCACAGCCACAGCAACTCAGGATCTAAGCTGCATCTGCGACCCACACCAAAGCTCACAGCAACGCTGGATCTTAACCCACTGAGTGAGGCCAGAGATCGAACCTGCATCTTCATGGACACTGGCTGGATTTATTCCTACTGAATAAGCCATGATGGGAACTCCTAAAGGCACTTCTACAGATCCCTGAAAAAAAATGACAGAGCTGAGGAACTATCGAAATACAACAGGTAGTAGAGAGGAGGAGAAAGTGAAAGTATGTGAAACTAGATGAGTGGAAAAGGGACCAAAGGAAATTAACATTGAGGTGAGAGAAAAGACCAAAACCCACAAAACATTAAAACTAAGAGGATATGGGAACAAACACAGAAGTCACAGACATACAAACAGGAAAAGAGACACCTGCTCAAACAAGTTTTAAGCAGATAATAATTTCTGCTTCAGTCAGCAAATAAAGTACAACCAGCGATTCCTATCCTTGTATTAATCTTAGAGCAGAGTTGTCTGAAAAAAAGAAAAAGAAAGAAATTTTCTCCATCTTGAAAACTTATTGGATTTCAAATAGGTTCTCATAATATCCAATTACACTCTCATAAAAGCAGACTTGGTGCTTCTGTTGGAGACGTTGACAAGCTAACCTACATGCTATTTGGGGCTCTTGAAAACAAGCAGTGGGTGTGCAGTAAGGTCCCTGCCCGAGCTTGCGGACTAAAGCTCTCCTCACCCATAAAAGTGTTTGCGAAATGACTTACCTGGAAGCAGAAAAGACAAATAGAACAAATTACAAAATCTTCTCTGGAAGCACTTGCCGACGGTAACACAGACGTCATGTCATAGATTCCCAGTGTGAAGAAGAGAAAGAAACCCAGCAAATGGCTCCAGATGTTAACCGTCTCATTAGATAAAATAAACAAACTGGAAAAAACAAACAAACAAACAAACCCAGCAGCTCAGATTCTCTGCTCGCTTGCTGTCAACATTTAAAAGGTCAGGGACAACTGGGGGTTATCCAACACTTGCCACTTTAGGCCCTTAACCCCATCTGTGTCATTCTAAATTTGATAGACCATTTAGCTTAATTTTTCAGCTTTTTTCCACATCTCCATCAATCCTGGGATTTTACAGTTTTTTCTTGTTCACCTCTACCACATTTACCATTTCCTTCCTCCATCGGAGTTATTTATATATAAATTCTATCTCATCCTCCAGCTCATCAACTCCCTGAAGGCTGGCACCATCCATCTTTATGACACCACTGTTCTAAGCACAGTGTCTGGTTCAGATGAGATGCTAAATGTCTACAAAAATGAACGTGCAGATTAAAACTGGGTGCCAGTCAGTCTGACACACGCTGACGTTCAGTCATAGGTATCAGAAAACCTGCTAGATGTAAGGTTAGGCACGAACGTGAAAGACCTTTTTAGTAGTCATTACACGCAAAGTTAAACGCACTTGAGAGAAGCAGGATACACACAAATTGGTCTACTGGAAATGCCCTTTAAGATAGGCATGCTGCAACAACTTTGTTTTGAAACCAAACTAGTTTCCAGGTGGCATGAATTTATTCTTTTAGGAACAATAGGAGGTTACTTTTTTTTTTTTTGTCTTTTTAGGGCTGCACCCGAGGCATATGGAGGTTCCCAGTCCAGGGGTCGAATCGGACCTGTAGCAACACCAAATCCTTAACCCACTGAGGGAGGCCAGGGATCGAACCTGAGTCCTCATGGATACCAGTTGGGTTCGTTAACCACTGAGCCACGACGGGAACTCCAGGAGGTTACTTTCAATAGCAGTACTAATTGCCCTCTTTCAGTATGCCCTAACTAGTTTGAGTTTAGGTAGTCTTGGTGGTGCAGGCCAGGGCAGAGTGTTCCACACTGGCCGGGAATCAGGAGGTGCCCTGTCCCTTCACTCCCCTGCTGGGCAACAATTGGCTCTGCAATCATAAGCAAGTCACTTAACCTCTCTGGCTTCAATTTCTCCATCTCGAAAACAAGAGCCCTGGATGAGATACTGCTGCAAGTCCCTTCCAGCTCCTTCCTTGAGTCTGTGTGATGTTTCTCCAGCTGTGGCTAGGACTCATCGGATTATTGAAAGGTGACATCATGACTCAAGATTAAAATTTGCTTGCATTTCTCTAGAAAATCTAATCTTTTGTTTCAACTAAAATCTATGACCTTCGCTGCTTTAGAATCTTTATTAGTAAGTACCAACACATAACTCGAATAGTGAATCTGCATCAGTCGCCAGCTGCCCATGTCATAACCACAGCAGGGTCTCACACAGATGCTCATCACGGATAGAGTGGACCTCGTATTGTGAATTTCAGGCTTTATCCTGTTAAGTCTCAAGTATAAAAACTACTCCTACTGGGGGGGGAGACACAGAAATGGGAGGAAACACGTCCAACGTCAGCACTATGACAGCGATTATCACACTGCCTGCTGCCTCTGAACTTTTCGTTTTGGGAAAACCAGTGTAACCTGATTGAGCAGAGAGCCACAGTCTTGGCATGTTCCTTCCAACTAACAGAGTACTGGCAGAGCAACTGTGACATACAAAACCTCTCCTATATCCCAAATCTGTCCTGTCTTTCTTGACAGCCAAGAGAGGGGAACAGCTGAACCTGGAAAAGACCATGCCGGCGGGAAGGGCACTTGGAAGAGTATCTCCACAGAAGATCTGATCTACTCTCATTCAGTGAGAGGTGAGACCTGTACTCTGCTCGGCGTCAAAATCAACAACCAACTTCACCTTCAAATTCAACCATAATAAGTCATCATTTATTGAGTACTTATTATGTGCCAGGCTCTGTGTAACATTTGACATACCTAATCCCATTTGGTCCTTAGTACTTTCTGAAGCAGATACTGTAATTACCCCTTAATTTACCAGTGGGAAAATAAAGCTGGGAGAGGTAAACTTTGTCCATGGTCTCATAGCTGTTAAGTGGCAGATCTGCATACCCAAGTCTTTTTTACTCAACAGCTGAAGATCTAAAGCACTGTATTTCACTCTTTGATCCCTGAGGTTTGGACCCTGGTATCAGAATGCAGAGGACCACCACTAGGTGGGTATAAAACCCCTGAAGGCAATTCACTGCCTGCTCTATCTCTGTGGAACTCCACGCCCACAACGGAGCCCAGCTCTGCCTTCCCCTGTTAGTAACTTACACAAAGGAGGCAATGGGGAGTTAAGCAGTCCCTAGGATTCAAACTGTGAAGCCCCTGGGCCATCCATTGAAGACTCTTAGGGATGGACAGTGATGGCACCGAGTGACTGTGAGTCCCAAAAGCACTTTCAAAGCAGGCAGGGCGAAAGAACCAGGGCAAGACCATGCTGAAAAGACCAAGAAGCAGACCTGTGGTTACTGCTCGAGCAATTCAACAGTCCACATTCCAGCAGTGGGTTTTGTCACTCCAGGGACCTAGAGCTAACCAACATCTGTATCTTAACTCTCTTCAAGTGGGGTCCTGCAATTAATTTCTGTAAGTTCTAACAGGAAGCTAGTCTAAGAACTAGAACACTAGATTTTTCGGTTTTGTTTTTTTAAACCCAGGCTTTGAAGGGACTCAGTTTTAAGTTTAGATGAAAAAATTCCTTTCTTAAAGTCGCTTCTTACACTCTAATGGAGGGTGGTGGCTGTTACAGGCTCTCTTTGCTATAACAGCCTTTCCCACACAGCGTTTTTCACAACGGTTATTATGTAATAGTGTAATTAGCACCCAGGCTAGACCTCGACAGCTCCATAAGAACAAGAGTTATGCCTGCTGTTCTTTCCAGGACCTAGTAGGGTGCCTGGTACCTAGCAGGGGCTCCAGAGTATCCGCTAAATGAATGAATGAATGTGTGTGTCTATATATATATATATATATATATATATATATATATCCTTGATTTTATATATATATATATTGTGTAATACATATAATATATGTATATGCCATGTGAACTTACTCCTATTATACAGGCATTTATCTGGCCCCAAACGTCCGAATTTCCACAGGGCTGCCTTAAAAATAAACAAAGCTTAGGTATACACAGGGGCAAGTATGGCTCAGCCATCGTCAGTGGGGTGGATTCCAACATGTATCCCGATAAGCACTGAATGGAATAAAGGATGTAAAATCTCTCCATCAACAGCCAAGTGCCACGGGAGAGTTAGTGATTATGACCACTGTTGCTGTCAGTCTTCGTCCCACGGATCAAGCACCCCAGCGGGGAGAAGGAAGGATACCAAGACAGGAGAGGTGGCAGAAGGGATGAAAAGGATGGGGCAGCTAGGAAATGACGGGCATAGAGAAAAGGGGGGAAAACAGCAGGCGGACCAGACAAAAAGGATGTGCAAGAGGAGGGGCCGCCGGCGCGCCCCCCAGGCGCGCCCAGCGGAGGCGGCCAGACCTTACCTTTTGATACACAGCCTGGAGGGCAGGTAGGCCCGGTAGCCGTCGGTGATGTACGGGTTGTCCTTGAGGGACACGGGGATCTGCTCGTAGGTGTAGAGGCGGATGCCGCGGGGAACCAGGACGGGCCAGTACTGGTAGCTGCCCAACTCGATGTAATGCGCACTCTTCAGCAGCTTCTGATGCATCCTTCCCGGCCGCCGCCGCTCCCCAGCCGGGAAGCTCGCCCAGGCCCCGCCTCCCCGGGGAGGGGGCTTCGCCGCAGCAGCCCCCGCCCCGGAGCTGGCGGACGCCGCGCGAGGTCCTACGGCCCCGCAGCTGCCCGGGCCCGGTACCGCGCACAGAGCGGCCACCGGCGTCAGCGCCCCCGCGGCCCCGCGACGTCGCCACCCTCTCTGACGTAAGCACGCTGCCTGGGCCCCGCCCATCGGCCCTGCCTGGGCCGGCGCCACCGGGGGGCGGGGCCTGGGCCGGGGCGGGCGCGCAGGTGCCGTGGGGGCCGCGGGGCTGGGCCGGGGCCTCCGCCGCTGCTGGAGTTCGAAGGCGAGGCGGCCCAGTCCTCCTCGTCGGTGAGAAGAGCGCAGAACTGTACGGCGAATACAAGCGGTTTTTTTTCTTATCCTGTTTTTAATTAGAAGCAATATGTGTTACATTTTGAAAAACCAAGGGGAAAAGAGTAACTGGGAGAAGAATAAGAACTAGACCTAGCTCCACACCGGTTCTTTGTGCTTGGAATGTCACACATTTCTTAACCTGCGACGTTATCTCGGCCAAGGTCAGTCCTTTGAAGTAGGTGGAAATAGAGGAAACCTGATGCACAGAGAACATGTACCAAAATCGGGAATATGCTGAGCCGTAGAGAATCCCCAACGCTTTCGAAGTATTCAAAGCCCCAAAGCTCTTCAGAGTATTTTCTCTGACCACAGTAGACTTAAACTAGAGATAAACAAGAAAACTGAAACTCCCCAGATGTCTGGAATTGAAACAAAGCACTTCCAAGTATTTTAGTGGGTTGATGGAGAGAGCGCAAGGAAATGGAACTCAATGCCAAAGATAGAAGATATAAAAACTTGGGGGCGTGCAGCTAATACGGTGCTTAAAGGAAATGTTATAGCTTTGTTTATGGCTACGAATGATGATGCCAATTCTTTTTTTTTTTTTTTTTTTTGCTTTTTAGGGCCGCACCCTCGCCTTTTGGAGGTTCCCAGGGTAAGGATCCAATTGGAGCTACAGCTGCCCGCCTGCACCACAGCCACAGCAACATTAGATCTGAGCCGTGTCTGTGACCTACACCACAGCTCAGGGCAACGCCAGAACCTCAACCCACTGACAGAGGCCGGGGACGGAACACACAACCTCTTGGTTCCCAGTTGCCTTCGTTTTTTTTGCTCCACCACAAGGGGAACTTCGCCAAAGCTTTTTCCTAATGGCAAAAGGGCAGAACGTTAGTTTTGCATCCATGTATGCGGGCCCCTTAGTGCATCGTTTGGCAACAGTGCGCGATAACAATCATCGACTGTTATTTATTTACTGTTGTTGTGTCGGTGATACTAGTTGGTGTCTGAGAGGCAGTATAGGCTGTGATTAACTTCTGAGCATTGAAGCCTCACTACCTGGGTTTGAATTCAGCCACTTATGAGCTGTGTGTCTTGTACAAGTACTAAAGCTCTCTGTGTCTCGGTTTTCTCACTGGTGGAATAGGGCTAATAAGGAGTAGTTTGTGTTAATCAGTAAATCCATGTAACACTGTTAGAAAACCGCCAGGCATATTGTTAGCTCCGACAAATGTTCTCTTTTATTAGAGTTCAAGGTAAGATATGTTGATAGTTAAAACGAGACCAATGGAGCTCTATCCTAAGTAGACTTAAATGTCGTGTCATGGCCTTGAGACTTTTCTTTAAGCCGTGGCGCTCTAATTTGAGGGCTTACTGTGTGGCCAGGACATTCGCTCTGCTGAAGGCCAGTGTGCACAGGCACTCTCCTCACTGTGGAGGAAGATCGTGCCCGAGAATGCCTGCCACTCCCACCGAGTCCTTCTGGGAGGCTTCTTATACATGTTTTCTTGTTGGTACCATGTGGCACTGGTACCCCTGAGGCGGGTAAGTGGCTCGTGGGATGTCCTGACACAAATGTCCACGCAAGAACAGTGGTAATTAGCTCGACCAGTTGGTTTCTTTCTTGGGAATTTGGAGAGGAACGGAGGGAGCCTGGTATTTGAAATAGAAAGAGGCCCAGAGGTCCTCAGGGACAGAGAAGGAGGACTGGCGGCTGCGCCCTGGGAGGCGGGACCCTAGAGCAGCATCCACAAGTGGCGGCTGCTTGGCTTATCAGCAGTGTGCCCTTGAAACCTGTTGCAAGATGACTTCTGGGCTGAATTCAATAATTTATAACCCGTGTCTGTTCTCGCTCATTCATTTATGTGGCTTAATTTTTAAATTAAGCACTCTTAAGTCTAAGCACATAAATCTCCCCAATTTTGAAATGAATGGACAAATATGAAAAGATAGATATAGCAACAATCCAAGTCTGAATCCTGGGGAGAAAACGAGGTCTGTGAGTTAAAAATTGGAAAGAGCTCCTGGGTTAGACCATAATGGAAAAGAAAAGAATTTTTTTTTTAAAGAATGAATATATATATGTATATATACGTATACATATGTGTGTGTATGCGTGTGCAACTGAGTCACTTTGCTGTGCAGCAGGAATTGGCGCACTGTGTACTGACTATACTGTAATAACAACATGTTTTTAAATGGAAAGAAGTCCTCTGCTTAGGTCTGTAAGTCAATGGAAGCACGAGCATTACCGCTTTAGGGCGCTTCTTACAGATGCTACGCAGAGGGGAGAGGGCCCAGCTCCCCACAGAAAGTCATGGGATTTGGGCACTTTGAGGGCTCTTAGGTGTTTAGTCTTGGTGCTTGACCGCAGAGGTCAGTGGCATATCTGGTAGAGGAATAACACCTGGTGAGGGATCCACAGCTGCTTCCAGCAGAAACCTTGGTGCTGGTGAAATGGCAGGATGGGGAACTGAACTGCCCAGTGGGGGTTCCTGAGAAAAAGGGCAGCATCTCATCTAAGCACCTGTGGGACACATCTTGGGTTTGTTTGACTGGAGGTTGAGGGGCGGGAAATTCTCAAGGAGGTGGAAGTCCTACATTTCACGTGGGCCCATGAGCCAGGAAACCTTGAATTTGTACTGTTGCCATGAGTTAGTCTGTTTCCCCCAGACATTTGAAGCTTGGGGAACTCAGATTGTGCCTTGTTTCATAGGATGACTTCCAGTGATCTGGGATATGGCGAGACAAGAGGGCTCCAGGGAGCATTTAGGGTGAGTGAGATATTTTTTCCCTCCCTTCCGTCCTTCCTTCTTGTATCCTTTTTTTAATGTGCTTTTTAAAATAACTCTAAAATAATGTTGAAGTGAGACTTGCAGGTATTGGAATGGACACGACATGGACGTTTACATGTATCGAGCTCCAGCTGTGTCCCCGAAAACAGAAATGAGTGAGTCATCCTGCAGGTGGTCATCTTTGTGCATCTTCACAGCGAGGTGACATTTGGACCACTCCCCGCTCATCCCCATTAAACTCTCTCTTCTGGACTTTTGGAACAACCCCCAATTGGGTTTTTTCCCTACCTTTCTGACCTGTCCATCCCAGGGGCCTTTGGTAGCTGCTGTTTCTCTCCCTGACAATTAAACCAGGCTTCTTTCTTCAGGTTTTTAAAAAACATATTCCATTTTTACTCTATATGTTTTCATGGCTTCAGCTACTGTCTTTAAGCTGATGACTCACAGATCTGCAGTTTCAGGCCAGATCTCCTCTCTCTGCATCTGGATTCATATACAGAGCTGGACATAGACATCTGGAATATTAAAAATGAACTGATGGAGCTCCCCTGTGGTGCAGTGGGTTAAGAACCTGATTGTAGCCGCTTGGGTTGCTGCGGAGGAAGCTTCAATCCCCGGCACGGGGCAGTGGGTTAGAGGATTGGGCTTGCTGCAGCTCAGGTTCAATCCCTGGCCCAGGAGTTTCCATATGTCATGGGATGGCCATTTAAAAAAAAAAGAACTCACAATTTTTCCTCCTCAATCAGTTTTTGTCACTAACTCCTTGGTCCCTCAGTCCCCTGAGCCTTGGTGTTACCGCCCCCTTTCGGCTGTTTCCTCAGTGCCCTCCCTTCCTTCTTCCCCACGGCCACAGCCCGGTCCTTGCGGTGATTACAACTCTCCCGCCTACTTAGGCTGATCTGAAGAAACAACGAACAACAGACAAGTCATCAGTTTTGTTTGTTTGTTTGTTTTTTGTCTTTTTGCCATTTCTTGGGCTGCTCCCGCAGCATATGGAGGTTCCCAGGCTAGGGGTCGAATTGGAGCTGTTGCTGCTGGCCTACACCACAGCCACAGCAACACCAGATCCGAGCCGAGTCTGTGACCTACACCACAGCTCACAGCACCGCTGGATCCTGAACCCACTGAGCGAGGCCAGGGATCAGACCAGCAACCTCACGGTTCCTGGTCGGATTCGTTTCTGCTGTGCCACGGTGGGAATTCCTTGATATATTTTTTAAGTCCTTTTTTTAAATGTGCAGATTCTCCTCTGTCGCTTTCTTGCATTTTGACTGTGAAAAAACTCAGTGTTTCTCGCAGTTCTGGACGCTGCTGACACGTCACTGTGTCCCTCTGTCCTCTGTTTTTCCAGCATTGGCAGCAGGATCCAGGGGCTTGATCAGACCCCCATGTGACCCCTTTGGCTCAAGGGGAGACCATCTGTCGTCAGGTGTTCTTTCATCTGGAGGCAATAACATCTGCTTTTGTCTTCTTGCTGTCACCAGCCATTGGTGTTTGAAGTCTAAGTCATGGTACTTGCAAAATAGTGTTAATGAGATTCTATCATTTTGTTTCTATATGTTAATTGGAATAATTTTAATAAGAAGATACTCCCCATATACTATTTGATTACCCAGTGGTGCAGTTCACATGGGAAAAGCAAGATAAATGCTTGATGCATTCGTTTCATTTGCCGCGTTTTAAAGTAGCAGGTTCCTCTCCAACCACAGAGGTCCCTTACCTCTTCCTGAGGTCACCAATTCAATTTTAAAAATGACTTTGAACTTCTGAACTTAAAGATATTTGATAATTTTCAATTCATTCCAGGTTTTTGTTTTTGTTTTTTCCCATTGGTGCTCACATTATTCCATCTTTGGTAAGAGGGAGCCTCTTCAAACTGGCTTCTGAGTTCTTAGGACCTCAGTAATCTTGAGTAACTTCTTTCGGTCTGGTGTGCCAAGGTGTTCCTGGCTCCTCCTGTGCATTTACTGCTTTAGATTTGTAGTCATTCATTCTCCCAAGAGCCTTTACAAAGTGGCATGAACCGTAGATAAGCCCAAGTCCTAACGCGCTGTACCCCTTGCCTGCTAAAGGGTGTTGCTCCCGCATCAGTTCTGCAAGGACTGAGTCCTCAGCCACTGCAGTCCCCGGCCTCTGACACACCCCGGAAGGAGCTCAGAGTGGAGGTCAGGACTGAGGCACTCTGGGCTTCGGAAAAACAGGCAGCACAGGCCTTGACTAGTTAGGTATTTTCAGGCGAACGTCTCTGACCCTGATTTCCTGCACTTTGCCATCTTTAGAAAAGCACTAAAATCATTAACGAAGATACCTATCTGTGTCTCATGAAAACAGTAACCTCCTACGGAGATGTGTGTCTGATTTGCACACCCTTCTCCAAATCACGTACTTGAGGAGCTCCTCCCGATTGGGAGCAGTTCCTCAGGCGATCTGAGAGTCTGTCTCCTGCGCTGCAGTCCTCGGTAAGTCCCCAGGAAGACCGAAACTCTCCGCTCTCCTGTCGTGCCCTTCGTCTCAGTCAGCACCTCGAATGTGACTTTTATGAGGGTGGGGTCTTTGCGTATGTGATTAAGATCTCCAGATCATCCTGGATGTAGGGCGGGCCCTGAATAGAATGACGGGTGTCCTTGGAAGGGAAAGGAGAGGAAGGTTTGAGACACAGGCACAGAGGGAGCCACGCGAAGGCAGAGGCAGAGATGGGAGTTAGACCACCATGAGGCACAGAACCCCCGCCCGTGGTGCCACCAAAGGCTGGAAAAGGCAAGGGAGCCTTTGACCTGAGAGTGGCCTACCCTACAAACGTGGGACTTGGGACCTTCAGAACTCTGAAAGAATACATTTCTGCTGTTTTAAGACATCAAGCTTGTGACAGACCTAAGCAATTAATACAGCTTTTGGTATTGGAAGGAGGGGTGCTGTTGCAACAAGAGCCAAAAATATAGAAGTGGCTTTGGAATTGGGTAGTTGATAGAGGCTGGAAGAATTTTGAGGTGTGTGGTAAAAAGAAGCTTAGATTTCCTTGAAAAGATGGTTGGTAAAAACGTGGATCTTAAAGGCAATGCCGATGAGTCTCAGGAGGAGGTGAGGAGGCCAGAGAGAAAGCTTGGATCATCTCAGAGACGGTACGTTACCATGAACACAAGGTTGCTGGAAGTAGGAACGGGAACAGCTCTTCCGCTGAGGTCTGGGCAGGAAATGAACAAGATACGAGACATGAAGGAAAGGCAACCCTTATTACAAAGTGGCAGAGACATGAAGGAAAGGCAACCGTTGTTACAAAGTGGCAGGAAATTCAGCTCCATCGAGTTCTTTCATTGGGTGAAAGCAGAACTTACAAGTTCTCTCTTTCGTGGTCACTGCTCTTGTCTGTCCCATACATGTCCATGCTCTTAAGGGTTCTGCTTTTGATGCATTTTTTCTTAGCCCTTTATGTACCATGATTAGCTTGTAACTGTCTTGATGTCTATCGTTTAATTTCTACATATATGCTACTGGTTTCCAAATTTCCATCCTAAGTTATACACCTAAATATTCAGTTTATTTTTACATATTTCCACCTGGATGTGTCTTGTGATCTTCAGACTCAGCAACATATCAAACCAAGTTCAAACTTTTTTCCTCCAATTTTAATTTTACCCATTTTTATGGGTAGCGCCACCATCCATCTAGAAATTCGAGTCATTTGAGGTAAGAAGTGGAGAGTAAATACAACTTATTTGTTAACCCTGATGGATAAGTAGTGGCTCCTGGGAGAGCTGATTTGAGTTGTAAAGAGTATAATTATTAATTAGGGATGTCTGCTCTGAGCTGGGGAGCAGCATCCTAGCTCTACTCATTTGCAGTCAGGCCCTAGATTCTTCCCTCACCTCCCTTCTTACATTCAGGCAGTCCCCATGTACTGTTGGATTCTGTCTTTGTTAAGTTTCTCAAATGCTTTCCTTTTTTTCATTCCTGTTGTCACTGCTGTGGTTGAAGTCCTCAGCATATCTCACCAGCTACCTCTGGTCCCCACCTTCAACCCACAGTTCAGTCTCCACCTCCGTGCCCTTTAAAACCTAAATCTTGGGGAGTTCCCGTCGTGGCGCAGTGGTTAACGAATCCCACTAGGAACCATGAGGTTTCAGGTTCGGTCCCTGCCCTTGCTCAGTGGGTTAACGATCCGGCGTTGCCGTGAGCTGTGGTGTGGGTTGCAGACGCGGCTCGGATCCCGCGTTGCTGTGCCTCTGGCGTAGGCGGGTGGCTACAGCTCCGATTCAACCCCTAGCCTGGGAACCTCCATATGCCGCAGGAGCGGCCCAAGAAATAGCAACAACAACAACAACAAAAGACAAAAAAAAAAAAAACCTAAATCTTGGGAGTTCCCATTGTGGCTCAGCGGTAATCAACCTGACTAGTATCCATGAGGACTCAGGTTAGATCCCTGGCCTCGCTCAGTGGCTGAAGGATCCAGCGTTGCCCTGAGTTGTGGTGTAGGTTGCAGATGTGGCTTGAATCTGACATTGCTGTGACTGTGGTATAGCCTGGAAGCTGTAGCTCTGATTCAGCTCCTAGCCTGCGAACATCCATGTGCTGCACCTGCGGCCCTAAAGGGCAAAAATAAAAATAAGAATAAAAATAAAATCCAAATCTTATTTTATGCCTTGAACAGAGACAGGTGAACCCATAACCCCTAGCTGTACAGGATATACTTCAAGCCCTTTAAAATAATGAACCTCAAGACCTAGTCTCCTCCTTAAGATTGAGATGAGCCTTGTCTCTCCCAGCTCCCTTACCCACCAGACACACGTGACAAGTGGGACTTCTCAATTTCCTGAATGAACCCCATTATTTCCAATCTCCTTGCTTTTGCACCTGCTGCTCCCTCCAGCTGGAATTCCCTTCACTGTTATTTCCTCTCTCTTTGCCTAGGTAAGTCCTAGGAATTTTTCAAGCTTCTGCTGCAGCATCACCTTTGCTGGGAAACTTTTCGTATACCTTATTCCAGACCTGAGTTTAGTGCTTTTCCTCTGTGTCCCCTTGGCACGTATGCAAACTGTAAAATTGAATTTACCGCACTTCAGTGGATACGTTCTTTCTTGTAGGTATTTATTATCCTTTGAGGAGTCTTTATTCTGTTTGTAGTTCCAGTGCCTTAGGTGTTCAATGTCTTTTTTTTAAATCAACTTTTTGGGAGGTTGCCGTAGACGCGTATGCAATCGTAAGAAATGGCAGGGTTGTACCCTTTCCCAGTTTCCCTCAGTGGTAACACTGTAGCACAGTGTCACAGACGCTACTGAGACACTGACGTGGTCCAGGTCCAGAATATTTTCATCACCCCAAGGATCTCTCCTTTTGTCTTTTACAGCCATACCTACTTCACTCTTACTCTCATTCCCTTAACCTCTGGCAACCATGATTTTTTTCTCCATTTCTATAATTGTGTCATTTCAAGGCAATAGTCATATAATAATATGAATGGAATCATACCTTTCTTTGCATGTAACCTTTTGGAGTTGGCTTCTTCCACTAAGGGCAATTCATTCAGGTTATTTCATGTATCAATAATTTGTTCCTTGTAAGTGCTGAATAGTATTCCATGGCATGGAGGTACCGTTTGTTTAACCAGCCACCTGTTGAAGGACACTGGGGTATTTCCAGTTTGAGGCTATTACAGACATAGCTGCAGTGAACACTAGTGTACAGATTTTTGTATAAACATAATTTTTCATTTATTGGGGACAGACACCCCCAAACGCAATTATTGGGTCATGGTCATATGGCAATTGCATACTTAGTTGTATACGGAACACCAGTAAATTTGTAATGAATAAGGAAGGAATGAATAGCATTGCATCAAAATCTTTAGAGTGAATATTAGGATCAATTAAATCTGTTTTTACAAATTGCACAGTCAATCATATTAGCCACAAGAATGGTATTCTAAATACACTGAAACATACTGTGGAGCAGAAATCAATAAAGCTTAATGTGATAAGCTTATTCATTACTCTAGGAGTCAGGGTTTTTATCCGCAACTGTTTCCAGCAATAAGGAGGTTAGATTTCTGACAAATGATGTGCAGACACTGCACTAGAATGTTTAATCTCTAAATGGCTATACTTTGGAAATGAAAATTGCATTTAAAAGCCCCCACAGATGATAGTTTTTGGTACTCACTAATGTACATTAAACATGTACCCACAAGTCCTTTCACATTTTTTTTCTATTTTTTATAGTGCTCTACTGGACACCTTAACGATGCTACAGCCTAGGTAGCATTCTCATTTCATGTTGAGTCTATCTTCTCATTTGAAATTCACACCCAGCACTTAGAATAAGGTTTTTCAGGTATCATGGAAGGAGCCTGTGCTCTAGACCCAGACAGACATGAGGCTGAATCTGAGCAGTATCACTTACCGGCAAGTTACAGAATCTCTCCTGGATTTTATTTCCTCATCCGATAGGTGGAGATTATTCTAAACAGCCCACGTGACACCACAGGGCTCTCAAGAGAAACAGAAAATAACTTGTACAAAGTGTCTCCTGTAGAAAAGGCATGGAGAATGCTCTGTTCCTTTCTCCTCTGGATTTTTAATTATCAGAGGAATAAATTCTCAAGGCCTATTTATACAGTTTGTTCCTGTTGTCCAGGAGACTTGAAGGAGTAAGTAAAAAAAGCAATCATGTTCTAAAAAAAAGCAGTCAGATCCAAGGAGATACTCAAGGGTAGTTGGTACAGCCTGATAATAGGTCTTCTACAGACTGGAGGTAGATATTAATATAAAGAAACACAATTTGTGCCCCATTGAAAAGGTGGACGTCTTGGAACATAAACCCTATCTCTATATTTCTTGACTTCTTTTTTCTTGGCAATGAATATACATCCACTACATTCCATTCCACTAAGTGAAGGAACTGTGTTTCTTAATTTGGACTAATGTATTTTTTTTTTTAATCTTTTTAGGGCCACACCCACAACATAGGGAAGTTCTCAGGCTAGGGGTCGAATTGGAGTTGTTGCTGCCGGCCTACACCACAGCCACTGCAGCACAGGCTCCAAGTCTCGTCTGCAACCCACACTGCAGCTCACGGCAGTGTCAGATCTTTAACCTACTGAGGGAGGCCAGGGGTCGAACCCGTGGGTTGAGTTCTTCACTGCTGAGCCATGACAGGAACTCCTGGACTAACATATATTTATTATTAGTAATTAATGCTATCAGAAGCAAGATCACCACTGACAGAGCCCAGAATTTTAAACAAACACCAACTTGCAGAATGGCCACAAGAACTGGAGCTCCCGCTGTGGCACAGTGGGTTAAAAATCCGGCATTGCAGCAGCTGTGGTGTAGGTCGCAGCTGTGGCTCATGATCAGTCCCTGGCCCGGGAACTTGTATATGGCACTGGTGCAGCCAAAAAAATAAAATCAGATTTCTTGGAGAGATATCACCATTTATAACAAGCGGGAATAGTAGCTCACTAATCATCTTGTATCTGATTGGAATTTATAAAATTGGTAAGGATTGTAAATCGATACCTTAGTAGATTTTTTTAAAAAATATTAAAATTGAGAAGGAGAAGTGGTAGCCTTTCTACCTGACTACTTGCTCTGCAAAATTTAGGACAATAAACCTAATTGACAAAAAAATGCAAGTTGCCATAATTTTGTACTTTTCAATGGCATTTTGGATTATTCTAGAGAGGCTTTTTATGTCAGAAGGGATAATGAGAAGAGACATTTACCGGAAATTTAAAGGAGCTACTCCATAATACAGTGATTGGGCATACATTTCAACTCTATTGAGGCTAATAAGAAAATCTGTTTAAACAGGGGTGTAGGAATTCCCATCGTGGTGCAGTGGAAACGGCTCCGACTGGGAATCATAGGGTCACGGGTTCGATCCCTGGCCTCACTCATTGGTTTAGGATCTAGCGTTGCCGTAAGCTGTGGTGTAGGTCGCAGACTTGGCTCAGATCTGGCATTGCTGTGGCTCTGGCCTAGGCCGGCGGCAGCAGCTCCAGTTGGACCCCTAGCCTGGGAACCTCCATATGCCTCAGGTGCGGCCCTAAAAAAAGACAAAACAAAAAACAAACAACAAAAACAGTGGTGTAAAACAGAAAAGTGAAGGCTGGCTCTACTCTCTGGAGGACTAGGTACCACATGGGGGACAGAGGGCTATACCAGGCTCTGCCCGACTTGGAATATCGTCTCTGTAGGTCCAACCCAGAGGTCTCAATGATGATGGTTAGTCTTCTTCAGGGAAACCCCGTTAAAACGTGTTCAGATTACCTTGGTTCTGCGATCCCTTAGCCCTTGGCATTGAGTAGTTAACTAGATCAGCTACTTGCTACCTGAATCAGAAGATGGAGAAAATGAAGCACAGGCGGTTTTGTTGGGTGCAGGGAAGGTTATGGGACGTTCCTGGCATCTAGTGTTTACAAGGCAGAACAAAAGAGGAGCTGAAAAAAAAGAGATGGGACACAGGAAAAAGGAAGCAGGAGCACCCTGGAGTCTGGCAGGATCAGCAGACCGTAAACTCCCCATGGACAGGAAGCCTGCCTGGTTCACCGTTGCCCACCAATGTGTGGAGCCTGAATACTGTAGTGACCGGAACATGGTGGGTGCACAACAAATATTCACTGAATAGATGTTCTAAAGTGGGGAGCCGTGTCTATTCTGAAAGGAGAGGCAGAGCTCCTTACATTAAACTTACATGCCCGATGAAGTTTGCCTAAACGTGGCTCTGCTGAAGATTGCAGAGCCACGGTGTGGATGGGAAGCTCGTGGAATTTCTTTCTATAAGTCTTTAAAGACAAGGCCGATTCTCATTTGTCTGGAAGCGTTTCTCTGAAGAGCAGAAGAATGGTTCTGAGTAATTTGAATAGCCTCTGACCCTGTTTTTTTCATCCTTGGGTTTTTTTTTTTTTAATTTCAAGAAACGCATCGCAAAGGCATTCCAACCGCATCACCTTCACACAAGTGAAGAATCATCATTTGTTGAGAGTCTTTCGTATGCCAGGCAACGGGTCGAGTTTGTAACCTGTGCTCTGATGAATAGTTTGATTTTTGAGAATGCCCGTGGATTTTAACGTGTAGTGACCCAGGACTCCTGCAGGTGTCACTCTTTTCCTGCAGAATGTTACCCGTCAACCCCTGAGCCTTAGCACTGAGATAGGGCCGAGAAAATGATTTTAAAGTTGGATCCTGCTGTATAGCACTGGAAACTGTATCTAGTCACTTATGATGGAGCAGGATAATGTCAGAGAAAGAACGTATACATGTATGTGTGACTGGGTCACCTTGCTGTACAGGAGAAAACTAACAGAACACTGTAAACCAGCTATGGTGGAAAAAATACAAATCATTAAAAAAAAAATAAAGTTGGTACATTAAGGTTTAAAAAAAAATCAGTTTGTTACCTGTACCTGAACTGAACTTCCTAAATATGAATCAGCGTGATTGCTAGAAAGTTAATTTAAAAAAAACAGAAACCCTGGTGATTATGTTCACATATTTTTTGAATGGCTTTGCGGTTTTAGCTTATCTTGAACCTAAAAGAAGATAATTTGTTGTCCTATCTTCCTCAGGAAAACTGAAACGGAATTTTTCTTGAAAGGCAAGCTATAGCCCCCTAGATGGATGAAGCTTCTCCCCGCCCCTTTTGCCTCATTTTGAAGCACCCTCTCTACCTCATTTTTGACTTCTCTTCCCTCTCCTCACAGGGGCTGGTGTGGCTGAGCTGGGGTGTGGGGAGGTGACTGGTCAAGTCCGTCTGGTTCCTGGGCGGGGGCGGAGCTCTTCAGCCTCAGGTGCCTCCACCTGGGCCTCCGCTTCTCCTTCCATCTGTGGCCATGGCCGGTGCTGCCTGAACAGCCCTTCAGAAACGTGCAGGACAGGGTAGACGCCTAAAGCAGAATTAGCCACATAACCAGAAGGAGCAAGTTTTTAATGGCTCTCCCTTGATAGTTACTTGTAGGCTTTCCTGGCTTTCCTGATGATTCTGGGCAAATGCACAAAATCTTTTTATCCCTGCAGCTCTGTCTGTGGCTCTGGTGAGTCAGTGTGTCATATTGGGGGCAGCTTCCGATTAGCTGGCACACTTCTGAGACGTTTGGGGTTTTGTATCTCAGAGCTGTGAAGCTTTACCTCTTTCATCTGACCCTTGGGTACAGCTCCAAAGCAGGCCTTCCTTGAGAGTGGTCTCTTAATTATCCACATCTGAATTAAGGGGGAAAGAAGAGCAAAATCTTAGACATGGCTTTCTTCTGAACTATAGAACCAGATTCTCTGGAGAATTTCTAAGAAAGAGGAGTTACCATCATGGCTCAGCGGTAAGGAATCCGACTAGCATCCATGGGGTTGTGGCTCCTGCTCAGTGGGTTAAGGATCTGGTGTTGCCGTGGGCTGTGGTGTAGGTCGTAGACACGGCTTGGATCCTGCGTTGCTGTGGCTGTGGCGTAGGGCAGCGGCTGCAGCTCTGATTTGACCCCTTAGCCTGGGAACCTCCATATGCTGAGGATGCGGCTTAAAAAAAACATTACAAGAAACAACATTGATTCTTTCCCTCACTAAGATTTGAGAACCTCCAAACTGCAGGGCTCTCAGGAGCCAGCAGTCCCTGAGCACAGATGACAAGTCTGATTTGGTCCTCGCCGTCCCCTGCAATCCCTGCTCACGGGGGTGTCTTCAGGGCGCGCCCACATTCCTTATTCTCAATTAAGTTTGTCTGCAGAGCCTTTATTCATGATAGATGATCTGAGACTCTCCCAGCAGTCAGTGCATTTTCATAAAGTTGCCACTGCAGTTTTCCGGGGCCTCTGAATTCCAGCATGTTTATGCTGGATTAAGCCTGGTACAGTCGGGACCCTCTGCTTCTCTTTCTCCTTTCTCCCCGTCTGTCTGGTGGTGGTCCTGGCCACCCCCCCTCTTCTTCTTCTCTCTTACTTTTTTTCTTTTTATGGCCACATCTGTGACATTTGGAAGTTCCTGGGCCAGCAGTTGAATTGGAGCCGCAGCTGCAGGCCTACGCCACAGCTGCATCAACACTGGATCTGAGCCGCATCTGCGACCAACACCACAGCCCGCAGCAATGCCAGATCCTCAACCCATTGAGCCAGACCAGGGATCGAACCCTCATCCTCACAGAGACAACATTAGGTCCTTGACTCGCTGAGCCACGCCGGGAACTCCTTCCCCCCCTCCCCTCTCTCTTCTTTTCTTTACCTAGCAAGAAATGACCCATTAAGATCTGATCCTGTGTCATTCCTCAGGGAAGGACTCCTCAGATCCTCTAGGAAGAGGAGTTCCTGCTGTGGCTCAGTGGAAACAAACCCAACCAGTATCCATGAGGACGCTGGTTTGGTCCCTGGCCTCACTCAGTGGGTTAAGGATCCGACGTTGCCGTGAGCTGTGGTGTAGGTCGCAGACACAGCTCGGATCCCGAGTTGCTGTGGCTGTGGTGCAGGCCGGCAGCAACAGCTCTGATCCGACCCCTAGTCTGGGAACCTCCATGTGCTGCGGGTGAGGATAGAAAAACCAAATACTCAGGAACAGATGGGTGATCGCCCGGAGCAGGGTACTTACTGCCTCGCTCTCTAGTTTGTTTGTTTCCTTTCAGCTTCTGAGACGTAGTTTTCATCTTTCTTGTTCTCTGGCATCAGGCCTAGGGACTAAGACATAGGAAATGCTTACTAAGTGTGTGCAGACTCACAAAAGGATTTTTCAAAAGTCCCACCTCCCATTGCAATTTCTGTAAATCAGTGTATAGCAAATATTAATAAGCTCCTTGAGCATAAGGCCCATGAATGCTTCCTTTTAACATGAAGAAATCAACCTATAAATGACAATGGTCTTGTTTTACTTCTGTGTCCCGATTTGAGATGCTGTTATGTGGCACCTTAAGGGGAAGGGCCACATCTCACTCACGTCCAGCTCTTGACATAGTATCTGGTACATAATAGCGCTTGCTACGTGTTTGCTGAAATTAAATTCAAGAAGCTACCCAAGAATCACTCTGCCTGAGCTCACGAAGTACAGGCAGAAAAGGTAGCCTCACGTTTACACAGGCAGCTGGAATGTTCTCCCGGACGGAGTTAAAGGGTTTGTCCTGGGCGCGGCGCTGTGGAGAGGGGAGGCGGGACTAGAGCCCGGGACTGCTCAGGTCTGGAGCAACCGCTCAGCAGCAGGGCAGAGACTGGGTCCTGTCCCGGGTCCCTGGCTGGGGAGCCTCCGTGTGAGGGGTCATGGATCTCATTTGCCAGAGACGACCGTTCGATACATGTGTCATCTCCCACCAGGCAGTTTCGCGTGCCCATCCTCTAGCTGCGGGCTGGGGGGAAATCGAGGGGCCTCAGTAAAGACTCACGTCATTACGTGGTGTTTTTAGTATGTGCCTCCTCTGTCATCGGTGGAGGGAAAAAACCTTTTGTTGACCAGGTTGTAGTGCAGCCTGTCGCGGGTAGGGGGCAGTGCTGGCATACGGTATATGTGAGAGAAGCCGAGTCGCAGAAGAGGTGACGCATTTAAGTAAGGGGTCTTCGGGAGTCAACTGACTGAATTTTCTTGCTGCAGCAGCAACCACTGCCAGCCCCAGCACTAGCACCAGTATTAATGACTACTCATTTCATGGCTGGTGAGTGGCAGCATTGATCTTTTGAACCCAGGTCTGCTGACTTTTAAATTGGTATTTTTTTTAACCACGCCATAATGTGATTTCTTTCAAAAGATTTTTTTGTTTGTTAGACGTAGTTACACATATTTTTCCAGATATAAGAATAGTAAATTGGGAGTTCCTTCTGTGGCACACTGGGTTACGAATCTGACTACAGCAGCTCAGGTTGCTGCAGAGGTACAGGTTTGATCCCTGGCCCCTGCACAGTGAGTTAAAGGGTTCAGCGTTGCTGCAGCTGCAGCTTGATTCCATCCCTGGCCTGGGAGCTTCCGTACGCTGGGGATGCAGCCGTGAAAAAAAAAAGTAGATTATCCTTATAAAATTCAAACTTGAAGAAGGTAAAAGTTTCCATTTTTCTAACTCCCTTCCATATACAAGTAATGTCAACAGCTCAGTATATATTCTTATATTTTTTCCTATGTATAAATTTACATATATATATTTTACTGGTAATAAAAAGCATATTATGGATTTTTCCATTGAAAGCTTTATGCAGAGCGGACCAGGACTTGCTCAATGCATACCTAGACTAGTATGTTTATGCACAGCTTTTTGGAGCTAGTATATGTGGTTACGTTTAAGTGTTGGTCCTGCAGCTCCTAGCAATTGTTTTTCTCCTGTTCTTTTCCATATTAGCGCTGTTGTGATTTCAGCCCTTTTAATTTGTGACACATGGTGTGATTCAAACCACTGAGTCTTAGCATCTGTCAATGATAAGATCATTCTTTTTAGTGATATAAGGATGGTTGCCAATAATGTGGCGAATTTGGCTTTTCCTTGCTGTGTGGAAAAAGAACTTGTGGGTAATATGGTTTTTTTTCCCCCCTACTTAAGCTTCGGTCAGTATCCTGAAGTCTCTTAAATTTCCACACAAAATTAAAGCTATGGCGCTTTTGGATTTTCTGAGGCAAAACTATTTTTCTCTGTCTCCTACATTGGCATTCTAAATCGTTTGTGTGGCACTAGCTGACACTGCTCTTTGACACCTGGGGATTTTGTGTGCTGCAGTCATAAGGAGGAACAGGGCAGTTCCATCGGTGACGGCGTGAGCAGTGGGTGGGGCCTGCGCGGCTGGAGCCGCGTTGGGGCCACGGATGTGCTAAGCGGAGCTCACATGAGGACGCCCCCTGCGGAAGAGCAGCGACCCGTCTTTGATACTGCCCCTGATGTTATTTATTGAAGGGTCTCGTTCTG